>NC_029793.2:45683245-45693536 GCF_000816755.2 Arachis ipaensis | reverse complement strand
AATTAATTTATTTTAAGCAATTATTTTGAGAATTTATTTTTTAGTGTATTAGGTATGATTTTGTTTTGATGATATTTATTTTTTCTTTACCTATGTATGGTTGTTGTAGGAGAGCACAACTATTAAAAAAAATAGAGTAATTATCTAAATCAGTCTCCGAAGATTTTAAAATTGGACGTTTTAATCTCCGAAAAAAATTAATACCCAAATTAGTTCCCATGGTTTATCTCCGGCGGCCAAAACAATCCCTAGACCCATTTTTCCATTTTATGCCACCGGAAAAAGCTGAAGTGGCACAGTTACTCTCCAGCGTGTCCAGCAATAAGAACAGGTGTCATAGAAGGACAAATTAGTCCCCAGCCACTGATGATTGGATTTTTGACGGTTTAGAATTTCACAAATGAAATCTCGTTGAAGTATAGTCTCTAAACCAACAATAATCCTTTCATGCAAAAATTTGTTTGTCACAAGTACAAACCCCTAAAATCTATAAACCGAAGTATTGGACCTCGGGTCGTTCTCCCTAGGAATTACAATAAAGTGTCTTGTTATTGGTTATGAGTTATTTTGGGGTTTTGGATGAGGGGCATGAAAAGTAAATGGCAATGGAAATAAACTAACTACTATAAAAGCTCTTGGCAAGGTATGAGAACTAGAAGTCCTATCCTAGTTATCCTTCTCAATTGTGATGAGAATTGTTCGTTGCTACCACTTAGTTAACCCTTACTAAAGAAAGAAAAGTTAAGTTCATAGGCTTCTCCAATTGTTCCAACACAAAATTTGACTCCTCATTCTCCACCGAATTTTTCAATTTCTCCTTCATGCTTTGCTCTTCTTTTGACTTTTCACATGTGGTCACGGAAGTACCTTGAGTATTCAAGCATTGGTGGGCTAAAGTGTGCACCACCTTGGTCAAATTGGTCACGAACTCAAGTGTATCCCGCTTCATGGCTTCTTGTCCTTGAAGTAACAAGATGAGGGGCTCGTCTATTGGGGCTTGGGGTAAATAGGAAGGTTCATTATTTTGGAGAGAGGGTTCATAGTAGGAAGGTGGTTCTTCTTGGTAAAGGTATGGAGATGATGAGTATTGAGGTGGTTCTTGGGAGTAATCTTGATATGGTTGTGGTGATTCTAGAGGTTCTTGCTCATAATGGCCATAAAAATATGGTATGGATGATTGGTTATATGATGGATATGGATCATAGGGTGGTGCTTGGTGATGAAAGGCTTGTGAGAATGGTTGAGGTTCATGTTGAGGATGAGATTCATAGGCATATGATGGTGGTTGTTGAATGTCACAAAAAGAATCATCATAGCCGCTAAGTTGGCATGTATTAGGATGGAAATTATACCTATAAGTGTCCGGAGGTTGATGCCAATAGGCGTGATCGATTCCTTGAGGCTCCTCCCAGCTTGGAGTGTTCCATCCTTGGTACATGTTAGCATTGAAGTTCACATTCCCTACAACACAATTAGAACCAAACTCATAGCCAAAGTGAGAATTCATTATAGAAAAACAAAATAAAGCTAACAAAATCTAGTAAACAAGCAAAAGACAAACTATTTACACTATTCACATATGTACAATAACCAATAACATAACACCATTGCTCATCCCCGGCAACGGTGCCATTTTGATGATTGGATTTTTGACGGTTTAGAATTTCACAAATGAAATCTCGTTGAAGTATAGTCTCTAAACCAACAATAATCCTTTCATGCAAAAATTTGTTTGTCACAAGTACAAACCCCTAAAATTATAAACCGATCACAAGTACAAACCCCTAAAATCTATAAACCGAAGTATTGGACCTCGGGTCGTTCTCCCTAGGAATTACAATAAAGTGTCTTGTTATTGGTTATGAGTTATTTTGGGGTTTTGGATGAGGGGCATGAAAAGTAAATGGCAATGGAAATAAACTAACTACTATAAAAGCTCTTGGCAAGGTATGAGAACTAGAAGTCCTATCCTAGTTATCCTTCTCAATTGTGATGAGAATTGTTCGTTGCTACCACTTAGTTAACCCTTACTAAAGAAAGGAAAGTTAAGTGGATGAATTGACTTGAGCCACAAGTCCTAGCCAACTCCCAAGGAAAGACTAGCCTTAGTGCACTCCAAACCAATTAGCAGTCTCTCCAATTATCAATCAACAAAGGAATTAGATAACTCAAGTGTCACTAATTACTCTAACTAGGCCAAGAGGAACAAAATCTACACTAAAATCCAACCAAGCATTTCATCAAACACTTGGAAGGCACAAAAGAAAAGTATAGTCAATCACAACAAGAATGAGTTCTAACTACAATTGAATGTAAAGAATTAACAACAACAATCAAGGAAATCACAATTACCATGAATTACCTCAAATTGCATTATTGAAAGAAAACCAAGGAACAACAATATATCCAAAACAAAATGAAGAATTACAATTATTAAAGCACACAACTAGAAAGAGGAAGAGGAGAAGATTAAGAATTGGTAAATGAAAAGTGAATCAAAGCATGAGTTAAACCTAGATCTAAGAAGGGAGATTAACCTAAACCTAATCCTAATCCTAGAGAGAAGAGAGAGCTTCTCTCTCTAGAAACTAACTACAAGGCTAAAACTAAACTAATGGTCACTAACTTCTAAAGTATGAAAAGTATGAAAAGTCCTAAGTGATGCCTTCCCCTTAATCCTTCATCCTTTTATTCCTTTCCCTTAGCAATTTGGCGCCAAAATGGGTTCAGAAAACCTCTCAAATCGCCAGGCACGTGTTGCATTAATGAGGTCATGTGCCATCATCGGCGCGTACGCGCATGGTACGCGTGCGCGTCCCTGGTCGATTCTGCAATGTGCGCGCGAGCGCCTTGTGCGCGTGCGCGTGCATGGCTGACTTTGCTTCTTTGACTTTTTATGCTTCTCTCCACTTGTATGCTTCCTTCCTTGCTTCCTTTGATCCATGCCTAGTTTCAACCTGAGGTTACTAGCAAACACATCAAGGCATCTTATGGAAGAATCAAACAGAAACTAGAATTCACCAAAATAAGGCTTAAAAAGCATGTTTTTACACTTAAGCACAATTATGGAAGAGATAGCAAAACCATGCTAATTCTTAGGCTAAATGTGACAAAAGGTTATCAAAATGTTCTAAATTCAATGCAAAACAAACCGTCAAATTGGGGTTTGTCAGCCACCTCATCAAAATGGCATCGTTTAGGGCTTGGAACCAAACATACGTTGAGTTTTAGTGGGAGACACAAGGTCAGACTTCTTCTTCTCAACTTCAACCCTTTTCTATTCAAATAGAAACCAAACCCCACACATTCTTCAAACTGTTACAGAAAAGGTGGCTGTCAATCCCTTGCACCTAATCTCCCAGAGCAGCTGAAGAATTCGATCACCAACGCTAGCATTGGGTGACTCTGTTGACGCGTCGCTCCCGAAACAGAAGCAACAATTGGCGCGCAAGACGGAGGGAAGTGGATGTTACTATCATTGAACACGCTCATTGAGGAAGGTGAGCTTGTATTCTCTTTCTTATGTTGATTAGATTTATGGAATTTTGAATTAGTTAAGTACAATGTTGCATGTCACCATTACAGAGTATGTTGGATTTTGAGTTTCTGTTCTGTGATAATTATGGAGTATAATGGTTTGGTTGTTATGTTGTGATTGTATAGTGTTTGGTTAGGGTTCAGTTACCAAAATTCTCAAAATAGAGTAGTTTAGGATTTGATGATTCTGTTTGTTGATTTCAAGTATGTTGTACTTGCAGTTAGATGGAGGATTATGTAGTTCCTATTTTCCACCACGGTGGACATTTTGTAAGGGATAACCAGGGAGTTCTTCTATATATTGATGGAAAAGTTGACAAATTTCCTAAGATGGATATTGACCTTATATGCTTCTTTGACCTGGAAACTCTATTCAAAGGTTTAGGCTATTTAGATTACAAGGCTATGTACTGGTTTGATCCTAAGGCTCCTGACTTAGAGAGGGGGCTGCACCCTATAAAAGGAGATGTGGAGATTAATCATTTGCGTGAAAATAAACAGATGAACCAGGAGACTGACGAGTTTTATCTATATTTCGATCACCCAATAATGGTTACTCCACCAGAGGACATCAATTTGGACTTTGATGCTGATGTAGATGTTGAGGAGCAGTCTAGTGATGACGGGTATGAAACGATAGAGGATGAACCATATAGACCACCCCCAGCAGGATTTGAGGATGAAGATAGTGACTCAGATTGTTTGATTGTGAAGAGAAATACTAGAAAAGTTGGCAAAAAAATAGAGGGTGGTGTAGGAATGTAGGTTCACAGAGGAATATAGGTGCAAGAAGGAAGGCTTTAAAAGAGAATAAGAAAGCTACAGATGGGCCAAGTACAATCAAGACAAACACTAATGGAGCTACTGGTTCTGGATCAAAGTATGCAGACCCAAACATGTCAAGGGCTGCTGTTGCTGCTAGGCCCAACATTAGGGCTCCAAAAAATGCTGGACAAAAAGGTCATTGGTCAACTTCATCTGGCCCAACTGTAAATGGGCCAAAAACTGTTAGAACAAGTGCTGGATTGCCAAATTTTGAGGCTGCCAATGCTGCTGAAGCTACTAACAATAGTGGTAAAGATGAGGCTGAGGAAAATATTGAAGAAGAAGATCTAATTTTTGAGTATGAATCAGAGACATTATTGACTCCGGAAAGCTCTGAAGATGAGAGAGATAGGTATGAATTCCCTCAATTTAATGAAGGTGTTGGATTTGGGGAGGTAAACTTTGAGTTGGGAATGGAGTTTGCCACAATTGAAAGTTTTAAGAATGCTCTTAAGGATCATGTAATTTTTTAGGGGAGAAAAATTAGGTACATAAAGAATGATCAAAGGAGGGTTAGATGCGATTGTGAACATGGGGTGGAGAGGATTAAAAAGCCAAGAAAGCCAAAAGAGCAAAGTAATATTTCAGGTGTGCACAATGTGAATGAAGCTGTTGTGACTGAAGAGACTCTGACAACTGAGGCTTCCAAAGTTGACGCTGGGAATATGAATGCTGGAACTAAGAATTGTGTTAAAAATGGAACTGGTAGTGCCAAATTAAATCATTGTCCATGGCTAATTTATTATGCATGGAATAATCAGCTTAAGAGTTACCAAATCAAGACTTATACTCTTCATCACACTTGTGCTAGAGAATTTGGAAGCAACATGGCAGATCAGAAGTGGGTAGCCAAGAAGCTGGAGAAGAGGCTTCAAACTCAGCCTCACATGACTCTGAGTGAGGCTTATGAGCACATCAAAATCGACTACAACGTTATGATTAATGGGAAGATGGTATATAGGGCCCTCAAGGAAGCAAGGGAGCGTGTGATTGGCAACGAGAGAGCACAATACAGCAAGTTGAGGGACTATCTAACAGAGATACACAGGAGTAACCCAGGGAGCTCCACCATTCTTGATGTGACACCCATCCCTCAGTCCCTCCCACTGTTTAACAGACTATACATCTCTCTAGATGCATGTAAAAGGGATTTTAAAGCTGGATGTAGAAAACTAATTGGTCTTGATGGTTGCTTCTTGAAGGGATACTTTGGGGCCAGCTATTGTCCGCTGTAAGTCAAGATGCAAACAATCACTTCTATGTGATAGCATTCGCTGTTGTTGACAGTGAAAAAAAGGAGAGTTGGAAGTGCTTCCTCACCTTGTTATAAGAAGATCTTGGAGATCAATATATTCATGGGTGAAATTTTATCTCAGACCAACCAAAGGTATTCTTTTAACTTATTTGTTTTCGGGTTAATGTATAAGGTAATTTAGTTGTGATTAATTATCTTGCTCTGCACTATTTTTTAATTAACATTGTTAGTTCTATTAGTTTTGATAAAGTTATAGTTAAGTTGCTGATTATGTTACATTGTTAGGACTGTTTATAGTTGCTGTCTAAGTTATAAGTTAATTTAGTTGTTTTCAGGTTAATGTATAAGTTAATTTAGTTGTGGTTAATTATCTTACTTGATGGATATAAATTAACAAGCAATTGATTAATTATCTTACTCTACACTATTTTTTAATTAACATTGTTAGTTCTATTAGTTTTGATTAAGTTATAGTATAGTTGCTGTCTAAGTTATAAGTTAATTTAGTTGTTTTCAGGTTAATGTATAAGTTAATTTAGTTGTGATTAATTATCTTACTTGATGGATATAAATGAAGAAGCAATTGATTAATTATCTTACTCTGCACTATTTTTTAATTAACATTGTTAGTTCTATTAGTTTTGATTAAGTTATAGTTAAATTGCTGATTATGTTACATTGTTGGGACTATTTATAGTTGCTGATTAAGTTATAAGTTAATTTAGTTGTTTTCGGGTTAATGTATAAGTTAATTTAGTTGTGATTAATTATCTTACTTGATGGATATAAACTAACAAGCGATTGATTAATTATCTTGCTCTGCACTAGAAGAAATTTCCCCATTCTTTCAAAAGTTATTTAGAATATATATAAAAGGGAACACGTTCTGTTAATGCAGCTTCCAAAATACTAGTTCAATGTGTTGAGACTAATATATTTCTCTTAAGACTCAATCAAACATAATCATGACCTACACACCTAGAAACCTGACAAAATTATATAATTAATTCAAAGATCACTATAAAGTAATATTTTCAGAGTACTAACAATAAAAAAATGGACATTACTAATTGATTTAGTCATAAGAGAATTTGAAGTAGAATTTCAATACCATACTTGGTTTTAAGTGTTTTCTCTCTTTCTAGCAAAACCTATTTAAGTTTTTAATATGAAAACTGACGATACATTTTATTAGGACTAGATGTTTTCGAGTTGATTGCTCTAATGATGTTATCAATATATTGCTTATTATGGCATGTTATTTCCAATTTAAATTGTGTTTATTTGCTTGCTATTAGGGATTGTTGCTTGTTCAAAAAATTCAGTTGCTATTTATTGCTTGCTATTTTCAATTTAAGTTGTGTTTATATACTTGCTCTTAGGGATTGTTGCCGGCACTAAAGGAGGTGATGCCGCATGCTCATCACCGAAATTGTGTCAGGCATATTTGAAAAAATTTTACCAATAGATACAAGGACAAGCAAGTCAAGAATATTGTGTGGGAATGTGCTAAATGCACTACTGATGCTGAATTCCAAGCAAGAATGAAGAAGTTGAAAAGGATCAATGAAGAAGCATGGAGTTATCTAAAAAAATTTGAGACTGCTTGCTGGACCAAAGCTCACTTCAGTCACGGACCAAAATGTGACAACCTCATCAATAACATGTGTGAGGTTTGGAACGCAAAAATAGTGAACTACTGGTCAAAACCAATTCTTACAATGTGTGAGGAGCTTCGGTGTTATATCATGCGACGGATGACCAAGTACAAACAAGTATTGGAGACACACATCGGAACTGAGATCGCACCCACTCAACAAAAAAGGCTTGATGACATTATGAAGGATGTTAGATATTGGCAGCCAGTTTGGGTTGGTGACGATGAAAGGAGAGTCTTCGAGGTTCAACAAGGCTCCAAGAAGCTTTCTGTCAACCTGTCTACAAACAAATGTACATGCAACACTTGGCAATTAACCGGTATACTCACTATATTTTGTGTGTTAATTTACAATTGTTAAATTACACTTGTATGTTGCTAAATATATTGCAATTGTAGGTCTTCCTTGCATTCATGCACTTGCTGCCATAGCTAGAAGGGGTGATAGACCTGAGACATATGTCCACCCTCTGCTTAAGATTGGGGCAGCAATAGCAACGTACAACATTGCATATAACCTGTTAATTCTAAGGAATACTGGGAGAAGACAAATTATCTGAAACCTGTTCCCCCAAAGCTAAAGAGGCTAGTTGGCAGACCCGTCAAGAGAAGAAGAAAAGAATCATCCGAGACTGAAGTGAGCAGAACTGACGGCAACAAAGTTAAGAAAACATTTCAAGTTACTTGTAGCAAGTGAGGAGAGGTTGGCCATAATTACAAGACTTGTAAAGGACCTCCAGCAGCAACAACTAGACGTCTAACTAATCCAAATAGAAGAAAGACAAAGGCTGGTGCAAATCCTGGAACATCAAACCAACCTACAGAGGAGATACATTTCTCACAATCAGCACCCCAGGTGCAGGTAAACCACCATATATAACCTGTTAATTGTTGCTCGCGATTGTTAAATTGAGTTTTTAAGGCTTCTATAGGGACTTAGGTGGATACTTTAAAAAATATTAGGGACTTATATGTCTTTTTTTAAATTCCACAAGGACCAATTTGGATTTCTATTTGGCTAATTTTTTCATTATTTTAGAATATGGTCGATCATCCTAATTCAACTCAGCCCGCAACTAATGCACCAAGTTTTGTGTCTAGTATGGTGAGTGAAAAACTAAATGTAAAGATATGTAATTTGTGTTACTGCACTGTTAGATTTGCTACCATAAATTTGTTTACTCTATGCATATGCTATCTTCTTTATCATAGGGTGCAGCAAATTCTAGAGCGACAATTCTCTAAAGTGCAAGGGCCAAGCAGCCTATCATTAGTCCATAATATCCTGCACCAGTCCAGTCTAGCACTCCACCTCCTATTCCACCACCTAGACCAACTCAAGGCGTCTCGGTAGAAACAATTGCAGCGGCAAGTGAGGGTACTACATCAAGGATGTTCCAGTTTATTCCAAATTTTGGGTTCAAGCATCCGAGACAGAAGTGAATGAAGACAAATGATTATACTTTTTGATGTAATAGTTTGGTTTGTATTTTGGTAATGAGCTTTCAAGTTGATGGACCTAAACTTGAAATACTCTTAATTTAGAGATTGATGATAGAGTAGTGTGGATGAAACTTTTTTTGTGAATTATGTTTCGGCTCATGTATAGCCGAATTCTGACTTTAGTTTAAGTTGCTACTATGACAGTTATGTTGTTTTTATTAGGTCGAATCTGTGACTTGCATTCTATGATTTGAAGTTGCTATTTGACATTAAAGCAATATATTTGTTGTTATAAGTAATGGTGCTGTTATTTTTTTTCATTATTCATTTCATGCTACTTGTTACTGAACTTATAAGTAATGGTGCTGTTGCTTTTTTTTTTCATTATTCATTTTACTACATGACATAGCAATATGATTTTCTATTTGGATTCATAAAGGTCATCAACTAAATAATTTTGGAAGAAAACTTTAAAGCTGATATATTGCATAAATTTTCTTCTTCTCACAAGCATTTAGATCACAAAAAAAGCATACAAATTTGCATACAGGTTTCAGTGAACTCTTAATACTAAGATATAACTTACAAAATAGCTATTGTTACTGACAAAATCAACACTAACATTGCAAAGAACATGATAACAATTACTATATTCGTACATTTACTCTTGCCCTCAGCTTTTGGGACTACATTTTTCTGAAGTTCTAACAAATCAATTCTATTTTGCAACTCCATCAGTTTGTGTTCCAAACCAGCATCATTGGTATGATACATGGGTGAAATATCAGCAGTAATCTCACCACCACCCATGGTATATTCTTCACCGAGTCATCATTCTTCAACTTAATGTCAAAAATCTTGTCAACCCATGCAAATAACTTGCAATGAAATAACTTTTCCTGGTCATCACACAAAAATAGCTCTTCAACACAATTCTTATAGAATGTAAATTATTTGAAATCCTACAATTGTTTACCTTATATAGTGGGCATCCAAAAAACAGTCTACCCAGATTTTTATGAGTCCTTGAAGTGGAGATTATTGCATACAAACTGCATAGACATTTTGAGTGTTGCCCTTTGGGATTTCAACTTTGCTTAGGCTGCTGATGTCACCGTCTCTGATAATGCTACAACTATGGCCATCGCCGAGTCTCCCACCATGGCGATTCGAAGATGACGAGCTTCCTTTGCTTGGTGTCATTGCAGCTGCTGATAAACTAGGGTTCCAAAAGCTTCAACGAAGAAGACGTTTCTGTTCAAGTACAAAGGGGTTGAGGTAGAGGAGAAGAAGCGCGACCTTGTGTTTCCCACTTAAACGCAACATTTGGTACCAATCCTTAAACGGCGCCGTTTTCATAACATGGCTGGGGACTAATTTGTCCTTCTATGACACCTATTCTTATTGCTGGACACGCTGGAGAGTAACTGTGCCACTTCACCTTTTTCTGGTGGCATAAAATGGAAAAATGGTTTGGGGATTGTTTTGGCCGCCGGAGATAAACCATGGAGACTGACTTGGGTATTAATTTTCTTCGGAGACTAAAACGTCCGATTTTAAAATTCTCGGAAACT
>NC_029793.2:45656471-45683102 GCF_000816755.2 Arachis ipaensis | reverse complement strand
TAAATAGATGTATAATTAATATATAACTATAAGATAAATAATATCCTAATTTAATACCAATTAAACGGATCATTAGATTTATTATTATAATAAATACATGGAAATTATAGAATCAAATATCATCGTTTGTATTTTCACAAATTATATGATTCTTTCAAACTATTAATACCTAACAATTAAGTCCTTGAAAATAACAATAATTGGAACCTAATCAATTCGTATATACAGGTGCGATGCTAAACATAATTGGAACCTAAATTTTTTTGTTTTGAATGAATTGATAATACATAAAGGCTAAAGTATATTTTTTATCCTTAAAATTTATTAAAAATTTTAAAAATATCTTTAAATTTTATTTTATTTTAATTTTGTTTTAAAATTTTTGATTCGCATCAAATATATATACTCTTGATAGCTAAATTTTCAAAAACTTTAGGACTAATTCAGTAATAATGCATGACAACTATCTCTGATTTGCTTGTGTTGATAGTTATTTTTGTAAATTTGTTTCTAAATCTGTCCTAAGTTTTTTAAAAAATTAGCCGTCATGGGTATATTTGATATAAATAAAAAATTTTTAGGATAAAATTGAAACAAAATAAAAATTAGGGATATTTTTAAAACTTTTGATAAATTTCAAAGACAAAAAATATACTTTATCATTGAAATTATAATCTCCTAATAAAAAGAATTTTTCATTTGAATTTTGGAGAAAAAGAATGTTTTAAATAATATTAAACATAAATGAATATATATAATTGATAATCCAAAATTCATACACTCGAATTGGTAATTGCACCAAATCGCTCCAACAGTGAGTGGATATCATTTCCATGAGGATTAACGGATTGAATCAAGTAACGTCTAATTAAATTTCTAACTAGATTGATCAAACCTTGGCAAGAGGATTATGAATCTTGAGGTAAAAGCAAATAATAGTAAAAAAGATTGTTGATTGTGAATGAGAGAAGGCTTAGAAATTTTGGTGAAGCAATTAGAGAATGAGATGTTAAAGGCTTTGGAGGTGTTTAACTCTTAGAAAAAGTAATACTTGTGTTTTCTATTTTGACTTATGCAAAAATCTTTTCACAGCAAATAATTTATATTCAAATTCTAATTTCTTGGCAATTTAATTTCTCTTAATTTAATTAATTGCCAATTCTTTAGTCAACTAATTAAGAGAAAAGGTTAAGCAGTTAAGCACATTTTTTATTTTAAAGCCACATAACTTTTTTTAAAATACTATTCCTAGTCAAGTTGAAAATCATGAGAAGAAGTTTCAAACTAATTTTGATATTAAATTTTCCAAAGTAATAACAGAATCCAAAACAAAATTAGAATATTTTCTAATACTTTTAACCTTTAAAATGAAGAATGAGACTTAATCTTGAAAAAGTAGAAAAACATGAATCAAAACAAAGAAAACACTTACATTACTAAACCATAAAATCAAACAGAGCTCCTAACCTTTAAAAAGAGGAGGTTCAGTTACTCATGATAGAAAAGAAAACAACCTAAAACTAAAAAGCTCCTTGATCCGTGGATTCCTCTCTATCTGTGAACCCTGTTTACCTATTTATATTCTAGCTTTCTAAGTATTTGAAATTCAAAAATTAATCTTATCTTTCGAAGAGTAAGATAACAACTTATTCAAATTCAAAACAATAATTCAAATATAATATAATATAAATCCTAACAACCAAATATTATCTTTCTAGAAGAAGTTAATGCTAACTAATCATTTAAATCTTGAATCTTTGGTTGAATTTAGAGCTTCGTTCTTGGGAGTGGACTTTTGGACTTGGCGCTAGGCTTCATGGTTTGGCGCTGGGCTTTGATGAATCCTAGGCCACTTGGAGTTGGAAATACACTTGGAGCCGGGATTCAGAATTAGGCGCTGGGCGCCTAGCACTTTGATTTAAATGGCATTGGGTGCCACTTCTTAGAGTTGGGCGCCAGCCCATTTTGGCTTCTCCCAGGCATTTGGATTCCAATATTTGGGCGCTCATTTGGGCGCTGGGCTTGAAGGACAAGTCGTCCAGCTAGGGAGCATGGGGACTGGGCTTGGAAGCAGGGACGTCGAGGTTGGTGCAAGGGCATTGGGCGCCTGTTCCTGGCGCTGTGCTTGGTCTATTCAAGCCTGGGGCTAGCCTTGTGTTTCCTCCTACTTGTATTTTCTTGTATTTTTTTCTGATTTCTTGAAAATAAATCCTGAAACACAATTGTTCCAAAACAGCTCTAGACATATGATTAGTCATAAAAGCTTTACTAAAAACATAAGAACTTTGATTCAAATCTAAGAAAACTAATTAAAAAGAAACCTAAAAACAACTAAAGATGCCTAGGCATCACAACACCGAACTTATAATTTTGCTTGTCTTCAAGCAAAAAAGAAGAGTAAACAGAGTTTATCTTAATAAAAAGATTGAAGAGTTTGTAAATTCAAGTCCAAATAAAAGTGTGGTTTACGAAAATTCCATGATTATATGTGGACTTCTCGGATTTTGATGAATCTTGCATACTTAGGAATCAAGAATATTCAAAAACTCAATTGCGGATTATATCATGAGAATCCTCTTAAAATTGTATGAATTTTGAAGCAATTACTTAACAGTTTCAATCGGGAAAAGATGTTTGACGTCTTTGACTCTCAGTGTTTTGTCTCAAGGCAGTTCTTAGTGGGTTTTCAATCAATAATTCTGACACAGTTGACCTAAGTTATCGGGTTATAAAGCACTCTTCGGATCTGATTATCCAAGCCTCTCCTTGACACAATCATACTACAAGCACATAACTAGGAATTCATTCATCCAAACATGGATGCCTAGAGACTCTTTGGAATCTAAATACTTTGTTTTAAGACAAATCTTTAATATGAGTTTTCAATCGATAATCTCGAGCCAGTTGGCTTAAGTTATCGGGTGATGAGGCACCCCTCGGATTTACTTGCCCAAGTCTCTCCTTGAAACAATAAGCATCACAGGCACATAACAGGGTTATAGTTATTGGTGCTCAGAGCGTTATAACTTTAGAATTTTTTGATCTTCCATACTTTTTTTTATTATTGAACAAAGAAAGAAAAAGAAAACAATTGACAAAGTAAAAGAAAGAAAAAAAAAAAGAAGAAAACGACAAATGAAAGAAAGAGAAAAATGAAAGAAAAACTAACCACCAGAAACAAAATAAAGTTACCAAGTTTATTCATCATCATTGTCACATTCCTCTTTATCTTCCGTCTCAACTACTCCCTCTGGGGTTTTAGGACACTACATCCTCTGTCTTACTTGTGCCTCCTCCCATGGTCTTCGAGCTTCCTCTTCTCTTCTATTTTGTTTCCATACTTGATTCAGATGTTCGAAAGTGAGAACTTGTTGTGGGTGTAAGGAATGGATGACAGCACAAAGATATGTCATTCTATCTATCATATCCAACCAAAACTGTTGGAATTCCTAATAAAACTTTTCCAAATCAACCCCTTGACCTTGAGGTTGACTGGGTTTAGCTTGAGGCTCAGGTGTAGGAGGAGGAGGCTACTGCTATAGATCTTCTTCTTGCCCCTCACTGTGGTACCTTTTTACCCTTCTTTCCATCACTACAAGAAAAAAGCTCAGTACCGTTGGATTTACCATTGGATTTAGTAAAGACAATTACCGTCAAACATGGCATCGGATTTAGCGATGGATTTGATATAGAATTCGTCATGTCAAATAATTATCGGTGGATAATCTCCTCCAACGGTAAATCCACCGGTAACTTTCAGTGGAAAACCACGACAAATTGGCGCCAAACTTTTGCATCAGAGTTACAGTCAAATAGATCCGACAGTAGAGACGTTTAATGAAACGCTGCATTTTGGTGATCCGCACCACGTTACCGTCGAAAATATTCGACGGTAAATTTGACGGTAATCGTGCCCTAAATTGGAACCATGAAACCCTCCCCCTCATTTCTAATTCAGTCTCTCTCACTCTCTCACTCTCTCTCTCTCTAACTTCTCCCCTTTGTCCCTCTCTCTCTCCTCTCACCCTCCCCTCTACTAACTTTTCCCCTTCTGTCAACCTCCTCTGTCGCTGCAGCTGCCACCGCCGCTGAAGACGTTACTGCCATTGTTGAAGATGATGCCGCCACTGCTGAATGTCCCTACCGCCACTGCTGCAATGCCCCTGCCGCCACCGCACCTCCACCCTCTTCAAGGTTTTTTGTTTGAACTCTAGTTATTTTAAATTCTATTATATCAAGTTAATTAAGTAGTTAGTAGAGATTAGTTTGTTTAATTTTCTGTTTTAGTGTTGAAATTGTTAGAAAAATGCTTGATTGTATTAATAATGATTGAGCTGTTTGTATGTTACTTTAATAATAATTGAAAAAATTAACCTGCTGAGAAGGGTTGATGGGTATTTGGTTTGGATGTAACCCTTGAAGGGTGGAGAAATCCGAATGTTAGGGGAAACTCTGTTGAAATTTTTATGAGATTTTCAGTGAAATAAAAAAAACTAAAATTATGTTTTTGAAATTGTTATAATTAATTGTTGGGTTGCTATATTTTTGTGCAATTGTTAATTTGAATAATTATTTTGATCTTAGTTTATGTTTTTTATTTTGTTAAGTTGGTGTTATGATAAACATTTATGGCATTTACAAGAGAACTATATATGTGTATATTCATTTTGGTTCTTATGAAAGAAAATTTTCTCCTTTGTAATTAGTGTTTTAGTGCTCTATAAGAACTTGTTAGTTTGCTAAACTAACCAAAATACTTATTCATTTTAATTTAATTATTTTGAAATTAAACCACTATGTAATTTTCCCTTTTTTAATTTACTAAACTAAAACACTTTTAGAAGTATTTGTTACTTCTTGAGTTTATTCTTATGTTATTATTTATTGGTATTTGTTATGTTATTAATATGTTACTAATATATTCAATGTATAGATATGATGACAGGTAGCAGAGGTAGGTCAAGCGGGTCACATGGTCGTGGTAGAGGGCGGGCTTCCACCGAATCCCCTAGGGCTGTCCAGTCATCGCCTTCTACTCCGTCAACCTCTTTGACGTCATAGGTGGGTCCATCGAACTAGCAAGTCATCATGGTCCCAAACCCGAACTAGGTGTCTCATTCTGCTACACCCCCTGCAGATGCAATAATGACGTCGATAGAGCCCGCGGTGGGTGATTCCTCCCATGCCCCTCCACCACCGCCCGTCATCTGACTGTAGATTTGGCCCGATGGCATGCAGTCATGAGTTTAATTTTTTAATATTAAGTTTATTTATGTCGAGTTTGTTTATCTTAAGTTTGTTTATCTTATGTCTTTGTTAATGTGAGGTTTTTTCTCTAACAAGTTTGCACCAAATCCCAATGCGTGCACACAGAAGATATCCGAGGTGATTAAGTTCATGTACGACCACCCGTGGCCAACCTACACCTAGATCCCAGGTGATGTGAGAGAGCGGTGATTTCAGAAGTGGGCAGTAAGAACCCAATTTTGTTTGAATTACTTAATTGTATAGGAACTATATTTAATTCTGACTAACTAATCTTGGTGAATCACTTTGTGCAGTTGAAATTCATATGGAATGCAAAACACAATGTCATGATCAGGAATATATATGACTACCATGCCGCCAAGCATTTTCAGTAGATGATAAGCGACGTTCGTTAGGGGAAAGACCACCTCACATCGTGGATCCGTCCAAACATCAAGCGTGACTTGGAGGCTTACTTTAGAGATAACGAGGGGTTCAAGTATCACCGTCTAACGAATGTCGCTAACAAGGCTTTGCCCAAGTCGTCGAGGTATACGGGTGGGTTGGTGACCTTCATGAAGACGAAGACCAGACTGGTAAGAATTTTGGGATTGTTTAATGTTTTAGTAGTTACTTGAATTTGTTTTTTACTTTCTTTTTTTATTATCAATTTAATTAATTAGTTAGTAGAGTAAATGTTTGTTTAATTTTCTGTTATAGTGGATTTAGGTGGTTAGGATAAGTTAGAATAGGTTAGATTAAGCTCTGAGATTGCTGGAAAATGCTGGATGGAACCTTTCAAGGGTGGTTAAATCTGAATTTTAGAGGAAACTCTGTCGAAATTTTCATAACATTTTTAGTGAAATCAAAAAAATTAAAATTATATTTTTGAAATTACAATAAAGATTTTGGTTTGTGCTTATATTTGAACGTCATTGTTTAATTTGTTTGTTTATGTTATTGGTTGGTTGATATATTAATTTGTAGTCTAAGTCGTTGGTGGAGACCTTCAAGTGTACCTATACTTTGAAGGAAAAAAATGAGAGATTTACTGACGACCGGTCTGCGGCCAATTATATGAGTTTAAATTAATCCTACGTTTCAACTTTATTCGCTTTAAAGTCAATTATTTAACTATTATCCTAATCACAACTAACATGTGTGACGCAGAAGGAGTAAACACAGAGGTTGGAGGCCGCGACCCAGCAATCTCCGATGAATTACCTAGTGGGATCGACGAAGCTGGCTCCAAGACCTCCGTGGTGGATCCCGATAGGATTTGGCACGAGACTGCCTCTGAAACCCACAAGAATCATCGCTTCAGGTTGGGGAAATTTTTCTCCAGTGGCATCCGCTCCTCTGCGTTGGCGGCTTCCTCTGCGTCTGCCTCTGCCACCAGCCCTGTTGATCCCTAGGAAGTTGTCGACCTGAGGGAGGAGGTGCAGAAGCTAACACAGGAGATTCACCAACAGGTAGAGCAGATGTATCAAAAGATTCTTGCACGCATTATCGTCAGCTCCGACCTGACGGAGAAGCTGGAGCAGCTCGATTGGTTGCGACAGCAAATGGAAAAGTACAGCTAGCAGATGCACGTTAGAGGTAGCGGTGCTGCTGGTAGGGCACCGACAACAGCACCTCCTCTGCCGCCACAATAGGGGGACCACGATGCCAACGATGACGACGATGAAGATTACCGGGATATGTAGGATTTAAGGTTGTATTCATTTTTGTTTGTTTACTTCACTGTATTCTACATTTGTGACATTTTATTTCATTCATACCATTTATTTTTTGATAAAATAATTTCTTGATTTCTGCCAACGTTAAATTTTTGTTAACAATTTTTTTAGTAAGAGTCTCCTAATTGTGGCTTAACTGTACCAAAAAAATTTAGGTTTATAAAATTAATATACCGTCGTATAACATGGTGCCTAAACAAGTGAAACGGCACCAAAGTTATTGTTGGATTTATCTGACAATAACCATCAACACAATCTCACAAAATCTATTGAAAAGATCGAAGGAAAATCCGTCGATAATTTACATCGAACAAAATAAATTCAACAGTAAGCAGTTTCCGACGGTGTTTATACCGTCAACCCAAGGACGACGGTAAATCTGACGGTAATCTATTTAGAAATGGATTTATTTTATATATCTGACGGTAAATCTGATGGTACTCAGTTTTTTTTTTTGTAGTGCATTACCACCATAATGATGGACCTTGGAATTTTTATAGGGCTGTCTTGCTCAATAGACACCCCAGCTACTTCACAGAGACGATGGATGAGGCCCGAGAATCCAAGCCTTGACCTTGAATATGAGCTTTAGACCATGGTTCTTATATGTGAGGGAATGAGGTTTTCCACTCTAATTTCTTCCCCAATCATGGTAGAGTGGATAAGGATAGCTCGATCTGCTATCACCTCAGAATGATTGGAGGTAGGGACAAGTGAATGTTAGACGAAATCCAACCACCCCTTAGCGATAGGGACGAGGTCCGACCTTCTCAATTGATTCGGCACACCATAGCATCAAGCTTTCACTGTGTCCTAGGGACACAGATGCATGGAGCACCTCTAGCTCCCTTCTATTATTCATCATTCTTGTGGCATACTTACAATAATTCGGGTCGGAAGAACGAGATGGAGGAGGAAGGTGGAGAACCCTTTGGCATTTTGAGGTCGATAGTCAACGGGTTAGCCTCAGACATAACTCAAGAAAGTTGGTTCCTTGGGTTCTTGAACCTCCTCCTCATGAGTCAGCTAAGCATTAACATAGAACTCATTGACCAAAGTAAGGCCCATATTCCTCAGTGAACTTGCCAAGACACTCCACTTCTGTCGGGATATTTTGGCTTGAATGACTAGATATTCTTCCGGTTTTGAGTCGAACTTCACATCGGGAATCATTGCCTTCCCTTTTGAAATTTTTTTTATTGGACCTCGTGTAATTTGGATTAGAACCAGATTATGTCAAAGGATGGAGTAGCCAGTTTCTTTTCCTTTTTCTTTTTGAATAGAGGCATTTTGAGTTTTTTAACACTTGCAATAGTACACAGCACAACCACAATACCAAACTTAATGTTTGGTCATATGAAAAAATGGAATGTTAAGTGAAGAGAATAAGAAGATGTTTGAATGTGTATGTGTTATGGTATGAATGAAGAATGCATGTGAATTTATAATGTAGTGGAGTATAAATCGTATGGCTGTGAATCCAAGATATTATACGTGGTATGCATGTGTGCAGAAGCCATAAGTGAAAAACAAAAACTAAATACCAAATTTAAACATTGAAAGTTGAGACTAAGGTGTATAGAGGTAACATGCTAATACAAGCTTTCATGTATATATGTGAATTATGATATGATCAGAGCTAGCTTGAGAAGAGTGATATGCCTACTAGGTGTGTGATTGAAGTGATGTGTCGTGCATGCATAATAACGAAATTTTTGAAAAATAATTCATGGTGGCAGTGAAGAAGATAAAAACAACTAGTAACTACGCATGCAATGGTTTTGAAAAACTTTTTACTTAAGTTAAAAGATCAAAAACATAAAACAATAAAAAAACAACGATTAAATTCTTTTTGAAGAGGATGCTTGACCCAGAGAGTCACCTGATAAACCCATATTTTATGATATATTTTGTGCTTAGTTTGAGTGATTTATTCAATCCTTCACCCACTTATTCATATTAATTGCATGGTTTTACTTTCCTTTCCTTATTATGTGATGTATGTGAAAAACATGTTTCCTATGCTTTAAAATTAATTATTTTAATTACTTTTATTTCCATTCGATGCCGTGATTAGTGTGTTGAGTAGTTTTAGATCTTCTAAGGCAGGAATGACTCAAAGGATGGAAATGAAACATACAAAAAATGGAAGGAAAGCATAAAACGGAGTTTTTGGAGAAACTGGCATCCACGCGATCACATGGACGGCGCGGCCGCATGCCAAGCGCAAAGAAGCAGCGACGCGGCCGCATGACTGATGCGACCGCGCGCCTTAAGCAGAACACATATGACGCGGTCGCATGACTGACGCGACCGCGTGACAAGGAAAACTCCGAATGACGCGACCGCGTGACCCACGCGGACGCGTGACCCACGCGGACGCGTGACAGAGGCCACGCATCAAAAATTGCAGAAAATGCTCCCAGCGAATTCTGAAGCCCTTTTTGGCCCAAATCCAAGTCCAGAAGGCATAGACCAGAGGTTATGAAGTGGGGGAATGCATCCATTCAAAGAGAGTCTCCACTTTAGTTAGTTTTCATGATTTAGATTTAGTTTTGAGAGGGATATTCTCTCCTCTCGATTTACAGTCATTTGTTTATCTTACTTGCCATTTAAATTGCTTGTTCTTCATTTACTTTATTTGCTAATTAGACTATTCGCTCCTCATTCTCAAAACCCCAATTTACAATCTCCATAACCAATAATAAGAACATACTTCCCTGCAGTTCCTTGAGAAGACGACCCGAGGTTTGAATACTTCAGTTATCAATTTATTTAGGGGTTTGTTACTTGTGACAACCAAATGTTTGTACGAAGGGATTTCTGTTGGTTTAGAGACTATATCTAGAACGCGACTGTTTTTATGAAATTCTTTACTGGCAAAAATTCCAACGTCAAAATGGCGCCGTTGCTGGGGAACTGCAATCGTCTGCCTTATTATTGGTTATTGTAAATATTTTTTCTTTTACTTGTTTATTTGTCTTTATTTTCCCCTCTTTATTTCTTTTTAGCTACTATGAATTCTCACCCCTTCCGCTTTGAGTTTGGTTCTAATGTTATTGAAAGGAATGGAAGTTATAACAGGAACATGCATCAAGGTCAGAGCAACCAAAGATGGATGGAGCCAAGAGGATCTGATCAACCCTTTAGGCAACAATACCCTCCAAGATATCATGGGCAAAGACCATTCTACAATGCATACCAAGCAAATAGACATGGTGGACAACCTTGTAATTACCAACAAGCCCCACCCTATGCTTATAGACCATCCTCTCAACACAACTTCAAACCACCACACTCACAAGCTCCTTTTCACCATTCACCACCGTATGATCCTCATTTACCCTAATTCCAATCCAATCAATCCCAAACACCACCGCTTCCCTCTGTGCCATATCCAAATCTATCACCCCGAGAATCAGAGGTTCGCCTCAAGGAAACAGTAAATCGACGTCAAACAACCCTTCATCAACTGGAGCAAGCAGTAAGTCAATTATCTTCTAGACGTTCGAACATTCAAGGACATCCCACAGCCCTATGTGGACAATCTAACGAAGAGCGTAGTATGAAGGAGATACTAGAAACTCCAGTGGACAAGACAGAGCATGGTTTCGTACTGGAACAAGTAGAGGAAGCTGTCATTATTGAAGAAGAAGAGTTGGTTGAAGACCTAGGAGACGCTGAACCTCCATGGGAATCCAAAGTTGTGGAGCATTCTGTCCAGGATGTTACAATTGATGCTAAGGAGGATTGTGCGCAATCCCCAGAGCAAGTCTTTCATGAAGAACTAGACAGAATAACCCAAGAAGCAAATTTCCTTAATGATGATAGTCACAAGTCAAGTTCTCCTAGTAATGAACTTGCATCCGCAAGCAAATTCTCTGAGATCGAAGAATCTTCCCCAAGTGAATACGAAGATGATACGGAGGTAGATTTCTCTCAACCTCCAGTCTATGACTTAAGTGATGAGGAAGACATAGATGGCTTTGATCAGGACATGGATACATTTGAAGAATCTTGCAAGGAAGTGGAGAATTTCACAGAAGAACACAAGGGAGTAGAACTCACAGAACCATTGGAACCACCTATCCCAAGGCCATTACCACCCAATACAAGCTTCAAGTGGGTACAATCCTTAACCTTTAACTGTGTTTTTTCATTTGAATATGGTTTGCTTGAAACAGATGGCCAGCTTAGAGCTCTCTGCGGCTTTAAGAGTAAAAGGGAAATGGCTCATACTCAGAGCTGGTGCACAAGGTTCAATAAGGTTCCACGCTTCAACTCGAAGTGCATGGATTGGCATCATGATCAATCGGATGGATCTCGGAAAATGTTTGGTTATCCTGGTGAGAATCTAATTTCTAAACTGCCTAGATGGAAAAGTATAGATCAAGATGAAGGCGGATTTAAAAGCAAAGTTTGGGATCCTAGAATCTATGCTGACAATCATCACCCTGGGAGCCTGACAATCTGTTTGAAGCTCCTCAGAAGCTTCACATGCCTAGTTTGGGAACCCAGAGGCTATTGGCATTCCAAGAATTGGTGGAGATTTCTGGATGAATTTAAGCATAAGCAGCCATAACAGGAAGCTCATCCAATGTCCAACTTAAGGACTTTAACTAAAAGTGCTAGGTTGGAGACAACCCACCATGATATGATCGTTCCTTTTTCAATATTTTTTATTTAGTTTTATTTTTTTCAAGTTTTATTTTATTTTATTATATTGAACCTGGAAGTTTTGCTTCTCATTCATATTCATCATTGCATTCTGTATACTGCATAAAAAAAGGGGTGCGCGACGCGATCGCATCATTCATGCGATCGCGTCAAGTTGCGAAAAACACTTCCCACGCGACCGCGTCATTAACACGACCGCGTGCCCTGGAGATCGGCGTAAAGATCCAACGTCCAGAAAGTTAGGCTGGAATCGTGCGGCCATTGTGCGTTTTGCACAAAATGCCCACGCGATCGCGTCCCTGACACGATCGCGTCACTTGCACAACACACATCCCACGCGACAGCGTGAGCGATGCGGTCGCATCGCATAGGATTACACAACACCGCAAAAGGAGACAGAGAGTTGCGCTAAAACGACGCTGGAATTGTGCGTTTCGCACAAATGCCAGCGACGCGATCGCATGCCCCAGGCGATCGCGTCATTTACTCTTTTTGCCCTCCACGCGATCGTGCCACTCATGCGATCGCGTCAACCCTCATTTCACCCCAATCATGTGACCGCGTGTCCCACGCGATCGCGTGGATTCAAATTGTAAAACCCCAGTCACGTGAACCCTATCAGTCGCACCCCCTCCCCAAACCCCTCCACTCCCTCTCTTCTTCTCCAACCCCCAACCAACATCCCTTCTTTCCCTCCCTTCCTCCGAACAGCAGCCACCGCCGCCGCGCCACCCTCCTCTGCCGTGCCGGACGCCACCGCCGTCATCCCTGGCCACCTCTCTGCCCCACTCTCTTTCTTATGCCTACCAGGTTCCGACGAACTTCACCCTTCTATCCTTCATAGTTAATTCATATTTTTCTATTTATGTTCGTCATTAGGCTAGTTAGATATGCATGTTGTAGTGGATTTTAGGTTGTTAGGTAGCCTAGGATGTGGTTAGTGGATTTAAGTCTGTTTAATTATGCTGTTCATGTTTCTTGTTTCATTATTTTCGCAATTCTGCTGTTGCTGTGATGTTAGTTTTGTTCATATTCCTTAATTTCTTGTTTTATGCTGCTCTTTACTCTGATTTTTCATGTTCTTATTCCTTATATGTAATTGCAACTGTATTTTTGATTCATATGAACTATTCTGTTGTTGTTTATTTTCTGGGACAATCCAATTTTAGCCGGAATGCTGCCCAAATTTTTGTAAAATGTTTCCTTTCATGTCTTATTTTGGCATTTTCAACTGTGCTTTCCTTAGATTTAACCAAAACAATTCATGAATACCAAGGCAAGTTTTCTTATTCTTTTTGATTTCCTGGTTCATAATTTGCATTTTTGATGTTTGATTCCAATTTTTGCTATTTCTATATCTATTTGAATCATCATCAACCTGTTTTCCTTATTTGGATATGAGTTACTTATAGTTTCTAACTGTGAATACTTGTACTTGGAATATTTTCATTATGCCACTTACTTTAACCCACTTTTTACTAACTCACTTATGTTAACTTCCGAACCTCTTTTTCAATTCTAACCAACCTAACCTTTCAAAACTTCTCTTCTGATTTCTTTCACTTTCTTTTAACATTCTAACCATGGCATGATGTTAATTTTTCCATTTAAACATGAATTCAATTACATTTTGGATTGTGAATTCTCCTTTTCGGACTTTTAACTCCTATACAATCCTTAATGCACATTTACTTAACTCATTTTCCTTATCCTTTTGCTCCTTTGCCACTTTGTGTTTCTTTTGATTATTTGCCTATTTGTTTTCTTGTTTTCACTATATCCTGGTTTTTTGTTTTTCAGGATGTCTGCCAGCCAGAGAAAAGGAAAAGGAAAGGCTACTACTGGCAAACGGAAAAGAGGAGAATCCTCCATGTCCATTATGGATATTATGCACGATGACTCCTTGCGGGAGAAAAATTTTACCCCACAGGAGAAGGCCGACCAGCTAATACCTGCCACTGATCCAATAAAGTTTGCAAACCGATACTGTGAGCTGAAGTATCCGGTGTTTGCAAACTCCAGGAACCTATACCTGGAGAGAACTTTGAAGATCCCAGAAGAACTCCAGCAATACACCTCTGACCAGATCAATCAAAAAGGCTGGTTCTTCCTGGAGAGAAACCTGACTGAGGTCAATGCATCTTGGGTTAGGGAATTCTACTGCAATTACTTCAAAACCTCCCTAGATGCAGTGAACCTTAGAGGAAAGCATATTCTGGTCACTGAAGAGGCCATTGAAGATGTTCTGAAGCTTCTGTCTAAAACTGATCAGCTGGATGGTTATCAGAAAGCTGAGGAAGATATGCGCTTCATGCGATTTGATTGGGATGCAGTCAAGGCCTGGATAGCCCTTGACCCGACCGTTCCTTGGATTATGGGTCAGAACACCACCATGCCAAAGGGAATCAAGCAGATTTACCTAAATGATGAGGCTCGGCTATGGCACCAGATACTTAGCAACTTCATTATGCCGAGTACTCACAAGACTAAGATACCAGCCGCTATGATCACCCTCCTTTAGTGTGTGATGGAGGGTAAGGACCTGTACCTGCCACGCTTTATCCGGTACCACATGGCCAGGGTCCACGTCCGAGACACTCTTCCCTTTCCTTATCTGGTTACACAGCTAGGCCGTCGAGCTGACGTGCCTTGGGAGGATGCTGATGAAAAGTCACTTGCTGCAGAATGCAAGAAGATTATCCTTCACAGCAGGAACTTTCTGGCTTTGGGCTACAGACCTCCATTCCTCACTACTATTGCTGACACAGCCACACCATCTGCCGGCCCCTCTTCTTCCACAGCTACCCTTGCCACCACCACTGCACCTCCACCTGCCCCAGAGTCCATCTATCATCTAGTACACCGCCTGTTTCGACGGCTTGACCAGATGGAGCGTCGCAACAAGCGACGCTATGAGCACCTGAAGCTGATGATACGCTCTGGCGACATCCCCTCTGAGCCTGGCACACCATCCGATGCATCTGAGGAGGAGGCAGATGATCACGAGGCAGAGACCCATCCCCACAGCGAGGCTGCGCAGGCAGGCACAGAGCAGGCCGCATCACATCAGGAGGCTCCGCCTCAGATTCAGGCTGTAGACCCCGAGATCCCTATCCAGTCAGCACCTCCTCTGCAGCAGGCTGATCCTCAGACCACCACCACAGAGACCCCAGCTACCCGTCCTTCCAGTGATGACACCCCTTCATACCCTGCTTGAGTGAGCATCGGGGATGATGCTACATTTTAAGTGTGGGGAGGTCGCCATCTCTGGCGTTCCTTTTTTTGGTGAACCACTACATACTCTTTTTATTTATTTTGCTACTTTTCTGTATTTTTTATTTTTAATTTTATTTTTCTCAGTACTTATATATATTGCTATTTTTATGTATTTTCACTCTATTTTCTACATTTTGCATTTTAGTTCATATTTTAGCCATTTAGTTTTAGTTGCAATTCTAACTTATTAGTTATAGAAATTGTGGATTAATTAGTATAGTTTACCCTTTTTAGCATAAGATAGCTTAGTTTAAATTGAAAAATATAAAAAGGAAGTAAACTAGGAACTTGAACATAATAGAAACAATCCACACACCTTGTATATATAGCATTACATGTTAGTTAGTTAACAACATTTCATCAAGAAGAAACACTAGAACTTTAAAGCCATTCAATATAAGTTTTACATTGAGAATAATAGGAATTTTTAACTAAACCTGCATGACATACATAAGTGATAAATGATTTTTGAGCTAGAGAATACACAGCCTGTGAGTTTTGAGCATAATTGTATGGTTACATTCAAACTATAAATTTTATTCCTGTGTGTTCCACCCTTCTTTTTTATTCTAATGTTCTTTACTTTGTTTTAATCTATATGTCCGATTATAGAATAGAAATACATACCAAGAGAGTGATTGAGGCCATTATTTGATTTTAGCTCACTTACCCAAAAATAGCCTATCCTTTACATCACCCTTGTTAGCCCCCTTGAGCCTTTAAATCCCCTTTTATTCTATCAGCCACATTACTAGCCTTAAGCAGAAAGACAAAATAAAAATCCCAAGTTGAATCCTTGGTTAGCTTAAGATAGGAAATTATGTATGGTTTAAATGTGGGAAAACCTATTGGGAACATGGATGATAAAAACAAAAGGTAGAAAAGTTGAAAAGAATAAAATAATTCAAAATAGAAGTTTTGGGAAGCATGCTCATGTGGAATCAAAATAATTGAATTACCATGTGCATTCAAAAAATAAAAAATAAAAAAATAAAAAATAAAAAAGTGTTATTTTTCAATAGTTGAATAAAGGGAACATAAAAAAATTCCCCAAATGTGAAACAAAGCAATGCACATGGGATAGAAATAATAAACATTAAGGCATGAGCATGTAACATCAAAAGTGGAAAAATGTGGGAGAATAGGTAAAAGAAGCTTTGCTTTACAAAGTATGTACGTTAGGTGAGATCTTAGACTAATTAAGGATTCACTTATTAGCTCACTTAGCCTTATACATATACCCTTACCTTTACCTTGGCCCCATTACAACCTTAATTAAAGACCTCATGACTTTTGTATATCTATATTCTATAATTGTTGATTGGTTAGATGAAGAACAAAGTTATAGAAAGTAAGAATAAAAAGAAGAATAGAGTGATTAACCCAATAAACACTGAGTGACTAGAGAGTAAACACAACATCCAGTGAGGGTTCAATAGCTCATTAACATATATCTCTGTTTGAATTATTAATTGTCTTGCAAGTTTATAAAATATTTTTCTCTCCCATCTCAACTGTAAAAGTGCTTTATCACTATCTAAGGCTTGGCTATATATATATATGACTCCTTGAAAATGTGAATTAATTCAACTACATGCAAGCTTTATATTCAAGTGAATAAAAATTAGAATTGCATGATGCATCATTCATCTAGGTAGTTGCATTTAGATTAGATTGCATTGCATGGCATTCCACCACTTTAACCTAACATTACTCTTGGACTTAGCATGAGGACATGCTATTGTTTAAGTGTAGGGAGGTTGATAAACCCATATTTTATGATATATTTTGTGCTTACCTTGAGTGATTTATTCAATCCTTTACCCACTTATTCATATTAATTGCATGGTTTTACTTTCCCTTCCTTATTATGTGATGTATGTGAAAAACATGTTTCCTATGCTTTAAAATTAATTATTTTAATTACCTTTATTTCCATTCGATGCCGTGATTAGTGTGTTAAGTAGTTTTAGATCTTCTAAGGCAGGAATGACTCAAAGGATGGAAAGGAAACATACAAAAATGGAAGGAAAGCATAAAACGGAGTTTTTAGAGAAACTGGCATCCACGCGATCGCATGGACGGCGTGGCCACATGCCAAGCGCAAAGAAGCAGTGACGCGGCCGCATGACTGACGCGACCGCGCGCCTTAAGCAGAACACATATGACGCGGTCATATGACTGACGCGACGGCGTGACAAGGAAAACTCCGAATGACGCGACCGCGTGACTCACGCGGACGCGTGACAGAGGCCACGCACCAGAAATTGCAGAAAACGCTCCCAGCGAATTCTGAAACCCTTTTTGGCCCAAATCCAAGTCCAGAAGGCATAGACCAGAGGTTATGAAGTGGGGGAATGCATCCATTCAAAGAGAGTCTGGAGTTATCAAACTCAAGCATGATTGATGATTGTTATCTTTGTTAGTTAAATTGAACTTCAATAATCCCAATCTTTTCTTAGGAAATAAATAGGATTCGAAGATCAAACCAATTAATCCCTTGGTCTTCCTTTATCTTAGTAAAGGTTAACAAAGTGGAATTAAGATTCAATTCTCATCATCATTGATAAGGATAACTAGGATATGACCTCTAATTTCTCATACCTTGCCAAAAGTATTTACAGTCATTTGTTTATCTTACTTGCCATTTAAATTGCTTGTTCTTCATTTACTTTATTTGCTAATTAGACTATTCGCTCCTCATTCTCAAAACCCCAATTTACAATCTCCATAACCAATAATAAGAACATACTTCCTTGCAGTTCCTTGAGAAGACGACCCGAGGTTTGAATACTTCAGTTATCAATTTATTTAGGGGTTTGTTACTTGTGACAACCAAACGTTTGTACGAAGGGATTTCTGTTGGTTTAGAGACTATATCTACAACGCGACTATTTTTATGAAATTCTTTACCGGCAAAAATCTCAACGTCATCACCCAAGGTATAATTTGCTTGGCGTTAGGCTCCAGATTGTGAAGTCGGGCTTCACCCTTCAAAGAGCAATTGAAGGCGCCAGTCTTGTGTCCCAGGCACTGGGCTTGAGCACCTGGCGCCGACCTTGGGTGTTGGGCGCTGGGCGCCACACAAAAAATTGCTCCTAGGGAGCTTTCCTTGCTTGGGCACTGTGCGCCACCTTCAATTCATAATCGAAGGAGCTCGGCTCCTTCCTTGGACGTCGGGCTTCACACATCCCCCCCTTTTTTTTTGAAAAACTGAAAAGCACCATAAGCAAAAAAAGAGGGAGAAGAAAAAGAAAAATGCAAAAGAACAGAGAAGAAGAGGAATTCAACATACTCTAATGAAATACTTAAATGAAAAAAAAAAGAAAAGACACTAACCGGGATTGAGTTGCCTCCTAATATACGCTCTTTTAAGGTCACTTGCTTGACATATGATTATGCTAAGTTGGGAGTCTAATTGTTTCATAGCACCTTCCAATGTCGTCCTCCATTGAATGTGCATTCTCCAGCTCTTCTTCCTCATCCATTTTAGAATTCATGTGCTATAGAGGATCTTCAAGAGCTCCTTTATCCACAATCTCTTAGACCAAGGAGTCAATTATTTCAATCCTCATACAGCTTTCTGATTCACTAGGGTGTTGCACGATTTTAAAAATATTAAAAACCATTTGCTCATCATGCACTCTTAGTGTTAGCTCACCCTTTTGGACATTTATAAGTGCTCGTCCGGTAGCTAAAAATGGTCTTCCTAAGATGATGGAGGCATCCTCATCTTCTTCCATGTCAAGGATCACGCAGTTAGTGGAAAAATTAAACTTTTCGATCTTGACCAATGCGTTTTCCACTATCCCATGTGAAATTTTCATTGATCGGTCGGCTAGTTGCAATGAAATTCTTATTGGCTTCACTTTCCCAATTCGTAGCCTCCTCATCATGGACATGGACATCAAATTGATGCTAGCCCCTAAGTCACAAAGAGCCTTGCCAATAGTAAAATCCCCAATAGTGCAAGAGATTTGGAAACTATTGATGAGCGAATTCTTGTTGATATAGAATTTCCTCAATTGAATGAATTCTCATTGCAAGTATAGTTCTACACCAACAAAGAGTCCTCACATACAAAATTTTAGGTTGTCACATGTACAAACCCCAAATAAGAATTAACCGGAGTATTTAGACTCCAGATCGTCTCCCTAGGAATTGCAATAAAGTGCCTTGTTATTGGTTATGGGGTATGTTTTGGGGTTTTTGGATAAGAAACATGAAAAGTAAATGGAAATAAAATTAAAGTAACAACTAGAAAGGCCTTGGCAAGGGTTGGTGCTCAAGGATCTCTATCCTAATCACTAACCACAACATGAGAATTGGCAAGGATCAACCCTACTAAATCATCCTCTAACCAATAGTAAAGGAAAGTCAAGTGAGCTACGTCAATCTAAGTCCATAAGTCCTAGTTCTCCATTAAATCAATTAATGAGATCTAGAGATAATGGCTCCCAATCGTCAATCACTCGGACATTAGTAACTCAAGAGTTCCTAAGTTACCTTCCCAAGCCAAGAGCACTAAAATCTACTCTAAAATCCAACCAAGCATTTTATCAAACACTTGGAAGGCATAAAAAGAAAGCATAATAAATGTGCAAGATTAGTAAAATCTACCAACTACAAATTGCAAGGAAACAAGATCCACAACCCAAATCAACAATAAAAGAACATCAAACATTAAATTGCATTAAAAGGGATCCAAATCCAATAAGAGTTTATTAACATAAAAGAGAAATTAACATGAAAACTAAGAGAATCAAGTAGTAGGAACAAGAAATCATAAAAGAAACAAGATGAAAACATGTAATTGAACCTAAATCTAGAAGGGATTAACCTAACCTAATTCTAGAGAGAAGAGGGAGTTTCTCTCTCTAGAAACTAACCTACATGATGCTATACTACCAAACAATTGCTTCCCCCTTTTCCAAACTTGAATTCTGCATGAAATAGCATTAGAAATAAGTTGGATTGGGGCCCAAAGTGCTTTAGAAATTGCTGGGGGCGATTTCACTTTAGTGGGCCACGAGCAGCATTAGCGCGCACGCGTACATGGCACGTGCGCGCCCCTGAACGCGAAGCAACATATAGAAGATTTTATATCATTTTGAAGCCCCGGATGTTAGATTTCCAACGCAACTAAAACCGTCTCATTTGGACCTCTGTAGCTCAAGTTATGGTCGATTGAGTGCGAAGAGGTCGGGCTTGACAGCTTTACGGTTTCTTCATTTCTTCATGAGTTCTCCCACTTTGCATGCTTTTCTCCTCATTTCTTCCATCCAATACTTGCCTTATGAACCTGAACTCACTCAACAAACACATCAAGGCATCGAATGGAATTAAAGTGAATTAAAATCACCAATTTAAGGGCCTAAAAAGCATGCTTTTGCACTTAAGCACAATTCAAGGGAGAATTACAAAACCATGCTATTTCATTGAATAAATGTGGGAAAATGTGATAAAATCCCCCAAATTAAGCACAAGATAAACCACAAAATTGGGGTTTATCAAATTTCCCCACACTTAAACTAAGCATGTCCTCATGCTAAAATCAAGAAATAAGCAAAGGGGTATCAACATTTATTCAATGCAAACTAACTAAATGCAATCTATCTATATGCAATCTATCTACATGAATGCATCCACTTGGTCAAAACAAGTCAACTTCCAAGAAAACATATTTAAGTACAAGAGCTAAAGCCATAGCAGTCAAATCAAACCCACAATTGAATTGAATCATTGAAAGATTTTACAAACTTGCAAGAAAAGATGATCATGGGTGGAAACATATAATTGAGCGATCGATCCCTCGCCAGATATGTATCCGCTCTATGCACTCAAGTGTATGGGGTTGATTCACTCAATTCTCCCCTAATCATGCTTTTCAAGATTTGTTTTTCATCTAACAATCAACAATTATTTCATGCATGCATACAAATATCATGAGGACTTCCCATATGTTGTAATGGGGTTAGGGTCAAGGTAGGATGCATATGGTCAAGTGAGCTTGAAATTCGAATCTTTGATTAACTTAAACTTCCCACCTAACCTATGACAATCTATACAATTCTAAACAAACCTAACTACCCATTCTTCACTTTTTCACACACTCATGCATTCTATTTTTGGTCACCACACATATGCATTGACTTTTATTGAACCTTGCTTTGGGGCATTTTGTCCCCTTTTTATTGCAATTCTTTGTCTTTCTTTTTTTTTCTATTTCTATTATTTATTTTCTCTTTTTTTTATGTATATATATTTTTTTCTTTTTGTTTTTCTCATTCATTTTTTTTTCAAACTAAAATATATACAAAGACATCAATGCATATGGTTTACACATGATTAATACATGAGTATGTACCCAATTTCCAAGATTCTCAACACAAATACAAAGACACACTTTTATCTCTACCCAATGTTCCCAACTCTCCCAAAATCAAATGATAAACACTCTCACTAGCCTAAGCTAATCAAAGATCCAAATTAAGGGATATTTATTGTTTTTCACTTAGGCTTGTAATGTGCTACAATTAAGAACAAATGGGTTAAGCATAGGCTCAAAATTGGCTAACAATGGAAGATAAAAGGTAGGCTATTTGGGTAAGTGAGCTATTTGAACAATGGCCTTAATCATATAAATGTATGTATACACAAAATAATAGACATATAGAATTAAACAAATCAAAGATTACAATCATAGGAAGAGAATAATGCACACAAGAATGAAAATAAGTGGTTATATATGATGTAACCACATAATTAGGCTCAAATCTCACATGTTTGTGTTCTTAGCTCAAAACATGATCCACAAGTGTATAATTCAAGCAAGTTCTAAAAATTTTTTTTTTCAATCAATTAGGTGCCTTATAGATAAAATCCTTGAAAAATATCATGATTTTCACTAAGCTTATTATATACATATGCAAAATAAGAAAATGCAACTAAGAATCATAAAATGAAATGCAAAAGTGTTGGGATTAGAAACTTGTCACCCAAAAAACGCCGAATGGTCGGACGACCTCCCCACACTTAAAAGTTTGCACCGTCCTCGGTGCACTCAAAGATGAGCAAGGGGGTACGGCGACTTTCCGAGTTGCTACCTTCAGCTGGTAGGTCAACCGGTGCTGCGTGTTCTTCCTTCCGCTTCCATTTTTGCTTGTGGTGCATTGATCATGAAAAACAAAATAAACACCGTAAGATGAAAACATACAAAAGCTAGGAAGCGTGAATTGTTGGAATGAGGTGAATCACTAGAATTGAGTGAGTAAATTGGTGTGACATTGATGAAAAATAGTTGTATGGGTTCTAACTTGCATGCGGTTTAGAACTCACGCTCTAGTATTTAAAAATCATGTCACAATTATACAAAATAAAACATGCACTTCACTCATTCTAGTGTATTTGAGATACTTTAAAAGACTTGTAGGCTAAAACAACCTAAGAAGTAGTGAAGAAGTATAAAAGCATTCAAGCAAAAATCAAGCAATTGTGAAATTGGATAATGCATGAACATTGATTGGTGTGTAAGTAAATTTGGTGAACAAAATGGTTTAAAGAGCTCACACATCAAACAATGACACTTATTGAAGTTGTTGCAATACCTAAGTGACATAGAGGTGGAACACATGGATGCTATGGAACTTAGGAAAAAGGATATAGAAGTCAAAAATCAATCACATAGCAAGCATGGTCCACAAAGCTTAGAAAGCTCAAAAATATGGTGCTAGGTAAGCTTTCGATCCAATTTCACAATTTCAAAAATTTCAATGCATGAAATAGGTGATGATCAATTAGAACAAGCATCCTAAAAAAAATGCATTGATAATGTACAATTGCCTAACAATGGATGATGAAAATGGTGGAAAAAACATAAAATTCAAAGGGGTAAGATACATGAAGGCAATGTAACAAGTACTTGGTATTCAAAAGTGTTAAACATGAAAAATTCCAAACCAAGTAATAAATTGCAACCTCAACAAAGGAATCCAACAATGACAATAACGACAATGATGTTAAACTAACATCCCATTAGTAATAAGCAGTAGTAAATGGTAAACAAGATTAGTAATCCAACACTTATAATGGAAAACAAAAGTTAAACTAACTAAAAAAAATGGTGTTACATGATGCTTAGTAGTGTTGGATGATGTTTTAAGAGTGGAAAGAAAAGAAGAGAAAAGAGAAGAAGGAAAGAAATAGAAAGAAGAGAAGAAAGGAAGGTGAGTGAAACAGGGCAATCCACGCGTGCGCGTCATGTGCGTGTAAGCGTGGATTGATGAAAATGGAAGCGACGCGTACGCGTGCAGTGCGCGTTCGCGTGCATGGCAAAGCCGAGAGTCGACGCGGACGCGCAAGGTATGCGTTCGCGTGCCCTGGGGCACAAAGTTGGCACACTTCAGACACAACTCTCGGGTGAATGTATGGGAAGTGGAAAAATTCAATCCACGCGTACGCGTACATGGCGCGTCCACGTGGATGGCCGAAATTGCTTGATTCACGCGTACGCGTAGAGTGCGCGTGCACGTGGGTGGTGCTCTGTTTTTCAAAATTTTTCTATGTTTTTGTGCCAAACCAAGCATTTCAAACCTCCAAACAACTACCAAAACATCATAAAACCTTATTTAACCTACTAGACTACCAAACAAACTTAACAAATCAATCAAAACATGAGATTAAACCTATTTTACCAATATGTACAAAAGGAAAAATGAAAAGATGTTATCATGGTGGGGTGTCTTCCACCTAGCACTTTTGTTTATTGTCCTTAAGTTGGACTTATGAGGAGCTCCTCATCAAGGTGGCTTGTGCTTGAATCCATCCTTGAACATCCACCAATGCTTGGACTTCCATTGTGCTTCATCAATCAAAGTTAGTAACTCCAAGCTTTGATGGAGTTCTTCACAAACCATGGGCTCCCAAAGTTGATCTTCCTTGTGCGATCCGGGATCCCACACTTTGTTTTTACACCCGTCTTGAAGTTGACTCTCATTATTAGCCCATCCGGGTGGTGAACATGGTGAATTCTCTATAAAGTGACCAACAATCCTTCTAGACCCATCTAGGTGAGCACTACTCCAACCTTTATATCTCATGTTGGATGCATCAACCATAATGAGCCTTGATTTGTAACACCAACCACAAAACATCTTTCTTTTATGCTTCATCCCACAAAGCATCCTAAGTTGACCATCCGTTTCAAGCAAGCCATATTCGAGTGAGATAATAAAGGTAATAGAAATGAATTTTACCCACTCAAATGTAGGAGTAGATGGTAACCTAGGCAAAGAAGCTCCTAAGGGTCTTGACAAAGCGTATTCAATTCCCATCCTCCTTTTTCTAAGGACTTCCACCTCTTCACAAGTTTTCTCAAATGTAATCCTTTGTTCAACAATTTTATCTAAGCCTTTTCTCTTACTCAAGTCATAATTGGGAGGGTGAGAAAAATTTACCTCCATAACGCTTCCAAACCCAATGGGAGAAGGTTCTTCATGCTCAAAGGATTCTTCACCACTAAGACTTGATGCTTGATTTTTATCGCCAAGGGGACTCAATTCTTGCTCTATCCCATCCGATTCTTCATAAGGGATATGCCCCGGAGGTTGTGCACATTCCTCCTTAGCATCAAATTCAACCATTTTGGAGGGGTTTTCTTCAATCCTAGACTCCCAAGGTGGTTCCGCATCTCCTAAGTCTTCAACCACTTCTTCCTCTTCTTCAATAATCTCTACCTCCTCCTCTTGTTGCATTTCTTGCTTTAACTCCTCTTCTTTACCTTGGAACTTCAAGTTCACTCCCTCAGTAAGCTCCTTCGTTGCTTCTCCACATTCCACAATGGAAGTGCCTTGATCGCATAGGCTTAGGCGGGATGAGACTATGTTGCCAATGGCTTCTACCATGATAGCCGTTTTTGCTCTTAACTCCTCAAATTTCTTTTCATCCTTCTTGTGTTGCCTTAAGATATGAGATTCAAGATCCCTTAATTCTATCATAGAGGCTTCATCGGGAGGTGATGGTGGAAGAGAGGGTTCATTATTTGAGAGAAAGGTATTATAGTCGGAAGGTGGTTCTTTTAGGTAGAGTTGTGGTGGTTCAATATTTCCCATTCTTTCCATTTGTTGCACAACACACTCTATGGTTGCTTGAAATTGATCCAATGCTTCCTTGAGACGATCCCTTGACTCTTGTTCCTTTTGGATATCACGAGTAGGATCATATGGCTCTTGGATTGAAGGACATGAGTATTCTTCCATAGGAGGTTGTGGTGGAAAGTAGAGTGCATCTTGTGGTTGAAAGTTTTCATGTATTGGAGGTGGTTCATCTTGGTAATAATATTAAGGGGGTGGCTCTTGAAAATGTTGATGTTGGGGTAGTGGTGGCTCTATGTGTAGTTGAAAGAACCGAAGATTGATGGTTTAGAAGTTATAGTAAACTCTCGTTGCGAGTATAGTTACTAAACTAAGCACTCAACCTTTCTTACAAACGTTTTGGTTGTCACAAGTAACGAACCCCTAAATAAATTGATAACCGAAGTATTCAAACCTCGGGTCGTCTTCTTAAGGAACTGCAGGGAAGTATGTTCTTATTATTGGTTATGAAGTTTGTAAATTGGGGTTTCGAAGGTAAGGAACAAGTAATTTAAATTGCAATTAAAGTGAGTAAAAGACTGTAATTTAAATAAATAACTGTAAAAAACACTTTTGGCAAGGTATGAGAAATTAGAAGTCCTATCCTAGTTATCCTTATCAATGATGATGAAAATTAAATCTTAATTCCACTTAGTTAACCTTTGCTAGAGCAAGGGAAGGTCAAGTGACTAATTAGTTAGATCCTCAAATCCTAGTTAATCCCTAAGGAAAGATTGGGATTATTGAAGTTCAATTCAATTAGCAAAGATAACGATTATTAATCATGTTTGAGTTTCATAACTCCTGAGTTACTGATTTCTTAACCAAGACCGAAAGGGGAAAAGTAAATCTGCTGGAATAAAAATGTCTTCAGATTGGGGATAAAAGTAACATAAATAAAAGAAAGCAATATTAAACTGAAATACCTCAATTAACATTAATTCAAAGAGTAATCTGTAACATAGAAGAATTCATAATTAAATTGAGAACATAATAAAAAGGAATATTGAACCTGGTAAAGAGATAATCTGAAAAGCGAATAAAATCCTAAATCTAAATCCTAATCCTAAAGAGAGAGGAGAAAACCTCCCTCAAAGCTACATCTAATTCATGAATACTAACTAATTGGAGAGTCTCCCTGAATGGATGCATTCTCCCACTTCATAACCTCTGGTCTATGCCTTCTGGACTTGGATTTGGGCCAAAAAGGGCTTCAGAATTTGCTATGAGCATTTTCTGCAATTTCTGGTGCGTGGCCTCTGTCACGCGTCTGCGTGGGTCATGCGGTCGCGTCATTGGGAGTTTTTCCTTGTCACGCGGTCGCGCCAGTCATGCATCCGCGTCATATGCGTTTTGCTCAAGGCGCGCGGTCGCGTCAGTCATGCGACCGCGTTAATGTCTTTTCGCGCTGGCATGCGGCCGCGTCGCCCATGCGATCGCGTGGCTGCCAGTTTCTTCAAAAACTCTGTTTTATGCTTTCCTTCCAATTTTGTATGTTTTCTTTCCATCCTTTAAGTCATTCCTGCCTTAGAAGATCTGAAACTACTCAACACACTAATCAC
>NC_029793.2:45633072-45656237 GCF_000816755.2 Arachis ipaensis | reverse complement strand
GTGGAATGCCATGCAATGCAATCTAATCTAAATGCAACTACCTAGATGCACCATGCAATTCTAATTTTTTTATTCACTTGTATATAAAGCTTGCATGTAGTTGAATTAATTCACATTCTCAAGGAGTCATATATATATATAGCCAAACCTTAGATAGTTGATAAAGTGCCTTTACAGTTGAGATGGGAGAGAAAAACATTTTATAAACTTGCAAGACAATTAATAATTCAAGCAGAGATATATGTTAATGAGCTATTGAAACCTCCCTGAATTTTGTGTTTACTCTCTAGTCACTCAATGTTTATTGGGTTAATCACTCTATTCTTCTTTTTATCCTTCCTTTCTATAACTTTGTTCTTCATCTAACCAATCAACAATTATAGAATATAGGCATACAAAAGTCATGAGGTCTTTAATTAAAGTTGTAATAGGGCCAAGGTAAAGATAAAGGTATATGTATAAGGCTAAGTGAGCTAATTAAGTGAATCCTTGATTAGTCTAAGATCTCACCTAACATACATACTTTGTAAAGCAAAACTTCTTTACCTATTTTCTCACTTTTTCCCACTTTTGATGTTACATGCTCATACTTTAACTTTTGTCCCATGTGCATTTATTTTGCATTTGGAGATTTCTTTTGTATCCCCTTTATTCAAATACTGAAAAATAACATTTTTTTTATTGCACATGGTAATTTGATTATTTGATTTTACATAAGCATGTTTCCCAAAATTTTTATTTGAATAATTTTATTCTTTTCAACTTTTCTACCTTTTCTTTTTATCATCCATGTTCCCAATAGGTTTCCCACACTTAAACAATTACACACTTTCTATCTTAAGCTAACCAAGGATTCAACTTGGGATTTTTATTTTGTTTTTCTGCTTAAGGCTAGTATTGTGGTTTATAGAATAAGAGGGGGTTTAAAGGTTCAAGGGGGTTGACAAGGGTGATGTAAAAGGTAGGCTAATTTGGGATAAGTGAGCTAAAATCAAACAATGGCCTCAATCACTCTCTTGGTATGTATTTTTATTCTATAATTGGACATATAGATTAAAACAAAGTAAAGAACATCAGAATAAATAAGAAGGGCGGAACACACAGGAATAAAAATTATGGTTTGAATGTAACCATACAATTAAGCTCAAAACTTACAGGCTGTGTGTTCTCTAACTCAAAAATCATATATCAGTTATGTATGTCATGCAAGTAAAATTAAAAGTTTCCATTATTCTCAATGTAAAATTTATTTTGAATGGCTTTAAAGTTTGTGTTTCTCCTTGATGAAATGTTGTTAACTAGCTAACATAGAATGCTATATATACAAGGTGTGGGTTGTTTCTATTATGTTCAAGTCTCTAGTTTACTTCCTTTTTTTTATATTTTCAAATTAAACTAAGTTATCTTATGCTAAAAAAAAAAGGGTAAACTATACTAATCAATCCACAATTTCTATAACTAATAAGTTGGAATTGCAACTAGTCTAAATGGTTAAAATATGAACTAAAAATACAAAATGCAGAAATAGAGTAGAAATACATGAAAATAGCAATGTATAAGTACTGAGAAAATAATAATAAAAATAAAGAGAAAAATACAAAAAAATAGCGAAATAAAATGAAAGAGTCTGTAGTGGTTCACCAAAAAATACGCCAGAGATGGCGACCTCCCCACACTTAAAATGAAGCATCGTCCCTGATGCTCACTCAAGCAGGGTGTGAAGGGGTGTCATCACTGGAAGGGTGGGTAGCTGGAGTCTCTGTGGTGGTGGTCTGAGGATCTGCCTGCTGCAGAGGAGGTGCTGACTGGATAGGGATCTCTGGGTCTACAGCCTGAATCTGAGGCGGAGCCTCCTGATGTGATGCAGCATGCTCTGTGCCTACATGCGCAGCCTCATTCTGTGGATGGGTCTCTGCCTCGTGATCATCCGCCTCCTCCTCAGATGGTGTGTCAGGCTCTGAGGGAATGTCACCGCCAGATCGGATCATTAGCTTCAGGTGCTCATAGCGTCGCTTGTTGCGACGATCCATCTGGTCGAGCCGCCAAAACAGGTGGTGCACTAGGTGATAAACTGGCTCTGAGGCAGGTGGAGGTGCAGTGGTGGTAGCAGGGGTGGCTGGGGTAGCTGTGGAGGAAGAGGGGCCGGTAGATGGTGTGGCTGTCTTAGCAGTAGCAGTGAGGAATGGAGGTCTGTAGCCCAAAGCCAGAAAGTTCCTGCTGTGATGGATAATTTTCTTGCATTCTGCAGCAGGTGGCTTCTCATTAGCATCCTCCCAAGGCACGTCAGCTCAACGGCCTAGCTGTGTAATCAGATAAGGAAAGGGTAGAGTGCCTCGGACGTGGACCCTGGCCATATAGTACCGGATAAAGCGTGGCAGGTACAGGTCCTTACCCTCCATCACACACCATAGGAGGGAGATCATAGCGGCAGGGATCTCTGTCTCATGGGTACTCGGCATGACAAAATTGCTCAGGATCTGGTGCCATAGCCGAGCCTCATCATTTAAGTAAATCCGCTTGATTCCCTTAGGCATGGTGGTGTTCTGACCCATGATCCATAGAACGGTCGGGTCAAGTGCTATCTTGGCCTTGACTGCATCCCAGTCAAATCTCATGAAGCGCATGTCGTCCTCAGCCTTTTGATAACCATCCAGCTGATCGGTTTTAGGCAGAAGCTTCAGAACATCCTCTATGGCCTCTTCAGTGACTAGAATCTGCTTCCCTCTTAGGTTCACTGCATCTAGGGAAGTCTTGAAGTAATTGCAGTAAAATTCCCTTACCCAAGATGCATTGACCTCAGTCAGGTTTCTTTTCAGGAAGAACCAGCCTCTTTGTTTGATTTGATCAGAGGTGTATTGCTGGAGTTCTTCTGGAATTTTCAAAGTCCTCTCCAGGTACAGGTTCCTGGAGGTTGCAAACACCGGATACTTCAGCTCACAGTATCGGTTTGCAAACTTTACTGGATCAGTAGCAGGGAGTAGCTGGTCGGCCTTCTCCTGCGGGGTAAAGTTTTTCTCCCGCCAGGAGTCATCGTGCATGATATCCATGATGGACATGGAGGATTCTCCTCTTTTACGTTTGCCAGTAGTTGCCTTTGCTTTTCCTTTTCTTTGGCTGACAGACATCCTGAAAAACAGAAAACCAGGATATAATAAAAACAGAAAAACAAATAGGCAAATAATCAAAAGAAACACAAAGTTGCAAAGGAGGAATAGAATTAGGAAAATGAGTTAAGTAAATTTGCATTAAGGATTGTATAAGATTTAGAATACTGAGACAAAAATGGTACAATCCATGTAATTGAATTCATGTTAATTAAAAAAAATTATCATCAAGCCTAGGGTAGAAGGTCAAAAGAAAGTGAAAAAAAAAATAGAAGAGATGTTTGGAAAGGTTAGGTTGGTTAGAATTGAAAAAGAGTTTAGGAAGTTAAAATAGTGAGGTAGTAAAAAGTGGTTTAAAATAAGTGGCATAATGATAATATTCCAAGTAACAGGCATTCACAAATAGAAGCTATAGGTAACTCATATCCAAACAAGGAAATTAAGTTGATGATGATTCAGATAGATATAGAAATAGCAAAAATTGGAATCTAAACATCAAAAATGCAGATTAAGAACCAGGAAATCAAAAAGGATAAGAAAGCTTGCCCTGGCATTCATGAATTGGTTTGGTAAAAGCAGAGTGAAGCAGAATTTAAAAGTGCTAAAACCAAAACATGAATGAAAGCAGAACATTTTTACAGAAAATTGGGCAGCATTCCGGCTAAAATTGGATTGTCTCGGAAAATAAACAGCAGTCATAAGAGTTCATATGAGTTAAAAATATAACTACAGTTACATATAAGGAATATGAACATGGAAAAGTAGTGTAAAGAGCAGCATGAAATAGGAAATTACAGCATATGAACAATACTAACAGTAATAGCAGAATTACGAAAAGTAGAAAACAAGAAAAACGAACAGCGCAATTAATCAGGCCTAAATCCACTAACCACATCCTAGGCTACCTAACAACCTAAAATCCACTACAACATGCATCTGTTGGTGATGATGGCTTGGTGGTGGTTGGGTGGTTGGAGAAGAAGAGAGGAAGGAGAAGGTGTTGGGGACGGGCGCGAATGGTAGGGTTCGCGTGACTGGGGGTTATGGAATTTGAATCCACGCGATCGCGTGGGGCACGCGGTCACGTGGTTAGGTTGAAATGCTACTTGATGCGATCGCGTGTGGTACGCGGTCGTATCGAATGGATTTGAGGAGTGAATGACGCGATCGCCTGAGGCATGCAATCGCGTCGCTGGAAATTATGCTAAACGCACGATTCCAGCGTCGTTTCAGCGTAACTCTCTGTCTCCTTTTGGGGGTGTTGTGCAATCCATGCGACGCGATCGCGTCGCTCACGCTATCACGTGGGATTGATGTTGTGCAAGTGACGCGATCGCGTCAGAGACGCGACCACGTGGGTCGTTTTGTGCGAAACGCACAGTAGCCGCACGATTCCAGCTTAACTTTCTGGACGTTGGATGTTTATGCCAATCTCCATATCACGCGGCTGCGTGAATGATGCGGACGCGTGGGGAGTGTTTTCGCAACTTGACGCGATCGCATGAATGATGCAGTCGCGTTGCGCACCCTTTTTTTTTTTGCAGTATGCAGAATGCAATGCTTAATATGAATGCTATGCAAACTCCAGGTTCAATATAATAAAATAAAATAAACTTGAAAACAAGTAAAACCAAATAAAAAAAATGAAAAAAAGTAACGATCATACCATGGTGGGTTGTCTCCGACCTAGCACTTTTAGTTAAAGTCCTTAAGTTGGACATTGGATGAGCTTCCTGTTATGGTGGCTTATGCTTAAATTCATCCAGAAATCTCCACCAATGCTTGGAATGCCAATAGCCTCTAGGGTCCTAAACTAGGCATGTAAAGCTTCTGAGTAGCTTCAAATAGATTCTCAGGCTCCCGGGGTGACGAGTGTCAGAATAGATTCCAGGATCCCAAACTTGGCTTTTAATCTGTCTTCGTCTTGATCTATATTTTTCCATCTGGGCGGTTTAGAAATTAGATTCTTACCAGAATAACCAAACATTTTCCGAGATCCATTCGATTGATTATGATGCCAATCCGTGCACTTCAAGTTGAAGCGTGGAACCTTGTTGAACCTTGTGCACCAGCTCTGAGTACGAGCCATTTTCCGTTTACTCTTAAAGCCGCAGAGAGCTCTAAGCTGGCCATCTGTTTCAAGCAAACCATATTCAAGTAGAAAAATAAAGCTAAAGGTTAAGGATTGTACCCACTTGAAGCTTGTATTGGGTGGTAATGGCCTTGGGATAGGTGTTTCCAGTGGTTCTGTGAGCTCTACTCCCTTGTGCTCTTCTGTGAATTTCTCCACTTCTTTGCAGAATTCTTCAAATGCAACTTCTTCCTGATCAAAGTCTTCTATGTCTTCCTCATCACTCAAATCATAAGCGGGAGGTTGGGAGAAATCTACCTCCGTATCATCTTCGTATTCACTTGGGGAAGGTTCTTCGATCTCAGAGAATTCACTTGCGGATGCAAGTTCATTACTAGAAGAACTTGACTTGTGACTGTCATCATCAAGGAAACTTGCTTCTTGGATTATTCCGTCTAGTTCTTCATAAAAGACTTGCTCTGGGAGTTGTGTACTATCCTCCTTAGCATCAGTTGTAACGTCCTTGACAGAGTTCTCCACAACTCTGGATTCCCATGAAAGTTCAGCGTCTCCTAAGTCTTCAACCAACTCTTCTTCTTGTATAATGACAGCTTCCTCTACTTGTTCTAGTACGAAGTCATGCTCTGTCTTGTCCACTGGAGTTTCTAATATCTCCTTCATGCTACGCTCTTCGTTAGATTGTCCACATGGGGCTGTGGAGGGTCCTTGAATGTTCGAACATCTAGAAGATAATTGACTTATTGCTTGCTCCAGTTGATGAAGGGTTGTTTGAAGTTGATCTACTGTTTCCTTGAGGCGAACTTCTGATTCTCGGGGTGATGGATTTGGACGTAGTACATTGGGAAGTGGTGGTGTTTGGGAGTAATTGGATTGGGATTGGGGTAAATGAGGATCATATGGTGGCGAATGGTGAAAAGGGGCTTGTGAGTGTGGTGGTTCAAAGTTGTGTTGAGAGGATGGCTTATAAGCATAGGGTGGGGCTTGTTGGTAACTACGAGGTTGTCCACCATGTCTATTGCCTTGGTATGCACTGTGGAATGGTCTTTGTCCATGATGTCTTGGAGGGTATTGCTACCTAAAGGGTTGATCAGATCCTCTTGGCTCCATCCATCTTTGATTGCTCTGACCTTGATGCATGTTCCTGTTATAACTTTCATTCCTTTCAACAATATTAGAACCAAACTCAAAGCGAGAGAGGTGAGAATTCATAGTAGCTAATGAAGATAAAAGAAGAAAATAAAAACAAATAAACACGTAAAAGAAAAATATTTACAATAACCAATAATAAGGCACACGATTGCAATTTCCCGACAACGGCGCCATTTTGAAAGAACCGAAGATTGATGGTTTAGAAGTTATAGTAAACTCTCGTTGTGAGTATAGTTACTAAACCAAGCACTCAACCTTTCTTACAAACGTTTTGGTTGTCACAAGTAACAAACCCCTAAATAAATTGATAACCGAAGTATTCAAACCTCGGGTCATCTTCTCAAGGAACTGCAGGGAAGTATGTTCTTATTATTGGTTATGAAGATTGTAAATTGGGGTTTCGAAGGTGAAGAACAAGTAATTTAAATTTCAATTAAAATGAGTAAAAGACTGTAATTTAAATAAATAACTGTAAAACACACTTTTGACAAGGTATGAGAAATTAGAAGTCCTATCCTAGTTATCCTTAACAATGATGATGAAAATTGAATCTTAATTCCACTTAGTTAACCTTTGCTAGAGCAAGGGAAGGTCAAGTGACTAATTAGTTAAATCCTCAAATCCTAGTTAATCCCTAAGGAAAGATTGAGATTATTGAAGTTCAATTCAATTAGCAAAGATAACGATTATCATTCATGTTTGAGTTTGATAACTCCTGAGTTACTGATTTCTTAACTAAGACCGAAAGGGGAAAAGTAAATCTACTGGAATAAAAATGTCTTCAGATTGGGGATAAAAATAACATAAATAAAAGAAAGCAATATTAAACTGAAATACCTCAATTAACATTAATTCAAAGAGTAATCTGTAACATAGAAGAATTCATAATTAAATTGAGAACATAATAAAAAGGAATATTGAACCTGGTAAAGAGATAATCCGGAAAGCGAATAAAATCCTAAATCTAAATCCTAATCCTAAAGAGAAAGGAGAGAACCTCCCTCAAAGCTACATCTAATTCATGAATACTAACTAATTGGAGAGTCTCCCTGAATGGATGCATTTTCCCACTTCATAACCTCTGGTCTATGCCTTCTGGACTTGGATTTGGGCCAAAAAGGGCTTCAGAATTCGCTATGAGCGTTTTCTGCAATTTCTGGTGCGTGGCCTCTGTCACGCGTCCGCGTGGGTCACGCAGTCGCGTCATTGGGAGTTTTTCCTTGTCACGCAGTCGCGTCAGTCATGCGTCCGTGTCATATGCATTTCGCTCAAGGTGCGCGGTCGCGTCAGTCATGCAGCCGCGTTAATGTCTTTTCGCGCTGGCATGCAGCCGCGTCGCCCATGCGATCGCGTGGCTGCCAGTTTCTTCAAAAACTCCGTTTTATGCTTTCCTTCCAATTTTGTATGTTTCCTTTCCATCCTTTAAGTCATTCCTGCCTTAGAAGATCTGAAACTACTCAACACACGAATCACGTCATCGAATAGAAATAAAGGGTAATCAAAATAATTATTTTTAAGCATAGGAAACATGTTTTTCACATACATCACATAATAAGGAAGGGAAAGTAAAACCATGCAATTAATATGAATAAATGGGTGAAGGATTGAATAAATCACTCAGATTAAGCACAAAATATATCATAAAATATGGGTTTATCAGTGGTTCATATGGCTCATATGATTGTTGGTAGGATGGATATGGATTAGGGTCATATGAAGATGGTTGGTAAGAAGGGGCTTGTGAGTATGGTTGAGGGTTATGTTAGGGATATGGCTCATAGGCATATGGTGGTGGTTCTTGAAAGTCACAAGGGGATTCACCATAGTCATTGGATTGATATGCATCATAGAATGGCTCTTCTTCATAGTGTATTGGTGGAGGTTGTTGCCATGAGGATTGATCATATGCATATGGCTCCTCCCACCTTTGGTTATCCCATTCTTGATACACATCTTCATTGTAGCCCTCATTTTCTACAACATAATTAGAACCAAACTCATAGCCAAAGTGAGAATTCATAATGAAAAGAGAAAATAAAATTCAAAAGCTAATAGAAAAATAATGAAATAAAATCCTAAACTTAGCAAAAACCAACAAGAAATCCAAAAATCAAGCTATTCACAATATTCACATATATACAATAACTAATAACATAACACCATTGCAACTCCTCGGCAACGGCGCCATTTTGATGAGCAAATTCTTGTTGATATAGAATTTCCTCAATTGAATAAATTCTTGTTGCAAGTATAGTTCTACACCAACAAAGAGTCCTCACATACAAAAATTTAGGTTGTCACATGTACAAACCCCAAATAAGAATTAACCGGAGTATTTGGACTCCGGGTCGTCTCCCTAGGAATTGCAACAAAGTGCCTTGTTATTGGTTATGGGGTATGTTTTGGGGTTTTTGGATAAGAAACATGAAAAGTAAATGGAAATGAAATTAAACTAACAACTAGAAAGGCCTTGGCAAGGGTTGGTGCTCAAGGATCTCTATCCTAATCACTAACCACAACATGAGAATTGGCAAGGATCAACCCCACTAAATCATCCTCTAACCAATAGTAAAGGAAAGTCAAGTGAGCTATATCAATCCAAGTCTATAAGTCCTAGTTCTCCACTAAATCAATTAATGAGATCTAGAGTTAATGGCTCCCAATCGTCAATCACTCGGACATTAGTAACTCAAGAGTTCCTAAGTTACCTTCCCAAGCCAAGAGCACTAAAATCTACTCTAAAATCCAACCAAGAATTTTATCAAACACTTGGAAGGCATAAAAAGAAAGAATAATAAATGTGCAAGATTAGTAAAATCTACTAACTACAAATCGCAAGAAAACAAGATCCACAACCCAAATCAACAATAAAAGAACATCAAACATTAAATTCTATTAAAAGGGATCCAAATCCAACAAGAGTTCATTAACATAAAAGAGAAATTAAAATGAAAACTAAGAGAATCAAGTAGTAGGAACAAGAAATCATAAAAGAAACAAGATGAAAACATGTAATTGAACCTAAATCTAGAAGGGATTAACCTAACCTAATTCTAGAGAGAAGAGGGAGCTTCTCTCTCTAGAAACTAACCTACATGATGCTATACTACCAAACAATTGCCCCCCTTTGCCCAAGCTTGAATTCTGCATGAAATAGCATTAGAAATGAGTTGGGTTGGGCCCAAAGTGCTTCAGAAATCGTTGGGGGCGATTTCACTTTAGTGGGCCACAAGCAGCATCGGCGCACACGTGTACATGGTGCATGCGCGCCCCTGAACGCGAAGCAACATATAGAAAATTTTATATCATTTCAAAGCCTCGGATGTTAGCTTTCCAACGCAACTAGAACCGCCTCATTTGGACCTTTGTAGCTCAAGTTATGGTCGATTGAGGACGAAAAGGTCGAGCTTGACAGCTTTACGGTTCCTTCATTTCTTCATGAGTTCTCCCACTTTGCATGCTTCTCTCCTCACTTCTTCCATCCAATACTTGCCTTATGAACCTGAAATCACTCAACAAACACATCAAGGCATCGAATGGAATTAAAGTGAATTAAAATCACCAATTTAAGGGCCTAAAAAGCATGTTTTTGCACTTAAGCACAATTCAAGGGAGAATTACAAAACCATGCTATTTCATTGAATAAATGTGGGAAAATATGATAAAATCATCCAAATTAATCACAAGATAAACCACAAAATTGGGGTTTATCAACTATCGGAATCTTTTAACTTCTATGACAATTTCTTTTGAATAATGACACTACACTCTTGGGTAAAAATTATCGTTTCATCTTCTTTGAGGGTTCTCTTTTTGGACAATAGAGTGACATTTGTTTTAGGGCTTCGGCGAAAGGGATATTGATTTTTAGCTTTTTGAACACATCTAAGAACTTGAAAAAGTACTTCTCTTGATTTTGCTTCCGAAGCCTTTGAGGATATGGAATCCTCAGTTCATAAGCCTTCACCTTTTTCTTCTTAGTCTATGTTGGTGCAGAAATTTTTTTCTTCCTTTAGGTTCTCCTCCTTTGTCACTAGGGAAGGAATTTGCAGGCTTCCCTACTAATTGCTTGGTAATTTATCCTACTTGCACCTCTAGGTTTATGATGGAAGGTTCTTAAAATTTGCTCTCGTTTCTTACATGAAGGTTTGGGTTCATTGCATGAAGGAAGCAGTGGATTGGAAAAGTTTCTCAATAGCAAGCTCAAGAGATAGATGGTTTTTTATGGTTGGCTTGCTGTTGATATGGAACATTGAAGTTCTTTTGTCCTTGATTTTTCCAACCAAAATTAGGATAATTTCTCCAATCAGAATTGTAAGTTTTTGAGAGTGGGTCATTCTCTGGCCTTGAGAAATGCCCCACAAAATTCACTTGCTCAGTGAATGAATGGTCTTCCTTGCTCAATTCACACTCTTCACTCGGGTGTGCTCCTCCACACAAGTCACATATTGAGTTTCAATGGCTGAAACTTGCCTATGTCTGAGTTGTTTTGTAAGTGAGGAGAGTTGTTGAGTCATGAGTCTATTTTAAACTATAATTGTATCCATGGTGTCTAATACCATCACACCCTTTTTAGTGGGCCTTGTGGATGAATACATGAAATTATTAGCTGCCACTATTTCTATCAATTCCAATGCCTCTTCAAGGGTCTTTCTATGTAAAGAACCTCCAGCCGATGAATCAATCATCGCTGTTGAGGCTTGAGAGACTCCATCATAGAAGGTTTAGATCTGAAGCCACTCGAAAAAGACATAGTGTAGACATTTTCTAAACATCTCTTTATACCTTTTCCAAACTTCACAAAGCGATTCTCCATCCTTTTGAGAAAAGGATTTAATATCATTCCTCAAACGAGCTAATTTTGGAGAGGGAAGTACTTAGTTATGAATTTGCTAACTAAATTCTCCCAAGAAGTAATGCTGCCCAAGTGTTGAGCTTGGAGCCATTGTGTGGCTCTATCTCTTAAAGAAAATGGGAATAGCCTTAGCCAGATGGCTTCGGAGCTAACACCATTACTCTTCACTGTGTCACATAGCTACAGAAAACTAGCTATGTGTATGTTCGAATCTTCTTGCTGGCTACCACCGAATTGGTCTCGTTGTACCAATTGAATTAGTGATGACTTTAGTTCAAAGTTATTTGCTTGAACTGTGGGTCTCACTATGTGGTGCGCAAAATTGAACTCCACAAGTTTTGCACAGATGAACCGACAAGTGTACCGGGTCATCCAAGTAATACCTCAAGTGAGTAAAATCTCTAATCTCTAATTTTTATAAAATTTCGGCAGCATCTCCTCTAAAACTCGGACTTTGCCACCCTGTTCGGGTCCAAACCTGTATTCTTTTCAATTCAACATTTCCTTCCTTATTATCATAACAATCTCCACAAAAATCTACCTCAGATCAACAATTAAACTCATACAAAATTCAAATCCAACAACCAAAATTCAACTAAGAGTCATAGTTCACAAATCCTAGGCTTTTAACACAAAATACCTCAAATCAATAATTCATCGAATCGTTAATTAATCAACAAGCACCAAACCAACCATGTTCATCAACAATAACATTCAACTATAATTCTCTCCAAATTAACATAACAACATTCACCATCCAAAATTAATAACTAATTATCCAATAAACTTCAACCAATTATATTCATCGACAAATTACTAAATATTAAATATACACCTGCATTCCAACTTATCCTATGGTCATCTAGCCTAAGTTTTCACAGAACATTATATATTAAATGCAAGAAACCTAAACCATACCTTAGCTGATTTCCACATAACGACCAAAGCTATTTATTCAAAACCAAGACAACCCCTCAAAACTCAACTAATCCGCTTCCTCCAAGTTCCAGTATTCACAATTTCAAGCTCCAATTATTTATTTTCAACCTAATACACATTCATAATACATATATACCCAATTTAATACTCAAAGCTCGAATTTAATGAAAATAAAATAGAATTATCGTATCCTCACCTTACCCAAGCTTCACATAAGCAAGAGTGAACGTTTCTCTCAAGCTAATTGGATCCTAAAACATCAGAAATCAAAGAAATTCAATATTCCCACTTAAAATTCGAAAATTGGGGGAAAAGAGGGCTGAGAATGATTAAACAAATTACCAGTGAAATTGTTCCGGTAGAAATGTAGAGCTCGACGCGGTGGACGCGTGGCCGCAAACGGTGCGGCGATTGGAGCTCGGACGGAGAAGTTACGGGGATCGGAAATTAACGTGAGGGTTACGGGAATGTTTCTCGTTTCTCTTCTCCCTGGAAGCTGAAAGCTTCGTTGCTGCAGTAATGAGGGAGAAGACAAAGCTGGGTTCATTTAATAGGGCTGGTCCGGTTGAACCGACAGCCTAGTTCGGGTCCGGTTCAACCGGTTCGGTACTTTCGGTCCAATCTTGGACCGTTTTCTTCAAAATTAGTGTCAAAATTCTCATTTCAATGAGCTCTACCCTAATTTAATATAATATTCACATTTCTAGTCCTCCTTATTAAAAATTAATTTATTGACTAATTATCTACTAATTTAATCGGGGTTTACATTCTACCCACCTAACAAAGAATTTTGCCCTCAAAATTCAAATCTAGTTACCTGAAAAGAGATGTGGATAGTCCTGTCGCATATCTGATTCGAGCTCCCAGGTATGTTCCTCGATACCAGCTCGACTCCAAGCTACTTTTACCAATGATACTTCCCTTCCTCGTAATCGTTTAACGCTGGTGTCATCAATTCTTTCCGGAATTACCGGAAGTGTTAGATCTTCTCTTACTTGGATTGGTTCTGGTTCCAGAACATGACTTGCGTCAGGAGTATACTTTCGAAGCTGTGATACATGAAATACATCGTGCAAATTCGAAAGGTACGGCGGTAAGGCAATTCTATAAGCCACTGGTCCAATTCTCTTCAGAATCTCAAATGGTCCAATATAACGGGGATTCAGTTTCTTGGTCTTAATAGCTCTTCCCACTCCAGTGGTTGGTGTAACTTTCAAAAAGGCATGTTCTCCTTCTTCAAATTCCAAAGGCTTTCGCCTCTGGTCAGCATAGCTCTTTTGGCGGCTTTGGGCTATAAGCATTCGACTACGAATCTTCTTTATCTGCTCAGTCGTTTCAGCTATCATCTCAGGCCCTAATAAACTCCTTTCTCCAGTTTCATACCAACACAGTGGAGATTGACATTTTCTGCCATACAGAGCTTCATATGGAGCCATTCTGATGCTCGCATGATAGCTATTATTATAAGCAAACTCTACTAATGGCATATATCGATCCCAGCTCGCCGGCTGGTCCAAAACACAAGCCCTTAGCATATCCTCCAAGGTCTGAATAGTTCTCTCTGACTGACCATCTGTCTGAGGGTGATATGCAGTACTCAAACTTAACTGAGTCCCGAATGCACGCTGAAAAGCTCCCCAGAACCTTGATGTGAAACGAGGATCCCTATCAGATATAATGGTAGTAGGCACGCCATGTAACCTGACAATCTCTTTAATATACATTCGAGGCAATTCCTCCATTGTGCAACTTATTCGGATAGGAAAAAAGTGAGCTGATTTTGTTAGTTGATCCACAACCACCCAAATAGCGTCACAACCAGATCGGGTTCTAGGCAAACCTATTATAAAATCCATTGCGATACTCTCCCATTTCCATTGTGGAATCTCCAAAGGCTGAAGGGTCCCTGATGGTCTCTGATGCTCAATCTTAACCTTCTGACACGTTAAACATTTAGATACATACAATGCCACATCATTCTTCATACCTGGCCACCAGAACATCGCTTTCAGATCTTGATACATTTTAGTGCTCCCTGGGTGAATTGAAAACCCGCTCTTATGAGCTTCCTTTAAGATTCTCTGTCGCATGTCTCCAATATCTGGCACAATAATCCGATTCTTGAATCTCCATAAACCATCCTGACCTTCTAGAAAACATGAAACTTAACACCATAGAGATAGTGCCTCCAAATCTTTAAAGCAAACACAACAGCAGCAAGTTCCAAATCATGTGTCGGATAGTTCATTTCATGCGGTCTTAATTGCCGTGAGGCGTATGCTATAACATTCTGGTGCTGCATCAGAACACACCCCAAACCTTTCAGAGATGCATCACAATACACTTCAAACGGTTCACTTGGTTCAGGTAATACCAATAAAGGTGCAGTAGTCAACCTGTGCTTCAATGCCTGGAAACTCTCTTCACATTCCGGAGTCCAGATAAAAGGTGTATCCTTCCTAGTCAACTTAGTTAAAGGTAAGGCGAGTTGTGAAAATCCTTTAATGAATCTGCGATAATACCCCGCCAAACCTAGGAAACTCCTGATTTCTGTCACTGAAGTTGGTCGCTCCCAATTCATCATTGCTTCCACCTTAGCAGGATCCACAGCTATCCCCTGCTTACTCACCACGTGGCCGAGAAACTTCACTTCACTCTTCCAGAACTCACATTTAGATAACTTCCAAACCTTTTTCCTTGACTAGCATTGGTATTCGGCCTTCTGTAATTACCTTGACCTTGCGAAACAAGCGAAACAAAACCTCCACGTTTGAAATTCCTACCTCTCGGAGCAAAGTTCCTCCCTGAAGGCCTCTGAAAAGGCACCCTCAAACTCCCTTTCTTTGCTGCCGCCTTCCTCACACAATCCTCAGCCACCTTACTCTTATTCACCAATTCAGAAAATACCCTTATTCCCATGATTACCCTGATTTATCTGATTACCCAATGCCTCGGCTGTTGCCTGCATAGCTGCAGCCATATTTCCCAGGACAGCCATAAAGTCTACTGGATCAGTCCCTATGGGAGCAGGAGTAACGGTGCCTCTCCTACCTCTACCTCGCCCGCGATCGCGTCCGCGAGTCGACATCTGGTCCCTATACACACCAAACAAGTGATATTAAGTTGATCAGTCTCAATATCGTAATAAAATAAGTACATATAATAGCAGAAGAGTTATAATATGCTAGGAGCCTTGAAGAAAAGGGGGAAATAAAAATCGCACAATAAAGGTGCAACGCTCAAGGAACGAGTTAACTTACGTGCTAAGAAAACCATAACTATCAAACATAAGCTAACAGAAGTGGGAATAGAGTGCCAAAGATACAAAATAACAAGCTCCTAACTCAGCCTGCGAAGTCAAGACTGGCCGGAGAATATTTACACATATATACATACATATCCAAACTCCAAAAGTACATACACACAATCCTGCCTCTCCATAAACCTCTAAGAGGATCAAAAAGGACAAGTTATGCGGAGAGAAAGCTAAGTACATATATATACATCACTGTACAGCAAAACTATACAACAACACTATCCAGTAACCCTTCCGCTTTAAGAGTCCAGAAGACTAACGAGATGGCTCCCGACCTGCATCTGAAAATCAACAACATAGTATGGAATGAGAACCGGAGGTTCTCAGTATGGTAAAGGTGCCACACACATAATATATAAGGTCCTGGGAATGCCAGAGGCAATCCTAGAACGCCGACACTCAGATTATAGAGCTTAAAGTATTAAACATGAAATTGTTCCGGTAGAAATGTAGAGCTCGACGCGGTGGACGCGTGGCCGCAAACGGTGCGGCGATTGGAGCTCGGACGGAGAAGTTACGGGGATCGGAAATTAACGTGAGGGTTACGGGAATGTTTCTCATTTCTCTTCTCCCTGGAAGCTGAAAGCTTCGTTGCTGCAGTAATGAGGGAGAAGACAAAGCTGGGTTCATTTAATAGGGCTGGTCCGGTTGAACCGACAGCCTGGTTCGGGTCCGGTTCAACCGGTTCGGTACTTTCGGTCCAATCTTGGACCGTTTTCTTCAAAATTAGTGTCAAAATTCTCGTTTCGATGAGCTCTATCCTAATTTAATATAATATTCACATTTCTAATCCTCCTTATTAAAAATTAATTTATTGACTAATTATCTACTAATTTAATCGGGGTTTACAGTGAGGGTCAAATCCCACGAAGATTATTGGATTGAGAAAACAATGACTATCTTGTAAATCTTAGTCAGACGATTAGAAAAGGTAGTTGTTCGTTTGAAAGCATAAACAAAATAGTAAAGAACAAAATACCAGATTGATTATGAAAATAGTAATAGAGATTCAGTTAAGGCTTCTGAGATGCATATTCTTTCCGGATTAACTTTTCTTACTGTCTACTTCAATAACGAATGATTCATTCAATGGCAGTTGTAATTGACTAACTCATGTAGCATCCTCATTAAGTTAGCCTCTTCTAAACCATAGCAGTCCACCATATCCGAGCAACTCATGTAGCATCCTCATCAAGTTAGCTCATGGCTTCCCACTATAGCCGAAGGTGAAGACCTAAGCAATCCACTCCCCTTTGCGATCCTACTCAAACATGTATTGAAATAGAAACACTTCATGAGATGAAGAATGAAAATTCACAAGAGAATGGAATCAAACATGTATTGAAATAGAAACAGTAATCTTATTAATCCATGAGAATCAGCAGAGCTCCTAACCCTAACTTAGGAGGTTAAGTAGCTCATAGCTTACAGAAAGTAATAGTAAAATGTAAAAGGGGCAAAGTTTCGGCCGAAGATTCTAAACAAGGGTGATCTTCTCCTATATATAATAACCTAATAACTAAGAAGTACAAAATTATGATAGACTAGACTAGAGGTGCGAGAATCCACTCTTGGGGATGATTGGCGTTGCCTTGTGCCTCTTGGTGGCGTTGAATGCCAGGAATAGGGTGGAATGTGGCGTTCAACGCTGGCTTAGGTTCCTTTGGGGCGTTGAACGCCAGAAAGGGGGTGACTCCTTGGCGGTCAACGCCCAATATGGGCAGACTCCTTCGAAGAAAAGTGTAGACCATTATATATTTCTGGAAAGCTCTAAAAGTTAACTTTCCAAAGCCATTAAGAGCGTGTCATTTAGACCTCTGTAGCTCCAGAAATGCCTATTTGAGTGCATAGAGGTTAAAATCTGACAACATCTGCTACGCTTTCCATGCCTCTGAATCGGACTTTGTCAAAACTCCTCAATTTTAGCCAGAAATTACTCAAAATCATCAGAAAACACAACAACTCAAAGTAGAATCTAAAAATGTGAATTTAGCACCAAAACCTATGAAAATATAATAAAACTTAAACAAAATATAACTAAAACAATATGAAAATGATGCCAAAAAACGTATAAAATATCCACTCATCACTTGCGACTTTTGCAGCTATCAAGGATAGGTGTAGTGTAATCACCAAGGGTCCGTCTCACATTATTATTTTCCTCTACCATGATTTTTACCTCTTCTCTCCTAGCCCTTGATTCTTTTTTTATTTGTGCAAGCGTCTTCTTAATTTTCAGATCGAAGATAATGCAATCTTCTTTTTCTTTTCATGTATAAAAACAAAAAATCAAATGCACTGTGTGGAATAAAAAAGAAGAATAAAGAAGAAAAAAAGAATTAAACTAAATAAAGAAAAGAAAATAAACAACATAAAATAAAATAAAACAAGATCTAATTTAGTGATTTAACCAGATATATGTTGCCAATATCAATTAATCCCTGACAACAGTGCCAAAAACTTGATGATCTAAAATTGATACGCTCGAATATTGGCAGGTGCACCAAATCGCTCCATGTAATACCACAGTGAGTGGATATCATTCCCACGAGAATTAACGGATTGAATCAAGCAACTCTAATTGAATATCTAATTAGATCGATCAAACATTGGCAAGAGGATTGTGAATCTTAAAGTAGAAGCAAAGAACAGTGAAAAAGATTGTTGATTGTGAATAAGAGAAGGATTAGAAATTTTGGTAAAGTAATCAGGGAATGGGATGCTAAAGACTTCGGAGGTGTTTAACTCTTAGAAAAAATAATACTTGTATTTTCCTACTTTGACTCATGCAAAAAATTTTTCACAGCAAATTATTTATAATCAAATTCCAATTCCTTGGCCGTTTAATTTCTCTTAACTTAATTAATTGCTAATTCCTTGGTTAACTAATTAAGAGAAGTGGTTAAGCATGGTTTTGATTTTAAAGCCACACAACTTTCAAAATACTCTTCCTATTCAAGTTGAAAATTATGAGAAAGAGTTTCAAGCTAATTCTAATATTAAATTTTCTAAAATAATAACAAAATCCAAGACAAAATTAGAATATTTTTCAATACTTCTAACCATTAAAGATGAAGAACGAGACTCAATTTTAAAAAAGTAGAAAAGCATGAATCAAAATAAAGAAAACACTAATTCATAAAATCAAATAGAACTCCTAACGTTTAACAAAAGGAGGTTTAGTTACTCATGATAGAAAAGAAAATAACCTAAAACTAATGAGTTCCTTGATCTGTGGATTCCTCTCTATCTGTGAATCTTGTTCACTTATTTATATTCTAGCTTCCTAACTATTTGAAATTCAAAAACTAATCTTATCTTCCGAAGAGTAACACAACAACTTATTCAAATTCAAAATAATAATTCAAATATAATCTAATATAAATTTTAACAACCAAATCTTATCTTTCTAGAAGAAGTTAATGCTAACTAATCCTTTAAATCTTGAATCTTCGTTTGAATTTAGAGCTTCCTGGGAGTGGATTTTTGGACTTAGCGCTTTCCTTTGATGAATTCTGGGCCACTGGGAGTTGGAAATATACTTAAAGCCAGGCTCCAAGATTGAGCATTGGGTGCCCAACACTTTGATTTAAGTGGCCTCTTGGAGTTGGGTGCCAGCCCGTTTTGGCATCTCCCAAGCACAAAGGTGGCCGGGCTTGGATTGCAGGAATTGGGTGCCCGGCTTGGGAGGATCGGCGCCCGGCTTGGAAGTTGAGGAGTTGGGCTTGGTGCAAGCTATTCCTGGCGCTGGGCTTAGTCTCTTCAAGCCTGGTGCCAGCCTTGTGTTTTCTCCTACTTGTGTTTTCTTGTCATTTTTTTTATTTCTTGAAAATAAATTTTGAAAATACAATAGTTCTAAAACAACTCCAAACATATGATTACTCATAAAAAATTTTCTAATAACAAAAGAATTTTAATTCAAATTTAAAAAAACTAATTAACAAGAAACCTAAAAATAACTAAAGATGTCTATACATTATTAAATATTAAATTGATAATTAAATTATAACAATTGCCTTGATTATTAAGTTATCTTCTAACATTCAGTTAATATATTGTTAAATAAAGTATTATCTAAAATTTTTACACATATATATTTTTTGTTTTTTTTGTAGTTATGATCTTATTAGTAATGTCAAGATAACATTCGAGCATAAGATTTGAAAACATAAAGTTAGAATACTTTGATTGTAGAGTATAAAATAATTTAAAATGCATACAATAAAAATCTCCAATTGAAATAGTTTTAATTGATGAAGAATTAAAATCTGATATAATTAATTAGCCTTGGTACATACAATTCTAGATATGGCTTCATTTTGCAGGATATTAGGAAGAGTTAATAATCTGATAGAGATTTCATCTAAATTGGTAATAACATATCTATTAATATATAATGGTTAATAATGAGCGGATATTTTAGTATACGTTTTTTGGCATCACTTTCATATAGTTTTTAGCATGTTTTATTTAAATTTTATTATATTTTCATAGGTTTTAGTGCAAAATTCATATTTTTGGATTCTACTTTGAGTTTGTGTGTTTTATGATGATTTCAGGTATTTTCTAGTTGAAATTGAGGAGCTTTGGAAAAAGTCTGATTTAGAGACAGAGAAAGGACTGCAGATGCTGTCAGATTCTGACCTCCATGAACTCGAAAGCGCATTTCTAGAGCTACAGAAGTCCAAATAGTGCGCTCTCAACAGCTATAGAAAGCTAACATCCAGGGATTTCCAGAAACATATAATAGTCCATACATTGCTTTGGAAATGAAGGCCCAAAATTTGCATTCAACGCCAGCCACCAACCCTATTCCTGGCGTCCAACGCCCAGAAGGGGGCAGCTGGTGTCCAACGCCCAAAAGGGAGCACCAACTCGTAGCTTCACTCAAGCTCAGCCCAAACACTCACCAAGTGGGCCCAAAAAGTAGATTTTTGCACTACAAGACTAGTTTATCTTATTTCTGTAATTCTTAGTTATCAGATTAGTATATATAGGAGGAGATCACCCTTGTTTAGGATCTTCTTCCCCCATTTTTACATTTGAACATTATTCTATGTACAGTATGAGTCACTAACCTCCTAGGTTAAGGTTAGGAGCTCTGCTGATTTTTATGGATTAATAATATCACTATTCTATTTCAATCCATACTTGATTCTATTCTAAGATGGATCTTCGTTTTTCATCCTAATGGATTGGGAGTGTAACTTGACCATCATCCCTATTCACATGGGTTCTTGTGAGTCCTTGACGGGATAGTATTGAACAACAAGCTTGATTACACATCTCTTAAACGGCTAATCCATGACTTCGTTGGGTACTTGGAGACATCAGTGCAGCCGAGGTACGGGGCGATTAGGGCCTTTGTGGTTGATGAGCGGATAATTTATATGCTTTTTGGCACTATTTTTAGGTAGTTTTTAGTATGTTTTAGTTAGTTTTTATTATATTTTTATTAGTTTTTAAATAAAAATCACATTTCTGGACTTTACTATGAGTTTGTGTATTTTTCTGTGATTTCAGGTATTTTCTGGCTGAAATTGAGGGACCTGAGCAAAAATCTGATTCAGAGGCTGAAAAAGGACTACAGATGCTGTTGGATTCTGACCTCCCTGCACTCTAAGTGGATTTTCTGGAGTTACACAAACGCAATTGGCGCGCTCTCAATTGCTTTAAAAAGTAGACATCCTGGGCTTTTCAGCAATATATAATAGTCTATACTTTTCCCGAGATTTGATGGCCCAAACTGGCGTTCCAAGTCAGTATAAAAATTCTGGTGTCAAAACTCCAGAACTGGCATAAAAGCTGGAGTTAAACACCCAAACTGGCACAAAAGCTGGCGTTTAACTCCAAGAATAGTCTCTACATGTGAAAGCTTCAATGCTCAGCTTAAGCACACACCAAGTGGGCCCGGAAGTGGATTCTGCATCATTTACTCATCTCTATAAACCCTAGGCTACTAGTTTCCTATAAATAGGACCTTTTGCTATTGTATTTACACACCTCATGACATTTTACATCTGAATTTTGTATCTCCTATAGCATGAGTCTCTAAACCCCATGGTTGGGGGTGAGGAGCTCTGCTGTGTTTTGATGAATTAATGCAATTACTACTATTTTCCATTCAATCACGCTTGTTTCTATTCTAAGATATTCACTCGCACTTCAACTTGATGAATGTGATGATCCGTGACACTTATCACCATTCTCAACCTATGAACGCGTGTCTGACAACCACCTCCATTCTACCTTAGACTGAGTGCATATCTCTTAGTCTCCTAATTCAGATCAGAGTCTTCGTGGTATAGGCTAGAATTATTAGCAGCCATTCCTAAGATCTGGAAAGTCTAAACCTTGTCTGTGGTATTCCGAGTAGGATCTGGGAAGGGATGACTGTGACGAGCTTCAAACTCACGAGTGCTGGGCATAGTGACAGACGCAAAAGGATCAATGGATCCTATTCCAACATGAGTGAGAACCGACAGATGATTAGCCGTGCGGTGACAGCGCATTTGGACCATTTTCACTGAGAGGACAGATGGTAGCCATTGACAATGGTGATCCACCAACATACAGCTTGCCATGGAAGGAGCCTTGCGTGTGTGAAGAAGAAGACAGTAGGAAAGCAGAGATTCAGAAGACAGAACATCTCCAAAACCTCAACCTGTTCTCCATTACTGCATAACAAGTATTTATTTCATGTTCTTTTACTTTTTACAATTAAAACTAAGAATCATTACTGATATCCTGACTAAGAATTACAAGGTAACCATAGCTTTCTTCAAGCCGACAATCTCCGTGGGATCGACCCTTACTCACGTAAGGTATTACTTGGACGACCCAGTGCACTTGCTGGTTAGTTGTGCGGAATTGCAAAAGTGTGATTGTAATTTTGTGCACCAAGTTTTTGGCGCTGTTGCCGGGGAATGTTCGAGTTTGGATAACTGACGGTTTATTTTGTTGCTTAGATTAGGAATAATTTATTTTTGTTGGTTTAGAGTCACTAAATTTGAGTCTTTTATTTGAGTTTAGTTTCATATTTTAAGTTTGGTGTCAATTGCATACTTTTATTTTCTTTCAATTTTTTGAATTTGCATGTTCTTAGTTCTTTCTTGATCTTTAAAAATTCTAAGTTTGGTGTCTTCTTTGTGTTTTCCTTTAAATTTTTGAAAATTTGTGTTTGATTTTCTAAAAATTTTAAGTTTGGTGTCCCTTGTGCTTTTATTTACTTAAAAGTTTTTTCAAAAATTTGTTCTTGGTGTTCATCTTGATCTTCAAAGTGTTCTTGGTGTTCTTCTTGACATTCAAAGTTTTCTTGTTTGTTCTCTTTGTTTTGATCTAAAATTTCTAAGTTTAGTGTCATTTTGTTGTTTTTCTCTTTCCTCATTAAAATTCAAAAATAAAAAAATATCTTTTCCTTATTTTACTCATAAATTTAGAAATTTTGCATTAAATTAGTCAAAGATTTTCAAAATCATATCTTTTTTTAGTCAAGTCAAAATTCTAATTTCAAAAATTGATCTTTTCAAATCTTTTTCAAAAATCAAATCTTTTTAATTTCTTCAATCATATCTTTTCAATCATATCTTTTTTTAATAAACTGCAATCATATCTTCTCAATCATATCTTTTTCAAAATAATCTTCAATCATATCTTTTTAATTGCTAATTCCAAAATCTTTTTAATTAATTAATTAATTTAGTCTTCAAT
>NC_029793.2:45609950-45632951 GCF_000816755.2 Arachis ipaensis | reverse complement strand
TCTTCCACAGGAAGAACCTACTGAGTTTCTGGCACAGTTCTTACAAATTGCTGACACAGTACGTGATAAAGAGGTGGATCAGGATGTCTACAGGTTATTACTGTTTCCATTTGCTGTAAAAGATCAAGCTAAAATATGGTTAAATAACCAACCCACAGCAAGCATAAAAACATGGAGACAGTTATCAAACAAATTCCTGAATCAATTTTACCCTCCAAAAAGGATGACACAGCTAAGGCTGGACATCCAAGGCTTTAAACAAGAGGATCATGAATCCGTTTATAATGTCTGGGAGAGGTACAGAGGGATGCTAAGGAAATGCCCCTCTGAAATGTTTTCAGAGTGGGTACAGTTAGACATCTTCTACTATGGGCTTACAGAAAAAGCTCAGATGTCTCTAGACCACTCAGCTGGTAGATCTATACACATGAGGAAGACGATTGAAGTGGCTCAAGAACTCATAGATACGGTTGCTAGAAATCAACATTTGTACTCTAGCAGTGAGTCCTCCATAAAGGAAGAGGCTAGGGTAGTAACTACTGATCCTAATCCTCAAGAACAGATTATTGAGCTTAATCAACAATTACTCCTTATGACAAAACAATTAGCAGAATTTAAAGAGATTCTCCAAGACACTAAAAATGCTAACAAGAATATGGAAGTACAATTGAATAAGACAAGACAGCAGCTATCTAAACAGATAACAGAAGAATACCAAGCTGTTCAACTAAGGAGCGGGAAGACATTGAATAAATCAGCTCAAAGTAGCAGAAAGCCAAGAAAGGAACAACTGGCAGAGGATGACCAACCCACTGCCCAAAATCCCTCTGAGGACAGCAAAAGCCCAGAGAGGAATAATTTTGGCGTTCAAACGCCAGAAAAGGGTGAAAGATTGGCGTCAAACGCCCAGTGGATGCCCACTTCTGGCGTTCAAACGCCAGAAAAGGGAGAAAAGTTGGCGTTGAACTCCCATTCCTTGCCCAGTTCTGGCATTCAAACGCCAGAAAAGGGTGGGAAGCTGGCGTTAAACGCCCATCCAGCACCCAATCCTGGCGTTCAAACGCCAATGAGGGATCAGACACCTGCAAGTGCTGATAGTAACCCCTCTAAGAAGGCTTCTCCAACCACCTCTGTAGGGAATAAACCTGCAACAACTAAGGTTGAAGAATATAAAGCCAAGATGCCTTATCCTCTAAAACTCCGCCAAGCGGAACAGGATAAACAATTTACCCGCTTTGCAGACTATCTCAGGACTCCTGAGATAAAGATCCCATTTGCAGAGGCACTTGAGCAAATACCCTCTTATGCTAAGTTCATGAAAGAGATCTTAAGTCATAAGAAGGATTGGAGAGAAACTGAAAAGGTGTTTCTCACTGAAGAATGCAGTGTAGTCATTCTGAAAAGCATACCAGAGAAGCTTACAGATCCGGGAAGCTTTATGATACCTTGCACATTAGAGGATGCTTGTACCAAGACAGTTCTATGTGACCTTGGAGCAAGTATCAACCTAATACTTGCATCCACTATCAGAAAGCTTGGCTTAACTGAAGAAGTCAAACCAACCCGGATATGTCTTCAACTTGCTGATGGCTCCATTAAATACCCATCACGCATAATTGAGGACATGATTGTCAAGGTTGGGCCATTTGTCTTTCCCACTGATTTTGTAGTGTTGGAAATGGAGGAGCACAAGAGTGTAACTCTCATCCTAGGAAGACCCTTCCTAGCAACTGGACGAACCCTCATTGATGTACAAAAAGGGGAAGTGACCCTGAGAGTCAATGAGGATGAGTTCAAGTTAAATGCTGTCAAAGCTATGCAGCATCCAGACACATCAAATGACTGCATGAGCGCTGATATTATTGACTCTTTGGTGGAAGAGATCAATATGACTGAAAGTCTCAAATCAGAGCTAGAGGACATCTTTAAAGATGTTCAGCTTGATATGGAAGAATCAGAGGAAATAAAAGAACCTCTGAAAATTCCTCAGGAAGAGGAGAAACCTCCTAAACTTGAGCTCAAACCATTACCACCATCCCTGAAATATGCATTTCTGGGAGATGGTGACACTTTTCCAGTAATAATAAGCTCTGCTTTAAATCCATAGGAAGAGAAAGCACTAATTCAAGTGCTAAGGACACACAAGACAGCTCTTGGGTGGTCCATAAGTGATCTTAAGGGCATTAGCCCAGCAAGATGTATGCACAAGATCCTATTGGAGGATGATGCTAAGCCAGTGGTTCAACCACAGAGGCGGCTAAATCCAGCCATGAAGGAAGTGGTGCAGAAAGAGGTCACTAAGTTACTAGAGGCTGGGATTATTTATCCTATTTCTGATAGCCCCTGGGTGAGCCCTGTCCATGTTGTCCCTAAGAAGGGAGAAATGACAGTGGTTCATAATGAAAAGAATGAACTGGTTCCTACAAGAAGAGTTACAGGGTGGCGTATGTGTATTGACTATAGAAGGCTCAATACAGCCACCAGAAAGGATCATTTTCCTTTACCATTCATAAACCAGATGCTAGAGAGACTAGCAGGTCATGAATACTACTACTTTTTGGATGGCTATTCAGGATACAACCAAATTGCAGTAGATCCTCAGGACCAAGAGAAAACAGCATTCACATGTCCTTCTGGAGTATTTGCCTACAGAAGGATGCCCTTTGGTCTATGCAATGCACCTGCAACCTTTCAGAGGTGCATGCTCTCTATCTTCTCTGATATGGTAGAAAAATTTTTGGAAGTCTTCATGGATGACTTTTCAGTATTTGGAGACTCATTCAGCTCCTATCTTGACCATTTAGCACTTATTCTGAAAATATGCCAAGAGACCAACCTAGTTTTAAACTGGGAAAAATGTCACTTTATGGTGACTGAAGGAATTGTCCTTGGGCATAAAATTTCAAACAAGGAAATAAAGGTGGATCAAGTTAAAGTGGAAGTAATTGAAAAATTACCACACCCTGCCAACGTTAAGGCAATTAGAAGCTTTCTGGGGCATGCAGGATTCTATAGGAGGTTTATAAAGAATTTTTTGAAAATTGCAAAATCTCTGAGCAATCTGCTAGCTGCTGACATGCCATTTGTGTTTGACACAGAGTGTCTGTAGGCGTTTGAAACTTTGAAAGCTAAGCTGGTCACAGCACCAGTTATTTCTGCACCAGACTGGAGATTACCATTCGAACTAATGTGTGATGCTAGTGACCATGCCATTGGTGCAGTATTAGGACAGAGACATAACAAGCTTTTGCACATCATTTACTATGCCAGCCGTGTTCTAAATGACGCACAGAAAAACTACACAACCACAGAAAAAGAGTTGCTTGCAGTGGTTTATGCCATTGACAAGTTTAGATCCTATTTAGTAGGTTCAAAAGTGATTGTGTATACTGACCATGCTGCTCTTAAATATCTACTCACAAAGCAGGATTCCAAACCCAGGCTCATAAGATGGGTATTGCTTCTGCAAGAGTTTGATATAGAAATAAGAGACAGAAAAGGAACAGAGAACGAGGGAGCTGATCACCTGTCCCGGATAGAACCAGTAGCAGGGGCGTCCCTCCCTCCTACTGAGATCTCTGAGACCTTTCTGGATGAGCAACTCTTCGCCATTCAGGAAGCACCATGGTTTGCAGACATTGCAAATTATAAAGCTGTGAGGTTCATACCCAAGGAGTACTGCATGGTGCAAACGAAAAAACTAATCTCTGATGCAAAGTACTACTTGTGGGATGAACCATATCTCTTTAAGAGATATGTAGACGGAATGATCCACAGATGCGTACCTAGAGAGGAGGCACAGAAGATCCTATGGCATTGCCATGGATCACAGTATGGAGGACATTTCGAAGGTGAGCGAACAGCCACTAAGGTCCTCCAATGTGGGTTCTACTGGCCTACTCTCCATAGAGATGCCCGAGAGTTTGTGCGTAACTGTGACAGTTGCCAGAGAGCTGGTAACTTACCTCATGGTTATGCCATGCCTCAACAAGGGATCTTAGAGATTGAGTTATTTGATGTATGGGGTATTGACTTCATGGGTCCTTTTCCACCATCATACTCAAACACTTACATTCTGGTGGCAGTAGACTACATATCTAAATGGGTAGAAGCAATTGCCACACCCAGTAATGATACTATGACAGTGCTGAAGTTCCTCCAGAAACATATCTTCAACAGATTTGGTGTTCCCAGAGTGCTAATCAGTGACGGGGGTACTCATTTCTGCAATAAACAGCTTTACTCTGCTATGGTCCGATATGGAATTAGCCACAAAGTAGCAACTCCATATCATCCACAGATAAATGGGCAGGCTGAAGTCTCTAATAGAGAACTAAAAAGAATCCTGGAACAGACTGTAATTGCCCGTAGAAAGGATTGGGCAAAAAGCTTGGATGATGCTCTGTGGGCATACAGAACAGTATTCAAGACTCCTATAGGAACCTCTCCATACCAGCCTGTGTATGGCAAGGCCTGTCATCTGCCCGTGGAACTGGAACATAAAGCCTACTGGGCAACCAGATTCCTAAACCTAGATGCTAAGTTGGCTGGAGAGAAAAGATTGCTCCAGCTCAATGAGGTAGAGGAATTCAGACTCAATGCTTTTGAAAATGCAAAAATTTATAAGGAGAAAATAAAAAGGTGGCATGACAAAAAACTGTCATCTAGAGTCTTTGAACTAGGACAGAAGGTTCTGCTGTTTAACTCTAGGCTCAGATTATTCCCCGGAAAATTGAAATCCCGGTGGAAGGGACCATATGTGATTACAAGTGTGTCACCATATGGATATGTTGAGCTTCAGGATATTGACTCTGACAAAAAGTTCATTGTTAATGGACAGAGAATCAAACATTATCTTGAAAGCAATTTTAAGCAAGAATGCTCAAAACTGAGACTAAAATAAAAGCTCAGTCAAGGTCCAGCTAAAGACAATAAAGAAGCGCTTATTGGGAGGCAACCCAATGTTCTTTAATTATATATATTTATTTTCCATTGTTATTTTATATTTTCTTTAGGTTGATGATCATGTGGAGTCACAAAAACAACTGAAAAAAGCAAAAATAGAATGAAAAGCAGCATTAAAAATAGCACACCCTGGAGGGTAGCAGAATGGGCGTTAAACGCCAGTCTGGCACCATTCTGGGCATTTAACGCCAGAAAAGGGCACCAGACTGGCGTTTAACGCCAGAAAAGGGCACAAAGCTGGCGTTTAAACGCCAAAAAGGGAAGAAAAGCTGGCGTTAAATGCCAGAAATGGGCAGGAACCTGGTGTTTAACGCCAAGATTGGCACTCCAAGGGGCGTTTACACACCAACATGGTGCAGGGATGAAAACTCCTTGGCACCTCAAGATCTGTGGATCCCACAGGATCCTCACCTACCTCAACTCAATCTCTCTCTTCTTCACACATTCCAATAACACCCTTCCCCAAATACTCTTCCCCATCACCTCTTAACCACTCACACCTCTTCACCTCCCCCATTTTCTTCTTCTTCTCCTCCCTTCTTTCTTCTTTTGCTCGAGGACGAGCAAACCTTCTAAGTTTGGTATGGAAAAAGCATTGCTTTTTGTGTTTTCATAACCATTTATGGCACCTAAGGCCGGAGAAACCTCTAGAAAGAGGAAAAGGAAGGCAAAAGCTTCCACCTCCGAGTCATGGGAAATGGAGAGATTCATCTCAAAAGCCCATCACTAAGAAAAGGATGGAGCAAACAAGAGAGCCCACTCATGGACCTCAACAAGAGCATTCCACTATCCTCCATGAAATTAGAGAGGACCAAAAGGCCATGAGAGAGAAGCAACAAAGGCAAGGAAGAGACATAGAGGAGCTAAAGCACTTTATAAGATCTTCAAGAGGAAGAACAAGCCGCCATCACTAAGGTGGACCCGTTCTTTAATCTCCTTGCTCCTATTTTTCTGTTTTTCGAAAATTATGCTTTATGTTCTATCTATGTTTGTGTCTTTATCATATGATCATTAGTGTCTTAGTGTCTATGAGTTAAAGCTATGAATGTCCTATGAATCCATCACCTTTCTTAAAATGAAAAATGTTTTCTAAAAAAAAAAAAGAAGTACATGAATTTCGAATTTTAAAACAGTTTAATTATTTTGATGTGGTGGTAATGCTTTTTGTCTTTCTGAATGAATGCTTGAACAGTGCATATTTTTGAATTTGTTGTTTATGGATGTTAAAATTGTTGGCTCTTTAAAGAATAATGGAAAAGGAGAAATGTTATTAATAATCTGAAAAATCATAAAAATGATTCTTGAAGCAAGAAAAAGCAGTGAATACAAAGCTTGCGAAAAAAAAGAAAGAAAAAGAAAGAAAAAGAAAAAGCAAGCAGAAAAAGCAAGCAGAAAAAGCCAATAGCCCTTTAAACCAAAAGTCAAGGGTAAAATAAAAAGGATCCAAGGCTTTGAGCATCAGTGGATAGGAGGGCCTACAGGAATAAAATCCTAGCCTAAGCGGCTAAACCAAGCTGTCCCTAACCATGTGCTTGTGGCATGAAGGTGTCAAGTGAGAAGCCTGAGACTGAGCGGTTAAAGTCGTGGGCCAAAGCAAAAAGAGGGTGCTTAAGAGTTCTGGACACCTCTAATTGGGGACTCTAGCAAAGCTGAGTCACAATCTGAAAAGGACTGAGCGGTTAAAGTCGTGGTCCAAAGCAAAAAGAGTGTGCTTAAGAGTTCTGGACACCTCTAATTGGGGACTCTAGCAAAGCTGAGTCACAATCTGAAAAGGTTCACCCAGTTATGTGTCTGTGGCATTTATGTATCCGGTGGTAATACTGGAAAACAAAATGCTTAGGGTCACGGCCAAGACTCATAAAGTAGCTGTGTTCAAGAATCAACATACTGAACTAGGAGAATCAAGAACACTATCTGAATTCTGAGTTCTTATAGATGCCAATCATTCTGAACTTCTAAGGATAAAGTGAGATGCCAAAACTGTTTAGAAGCAAAAAGCTAATAGCCCCGCTCATCTAATTAAGACTGATCTTCATAGATGTTTTTGGAATTCATTGTATATTCTATTCTTTTTATCCTACTTTGTTTTTAGTTGCTTGGGGACAAGAAACAATTTAAGTTTGGTGTTGTGATGAACGGATAATTTATACACTTTTTGGTATTGTTTTTAGGTAGTTTTTAGTATGTTTTAGTTAGTTTTTATTATATTTTTATTAGTTTTTAAATAAAAATCACATTTCTAGACTTTATCATGAGTTTGTGTGTTATTCCGTGATTTTAGGTATTTTCTGGCTGAAATTGAGGGACCTGAGCAAAAATCTGATTTAGAGGCTGAAAAATGACTGCAGATGCTGTTGGATTCTGACCTCCCTGCACTCTAAGTAGATTTTCTGGAGTTACAGAAGCCCAATTAGTGCGCTCTCAATTACGTTAAAAAGAAGACATCCTGGGCTTTCCATCAATATATAATAGTCCATACTTTGCTCGAGATTTGATGGCCCAAATCGGTGTTACAAGTCAGCATAAAAATTCTGGCGTCAAAACGCCAGAACTGGCATAAAAGATGGAGTTAAACGCCCAAACTGGCACAAAAGCTGGCGTTTAACTCTAAGAAAAGTCTCTACATGTGAAAGCTTCAATGCTCAGCCCAAGCACACACCAAGTGGGCCCGGAAGTGGATTCTGCATCATTTACTCATTTCTGTAAATACTAGGCTACTAGTTTTCTATAAATAGGACCTTTTGCTATTGTATTTACACACCTCATGACATTTTACATCTGAATTTTGTATCTCCTACGACATGAGTCTCTAAACCCCATGGTTGGGGGTGAGGAGCTCTGCTGTGTTTTGATGAATTAATGCAATTACTACTGTTTTCTATTCAATCACGCTTGTTTCTATTCTGAGATATTCACTCGCACTTCAACTTGATGAATGTGATGATCCGTGACACTCATCACCATTCTCAACCTATGAACGCGTGCCTGACAACCACCTCCGTTCTACCTTAGACTGAGTGCATATCTCTTAGTCTCCTGATTCAGATCAGAGTCTTTGTGGTATAGGCTAGAATTATTGGCAGCCATTCCTGAGATCCGGAAAGTCTAAACCTTGTCTGTGGTATTCCGAGTAGGATCTGGGAAGGGATGACTATGACGAGCTTCAAACTCACGAGTGCTGGGCGTAGTGACAGATGCAAAAAGATCAATGGATCCTATTCCAACATGAGTGAGAACTGACAGATGATTAGCCGTGCGGTCACAGCGCATTTGGACCATTTTCACTGAGAGGACGGATGGTAGCCATTGACAACGGTGATCCACCAACATACAGCTTGCCATGGAAGGAGCCTTGCGTGTGTGAAGAAGAAGACAGTAGAAAAGCAGAGATTCAGAAGACAGAACATCTCCAAAACCTCAACTTGTTCTCCATTGCTGCATAACAAGTATTTATTTCATGTTCTTTTACTTTTTACAATTAAAACTAAGAATCATTACTGATATCCTGACTAAGTATTACAAGTTAACCATAGTTTGTTTCAAGCCGACAATCTCTGTGGGATTGACCTTTACTCACGTAAGGTATCACTTGGACGACCCAGTGCACTTGCTGGTTAGTTGTGTGGAATTGCAAAAGTGTGATTGTAATTTCATGCACCAGTGGTATAGGCTAGAATTAATGGAGTAGCGTTCTCTGATCCAGAAGATCTGACCTTGTCTGTGGCGTTTTGAGTAGGATCACCAAGGGAATAGACTGCTAGAGCTTCACCCCCGTTCAGATTGGATGACCGCTGACCCGGCGTTAATCATTTGCAGCTTGTCATGGAATGAATTAATCAGAAGTTCGAGTAGATTGTGAGAAAAGTTGATCCAGAAGGAAGAAGCATCTCCGAAGCCTCAACCGTTCTCATACTATTGATTTCACACCTATCTAGTAACGTTTTATTTATTTCTCTGTTTTATGCGATTTTCATAACAACTATCATATTTTCTATCTGTTTGACTAAGATTTACAAGGTATCAATTGCTTGCTCAAACTAACAATCCTTGTGGGATCGACCCCCACTCACCTGAGGTATTATTTGGACGACCCGGTGCATGTGCCGGTCTATCTGTGTGAATATTGCGGAGCCAGTTTCGCACACTAAGGTTTTGACGCCGTTGCCGGCGATTGTTTGGATTTGACAAACTACTGGATTATTTTGTTGTTTAGATTAGATACTTTTTACCTTTGTTTGTGTCTTTTGTTTTTTTTTCAAAAACTTTTTCAAAATCTATCTTTTCTTTGTCTTATGTTTGAGTAAGTGTCAATTCTTAGGTTTGGTGTCCTTATTGTATTCTTTATTTTTTCTTTAAATTTTCGAATTGTTCTTGAGTATTCTTCTTGGTATTCAAGTTGTTCTTGTTTCTTTTCTTGTTTTGATCTTAAAATTTTTAAGTTTGATATCTTTTAGTTGTTTTTCTTTAAAATTTCGAAAAAGCTAGTGTCTTTGATCTAAAATTTTTAAGTTTAGTGTCTTTTAGTTGTTTTTCTCTTTCTTTATTAATTTGAAAAATAAAAAAAATATCTTTTTTATCTTTATTCAAAAAAAAATTTCGAAAATCTTGCTTTCTTTATTTTTATTTTAATTTAAAAAATTTTAAAATTTGGTGTTTTCTTGTTAGTAAAGTCAAATTTCAAATCTTATCTTTTTAAATCTTTTCTTTTAAATTTGATTCTTTCCTATCTTATCTTTCTTTTAAAATTTTAAAATACAAAACTTTTTCAAATCTTTATCTTATCTTTGGTTTATCTTTCTTTAAATTTCAATTCTTTATCTTATCTTATCTTAATTTTAAATTTCAAAATTAGATCATTTTCAAATTTTTTCAATTCTTATCTTATCTTGTTGACTTTTCGTTTCCAATTTTAAATTTTAAAAATTTTAAAATCAAATATTTTTCAAATCTCCTATCTTATCTTATTGTCAAATCTTTCTTAATTAGTTACTTGTTTTTTTCCCTCTTTTTCAAAAACCTCCTAACTAATTCCTCTCTCTTCTATTTTCGAAAACTTCTTATCTATTTCTCTTTCTTCTTTTTCGAAAATCACCTATTTAATTTTCAAATCTTTGTAATCAATTAGTTATCTTAGTCTTTAATTTTCTTTTTCTTTTCGAATTTAATCAAGAAATAAAAAGGAAAACAAAAAAATATTTTGATTCTAGTTTTTTCTTTTATCCAAATTCTCCTACCTTTCTTCACTATGAACCCAATTGAGAATGAACAGTTCAGAAGAACTTTAGGGTCCTATATGGCCCCACTCCTAACTTCTATGGGAGAAGTATCAGTATACCCCCATTAGAGCAAATAATTTTGAGCTAAACCCTTAGCTCATTACTCTGGTGCAGCAAAACTGTCAGTACTCCGGACTTTCATAGGAAGAGCCTATTGAGTTCTTGGCAAACTTTTTACAAATTGCTGATACAGTACATACTGAGGGAGTAGATTAAGATGTCTACTGACTGTTACTCTTTTCCTTTGCTGTAAGAGAACAAGCAAAGAGGTGGTTAGATAATCAACACAAATCCAGCTTGAAAACATGGAAATAGCTAGTAGACAAGTTTCTAAATCAATACTTTCCCCCAAGGAAGTTGACCCAGTTAAGGCTGGACATCCAAGGCTTCAAGAAAGAGAATAATGAATCTCTTCATGATGCCTGGGGGAGGTATAGAAGAATGCTATGAAAATGCTCCACTGAAATATTTTCAGAATGGGTGTAATTAGACATCTTTTATTACAACCTCATAGACATGGCTAGGATGTCTCTAGACCACTCTGCTGGTGGTTCTATACCTAAGAGGAAAACAATTGAAGAGACTCACGAACTTATTGAGACAGTTGCCATGAACCAGCATCTGTACTCGGTTGATGAGACTTCCATAAAAGGAGAGGTTAAGGCAATATCTACTGAATCTAACCCTCCAGAACAAAATGGCCCATTGACTCAGCAGCTACATGATGAGCGAATATTTTATATGCTTTTTGGCATCATTTTTATATAATTTTTAGTAGTCTTTATTTAGTTTTTATTAAGTTTTTATAGGTTTTAGTGTTAAATTTACATTTTTGGATTCTACTATGAGTTTTTGTGTTTTTGTACAATTTCAGGTATTTTCTGGCTGAAATTGAGGAGCTGGAGCAGAAGTCTGATTCAGAGACAAAGAAAGCACTGCAGATGTTGTTTGGATCTGACCTACCTGCATTTGGAAGAGTTTTTCTAGAGCTACAGAAGTCCAAATGGAGCGCTCTTAACGGCTATGGAAAGCTGACTTCCAGATCTTTCTAGCAATATATAATAGTCCATACTTTTCTTCAGAGGCGTCCAGTGCCCAAAGAGCAGAGACCAATGTACAAACGCCCAAAGAAGACCCCCTAGCTGGCGTTCCACGCCCAAGAGACCTCATAGCACGTGGATCTCATCAAAGCTTAGCCCAAACACTCACCAAGTGGGCCCCAGAAGTAGATTTTAGCACTAGATAGACTGTTTTACCCTTACTAGTCATCTGTTTAGTATTTAAAGTGTATTTTACATAATCATTCGAAGAACATCAAGACTTTTGATCATTATCACGCATAATATACACGTTTTACTTTGTTTTTTTACTTCAGTATGAGTTTTTAAACCTCCTAGGTTGAGGGGAGGAGCCCTGCTGAGTCCTATGAATTAATAAAAGTACTATTATTTCTTCTTTGATCCGTGTTTGATCTATCTCTAAGATGTATATCCGATCTTCATCATGGTGAATAGGATGATCTGACAAATTAGCTCTGTTCATTACATTAAGATGAATGTGCCTGACAAACACCCAAGTCTACTTGGGTTCGTGTGAATACTTGGCCGGAAAGTGTAATAACCGCGACTAATTAATCGCCTAATTAGTTAATTAATATTGCCCAAATTAGATTCCGAAAATTTAGAGTGAGAATTTGAGGATGTAAATATGATTTTTGGACTCAATGGTTTTTTTTGAGTTAGAAAATGTGTTTTCTGTAAAAAACCGTGAAAAACCGTGAACCGACAGTCAAACCGGTTGAACCAGTTCAAGTTTGCCCGGTGCTGCACGAGAAAAAGTTAAAATAGTCAAAAAATTTAGAAAAATATTATAAATAGAAAACCGGCGTTAATTTTAAAGGTTTGGCCCAAAGTTGGGCCAAACAGGCTAAAAACGCTAACGGGTTGGATTGGGCCCAAGCCCAACATAAATAAGGGTTCATTTAATGAACCCATTTCAGCAACAACACTCAAAACACAACACCACCAGCTGAAAGAGAAAGGGGAGAAGAGGAAGAAGAAAATACTATTCATCCCCATCTTCACAAGCTCATATCTTGAGCTATAGAGCTCCGATCGCCGCACCGTTTGCGGCTACGCATTTTTTGCAAAGAGCTCTATAAAATCCACCCAAGAAATAAGTGAGGTAACCACGAAATCCTTTCAGTTATTCTCTCCAAAATTTCGAATCCTAGGGTTTTTGGTTAAGTGGGATTTTGTAATTTTGGGTGTTTAGGTTCACTCTAACTCTTGCTTAGCCTTGGATTTTGGCTACCAAAACTATTGAACAAGATAAGAGGCATTGAACATTTGTAAAATTTTATTTATGATGAGCTCTAGGTTGATTAGTGTGTATATAGCTTGATTATTGTGAGTTTGGAAGCTATTGGAACTTGTTGGTGCTTGTTGAAGTGGAATTGGAGGCTTGCTTGTGGTTGAAAGTATAGATTGTGCTCAATTTTAAGTTTTGGCATATTGAAAATTGGCCAAGGTATGGTTTCGGTTTCCTCTATGTAGTATATAATATTCATGGACGCTTAGGCTAGTGACCCATAGGATAGGTTTGGATTTATATGGTTGATTGATAATGTATGTTGAATTGATATTGTTATGTTGAGAATTAATGATGTTAAGGTATGATGCTTGATGTCTTTGCATGATTGTATATTGTTGGATATTGATATAGTGTATGAATGAGATTGATGATGAGAATTGATAGTGGTAAAATGATTATTGGTGAATGTGTTGGTGGAGGATTGACTTTGGTATCATATATTTGAGGTTTGATAGTTGAGAATGGTGTAATATGTTATAAAGGGTGGATTTTGATGGAAGATGGAGCTTAGAAAGGTTTTATTTGGTTTGAGTTGTGAAAATGAGGAAATTGGTAAATTGTGAACTTGTGGTAAAAGTTAGTTTTTGGTGAAATTTGTCTGATCATAACTTATGTCTCAATTTTCAAAATTAGTTGAATTTGTTTGAAATTAAAGCTTACTGAAAACTCTTTACATCGATATAAAGTTTGTAAAATTTGGATTTTTGTAGAGGAAGTTATGATCATTCAAAGTTGGTGTTGAAAATCTGAAATTCTGCAAAGTTGCATAATTTTGTGATTTCTGGTATGTGCGCACGCACAGCCTTGTGCGCACGCACAAACCTGCGAAATTTTAAACCTGTGCGCACGCACAGACCTGTGCATACGCACAGGCAGGTAAAGGCTTTCTATTTACAGCACTAGCACAGCTTGTGCATGCATATACCAATGAGGATTTACAACCTGTGCGCACACACAAGTTGGGAAGGGCAGTCTGTTGAGGGTACTAGCACACCTTGTGCGAGCGAACGGACCTTGAAAAATTTGGTACCTGTGCGTACGCACACTTCTATGTGTACGCACACTTTCAAAATCTTCCTGGGCGTGCGTGCGCACACCCCTGTGCGTACGCACACACCCTGTTTCTCAAATTTAAAATTTGTTTTCAACTATTTCACCTTCCCAACAAGATTGTAAGCTTCTATGATACCATTTTAAGACTTTTGGACATAATTTTGGATATGAGAACATGGGAAAGAACTTTAGAGATTTAGTTGATGTCATTTTGAAAAATTAGAAAATGGAGGCTTAGGTTTCGGGTGTACTGAGGATGGTTTGACAGCGTGTGAAGGTGGACTGGTATGTGAAATGAGAACTGATGAACTGTTGAGTTTGGAACAAAAATGTTACATTGACAGTAGTTGAGATGAGTCGAGGACTCGGAATGGAAATATTGATATGACAGTGGTTGAGATGAGTCGAAAACTCGAATGTGCAATGATGAATTATTGAGGTATTGAAATATTTTCTGAAAAAGCACTGAACTACTATTTTACATTGAGATTATGAGACGCTATGCGCCCGGCAGGGACGGTGGTTAATCCCGCTTACGTTGAGATGTGAGGTCTGAGGCAAGAGTATCCCGCTCGCATCCCTTCGGATCAATAGAGTTTGCAGGCACAAAATCCTAGACGGTGATCCGAGCACCATATCTCGGGGGTTCCCAAACGATGATTCCAAAGGGCGACGTCTCCATGGAGATGTGTCGGGTTGGCAGTTGAACCGACAATGTGATATGACAGCCAATAGGACAGGCATTCATCATGTGTATTTTCTATCTGTTTGTTTGCTTTGCCGACTTGTAATTGTATGCCTAATTGAATAACATGCCTATTTGCTTACTTGAATTACCTGCCTTATATGCTTCTACTTGTGTTTTACTTGCGTTGTAATAATTAATTGTGATTTCTACTGGGTTTGAGGAGGTTCAGAAGGCGGTGGTGATGGGATCGCATGGAGGATAGGTTGGTGAAGGCTGTGAGACAGCGGTGTTTGGTTAGAATAGAAATTTCCTAAGATAGAGTACCCTATTTATTTATGTTAAGATTTATATAATTATGCTTCATTGTTTTAGTATGCCTAAGATGAATCTTGTGATGGATATGGAGTCTAGGATTGCCTTTAGCATCCCGGGGTCTTATATCCTACATCACTGGGCACTGTTACCATACTAAGAACCTGTGGTTCTTATACCATATTTCTGTTGTATTTTTCAGATGCAGGTCGCAACCCACTTCAGTGAGTTGCTGGGATGGTGACAGAAGCGGAGGATCCTGTTACTCTTGGAGTCTTTTTGATTTATTTTGTTTTACATCTCTCACTTTTGTATTTTGCTTTTGCCTAGAGGCTTGTATTGAGAGAGAAAAACTTGTATAAGCTGATTTTACTGTTTGGTTTCTGTTTGTCTGTATATATGACTAGCCGGTTTAAACTCCGCGAGCCCTGGCTAGATTCTCATGATATTATACTATTATCTTTTGTTATATTATTACCCATATCTTGTGGTTTAAGTTGGAAGCTTTGTTAGTACATTTTACGCTTTTCAAATCCTATTTTTGAGCTATATCCTTCATCGGGCTTCTAGATTATATTAATTCTTTCTATATATTATATGTATGAGCTTAGAACTGCCGTAACCTTTGATTAACCTTCGCTTTACAATGCGAGGTAAGGCTTAGGGTAATTAGGGTATTACATAAAGCACGAACCAATAGCTATGTTTATACATCTCTCAGACGGCTAATCCATGACTTCATTGGGGACTTCTCGAGACACCAGTTCAGCCGATTTCCAGGGAGATTAGGGTCTCCGTGGTATAGGCTAGAATCCAAAGAAGCAGCATTCTCTGATCAGGAAGATTCGACCTTGTCTGTGGCATTTTGAGTAGGATCGCTAAGAGAATGAACGTCTAGAGCTTCACCCTCCGTCAGATTGAATGACCACGGGCAATGGCATCTAATCTGGAGTAGAGAAGATCAATGACCATGGGCAATGGCTTTGATCACATACAGCCTGCCATAGAAGAAGATCACTCACAAGCAAAGAAGACAGTAGTACCAGAGTTAATTCAGAAAGACAAAGCAACTCTAATCCTTAACCCTATTCCTATCAGTATTTCTACTCTTTTTGCTTTCATAGTTTCATGATCATCATAGTTCAACAACCTTTTGATCTGCCTGACTAAGACCTGTAAGATAACCATAGCTTGCTTCAAACCACAATCTCCTGGGATTGACCCTGACACGCTCATGTATTACTTGGACGACCCATTGCACTTATTGGTACAACAGTACGAAAGTGTGGAGATTTGTGCTACCACTACACCGCCCTTACACAGCAGTTACTGGAATTGCAAGAGGCTTTGTGAGAAACTCAGACTTCTAACAGGAATGTAGAAGCATAGCTGAGTCAAACTTGGCAGCAATTATCTAAGCAGATAAAAGAAGAGTGTCAGGCTATTCAACTGAGGAGTGAGAAAACATTAAACATCCAACCTCAGAAAAACAGGAGACCAGGAGAAGAAAAGTTGACAGAAGGTAACCAGATTGCAGTCCAAGACACCTCTGAGGGCATTGAACACCCAGAGAGGAATGTCATTGGCGTTCAACGCCAAGAAGGGGGCAGCACTCCTGCGTTGAATGCCCAAGAGGGGACAATATTCCTAGCATTGAACGCCAGGAAGGGGGCAGCAACCTGGCGTTGAACACCCAAAAGAGAACAGTGTTCCTGGAATTGAACGCCAGGAAAGGGGTAACAAGGGTGTTGAACGCCCAAACAGGAATGATCAGATACATACAAGTGCTGATAAGACCCCTCCCAAGCAGGCCAATAAACCCCCTTTTAATCATTTAGGCATTCAACCTACATCAACTAAAGTTGATGAATACAGGGCTAAGATGCCATATTCTCAGAAGCTCTGCCAAGCGAAAAAAGATAAACAATTTGCCTACTTTGTGGATTATCTCAAGACACTTGAGATCAAGATCCCTTTTGCAGGGGCTCTTGAGTAGATACCTTCTTATGCTAAGTTCATGAAAGACATCTTAAGTCATAAGAAGGATTGAGAGAGGCAGAAACAGTCCTCCTCACTGAAGAGTGCAATGCAATAATTCAAAAGAGCTTACCATAGAAACTCAAACATCCTGGGAGCTTTATGATACCCTGCACCTAAAGGGATGCCTGCACAAAGATAGCCCTATGTGATCTCAGAGCGAGTATTAACTTAATACCTGCATCATTAATAAAGAGTCTCTGTTTGACTCACAAAGTTAAACCTACCCGCATATGTCTTCAACTTGCTGATGGTTTTGTTAAGCTTCCATCAGGCGTGATTGAGGATATGATTGTTAGGGTTGGACCCTTTGCTTTCCCCATAAATTTTGTGGTGCTAGAAATGGATGAGAACAATAGTACAATCCTCATTCTAGGAAGATCCTTCCTAGCTACAGGACGGACCCTCATTGACATTCAGAAAGCGGAAGTAACCCTGAGAGTCAATGAGGATGAGTTTGTGCTAAATGCTGTCAAAGTCATGCAGCATCCAGACACTCTAGATGAGTGCATGAGTATTAATATCATTGACTCCCTGGTGGAAGAAGTGAATATGGCTGAGAGATTCGAAGAAGATCTGAACGACATCTTTTATAACCAAAGGAAATAAAGGAGCCTTTGAAAACTCCTAAGCAAGAGGATAAGCCTCCTAAACCCGAGCTCAAGCCATTACTATCCTCCTTCAAATATGCATTTCTTGGGGATGGGGATACTTATCATGTGATTATAAGCTTTGCCTTAAAACCACAGGAAGAAAAAGCACTAATCCAAGTGCTAAAAACACACAAGACAGCTCTTGGGTGGGCAATAAGTGACCTTTAGGGCATTAGCCCAACCCGATGCATGCACAAGATCCTGCTGGAAGATGACACCAAACCAGTGGTTCAACCACAAAGGCGACTGAATCCAGCCATGAAGGAAGTGGTGCAAAAGGAAGTCACAAAATTATGGGAGGTTAGGATTGTTTATCCCATCTCTGACAGCCCCTGGGTAAGCCCTGTCTAAGTTGTTTCCAAAAAGGGAGGCATGACAGTGGTTCATAATGAAAAAAATGAACTGATTCCCACAAGGACAGTTACAGGGTGGCGTATGTGCATTGACTACAGGAGGCTCAATAACGCCACCAGAAAGGATCATTTTCCTTTGCCATTTATAGACCAAATGCTGGAGAGACTAGCAGGTCATGCATTCTACTACTTTTTGGATGGCTATTCAGGTTATAATCAAATTGCAATAGATCCTCAGGATTAAGAAAAGACAGCATTTACATGCCCATATGGCGTGTTTGCTTATAGGCGGATGCCATTTGGCCTATGCAATGCACCTGCCACCTTTCAAAGGTGTATGCTCTCCATTTTCTCTAATATGGTGGAGAAATTCCTTGAAGTGTTCATGGATGACTTCTCCGTCTTTGGGGACTCATTTGACTCCTGCCTTGATCATCTGGCCCTAGTTCTCAAACGATGCCAAGAGACAAACCTGGTTTTAAACTGGGAAAAATGTCATTTCATGGTGACTGAAGGAATTGTTCTTGGGCATCGGATTTCGAATAAGGAAATAGAAATGGATCAAGCTAAGGTGGAGGTAATTGAGCGGTTACCACTACCAACTAATGTTAAGGCAATCAGAAGCTTTCTAGGCCATGCAGGATTTTTCCAAACTCACAAAACCCTTGTGCAACTTACTAGCTACCGACACTCCATTTGTCTTTGACCAAGAGTGTCTGCAGGCCTTTGAGACTCTGAAAGCTAAGCTTATCACTGCGCCTATCATCTCTGCACCCAACTGGGACTTACCATTCGAACTAATGTGTGACACCAGTGACCATGCCATTGGCGCAGCTCTAGGACAGAGACATGACAAGCTTTTGTATGTCGTTTATTATGCCAGACGAATTCTAAATGACGCACAGAAGAACTACACTACCACAGAAAAGGAATTGTTTGTAGTGGTTTATTCCATTGACAAGTTCAGATCCTATTTAATAGGATCTAAGGTCATTATCTATACTGACCATGCTGCTCTTAAATATCTACTCACCCAAGCAGGATTTTAAGCCCATGCTGATAAGATGAGTATTACTCCTGCAAGAGTTTGATATAGAAATCAGAGACAAAAAAGGGTCAGAAAATCAAGTGGCTGACCACTTGTCTCGAATTGAACCAGTAGAAGAAAAATCTCATCCCTCTACTGAGGTGTCTGAAACCTTCCCAAATGAGCAACTCTTTGCCATTCAGACGACACCTTGATTTGAAGATATTGCAAATTACAAGGCTATAAGATTCATCTCCAAGGAATACAGTAGGCAGCAAGCCCGAAAAAACATTTGTGATGTTAGATACTACTTGTGGGATGAACCATATCTCTTTAAGAGATGCTCAGATGGGATAATCCGCCGCTGTGTGTCTGAAGAAGAGGCACATAAAATCCTATGGCAGTGCCATGGCTCGGATTATGGAGGACACACTAGAAGAGAGCGAACAGCCACTAAAGCCCTCCAAAGTGGTTTCTACTGGCCTACACTCTTTAAGGATTCCTGAGAGTTTGTCCATCGCTATGATAGTTGCCAAAGGTCTAGTAGTCTCCCTTATAGTCACGACATGCCTCAACAAGGAATCCTAGAGATTGAGCTGTTTGATGTTTGGGGTATAGACTTCATGGATCATTTCCCACCTTCATACTCAAACACCTATATCCTCGTGGCAGTGGATTATGTGTCTAAATGGGATGAGGCAGTTGCATCACCCACGAATGACACTAGAGTAGTGATGAAGTTCCTCCAGAAGAATATCTTCAGTAGGTTTGGTGTCCCTCGGACACTGATCAGCGATGGAGGAACTCATTTTTACAACAATCAACTTGATTCCGTTCTGAACCGATATGGAGTTCGTCATAAAGTGGCCACCCCATATCATCTACAGACAAATAGGCAAGCTGAGGTCTCCAATAGAGAACTGAAGAGAACCCTAGAAAGGACGGTGAATACTTCTAGAAAGGATTGGCAAGAAAGCTTGATGATGCTCTCTAGGCATACAGAACAGCTTTCAAGACCCCTATAGGAATGTCATCGTATCAATTGGTGTATGGGAAGGTGTGCCACCTGCCAGTGGAGCTGAAACACAAGGCCTACTGGGCAACCAAACTCCTAAACCTTGATACAAAAGCAGTAGGAGAGAAACGGTTGCTCCAGCTAAATGAGTTGGATGAATTCTGACTTGCTGCATTTGAAAATGCAAGGATTTATAAAGAAAGGGCCAAGAAGTGGCATGATAGAAAGATTTCTTCCAGAGTCTTTGAACCTGGATAGAAAGATCTACTCTTCAATTCTAAACTGAAGCTCTTCCTTGGAAAGCTCAAGTCACGTTGGACAGGACCTTTCCTGATCACTAATGTATCACCTTATGGTGTAGAACTCTAGAGTAATTACTCCGATAAAAAATTTACTGTTAATGGCCACAGAGTGAAACATTATTTGGGTGGTGAAGTTGAGCAGAAGAAATCCACTCTATTGTTGACATAAGCACAGTACAGTCCAGTTAAATGACAGTAAAGAAGCGTGATGACAAGTCATCTTAGCCTAGTTTCACTAGTCTTTTTCTCTTGTTTTCATTTAGTTTTATGCACTTTTTTGCATTATAAATTAGCCATTTGAATTGGAATTGCATGGTTTCCTTAAATCAATCAACCACCTTTTAATTGATACAAAATCATGAGGTTCAAGCTAACTTTAGTTGATAATTAATTGATTTATAAACCTTGTGAATTTTGTGATACTTTGATTGGTTGTTTTGATTACTTGTAGGTGAAGAAAGGAAACAAAAGGTGTGCCAACATTATGGAAGAAGGTTGCAAGAATGGGTTTGAGAAAATGGAATTCACGTTTGAGCTAACGTTTGCCTCAAACGTCAACTCAAACGTGAGTAGCAGTTGAAGAACACCCTGGGGAAGGCAATGTTTGCACCAACGTTTGCCACAAACGTGAGGTCAAACGTTGGCGCCAAAAGAGAAGAGAATTGAAGCTCCTGGGAAGGCAACGTTTGCGCCAACGTTTGCCTCAAACGTGAGGTCAAACGTTGGTGCCAAAGAGAAGAGAAATGGCATCCCTGGAGGCAGCAACGTTTGAGCCAACGTTTGCCTCAAACGTGAGGTCAAACGTTGGCTCCAAAAAGAAGAGAGTTGGAGCTCCTGGGCACAGCAACGTTTGAGCCAACGTTTGCCTCAAATGTGAGGTCAAACGTTGGCGCCAAACAGCATGAAGGAGCATACTTCCAACAAGAATAACTTGAGTTGTAGATGTCCAATTGAGGTGATTCCAAGTGGGTTAGAAAGCTGACATTCAGAGCTTTCCAACCATCTATAATAGTCTCTATTGGGCACAAAATTGGCAACGCGACAAGAGGACAAAGTAGCCCCCAAGAAGCATACAAAAAGGGAGGTCCACGTTTGAGCTCACGTTTGACCTCAAACATTGAGCCAAACGTGGAAGACAGCACACGGCCTAGCTGCGTAATGCCTCACTCAAGTAACGTTTGAGTCAAGGTTTGCCTCAAACGTTGGCTCAAACGTGAATGGTTCATGGCCTGGTTCACTAATGGATTTCCTCCCAACACCAAGAGCAATCAACAGAGGCTACTAGCAACCCAATTCCATCAAGGCTAAAGGCCCAATTCAAGGCTTAATGATCATTTGAAGAAAGTGTATAAATAGCTTAGGATTTGAAGTTTTAGGAGGAGTTTTTCGTTTTAGAGTTTTCTTTAAGAGCTTTTCTTTTTAGAATTTTTAATACTTACAGTTGAGAGCTTTTGGGTTTTTGGAGCTATTTGGAGATTCTAAGTCTTGGGTTGGAGAATTGAGGAAATTCTGTCTCAATCTCACCTTGAGATTTTCTTCTGTTTGATTTACTGCATCATTGAGAAGTTGCGATTCCATTTCTTTTCTTCTATTGCTGCATCTTAAATTTTCTTGCAATTAAATTCTGAATTTGGATCTAGGAAGGCATTGAGATCTAGACTTGGTTATCTAGTCTCTTGAGTCCTGAGATCTACATCTTTAAATTTCAATTTCCTTGTTTCATTTCTACACCAAGCTTGTTTTTATTGTCATTTGAGATCCGGTTTAATTGAATCCATCTTTTACTTTTCTGTTCATCGCAAATTTACTTTTCCTGGTCTAACTTCTTCAAATCCAATTCCCACTCCCCTTTATAATTCAAGCCATTTACATTCCTTGCACTTTAAGATTCTGCAATTTACATTTCTTGCGTTCTAAGTTTCTGCCAATTTAATTTCTTGTTCTTTAAGATTCAGCACTTTTATTTTCCGTTCTCTTAAATTTTCTGCAATCTACCCCTCTCCCTTTACTTTTCATGCAATTTAATTTCTGTTAATCACAAATCACTCAAACAACACTTGATTCGCTTGACTAAATCAACCACTAAACTGAAATTGCTCAATCCTTCAATCCCTGTGGGATCGACCTCACTCACGTGAGTTATTATTACTTGATGCGACCCGGTGCACTTGCCGGTGAGTTTTGTGTTGGATCGTTTTCCGCACATCAAGTTTTTGGCGCCGTTGCCGGGGATTGAAATAGATTGACAATGATTACGTGAAGTGGAGATCTAGATCAAGCACTTTTTCTTTTCTGTTTCTCTAATTTTTGACTGACATACTAACTGTTTGAATTTTTGCCTGAGCTAATTGAAACCTCACTTTAGCAATGAAGTGAAGTTCTTTTGGTTTAACTTGCTGAGTATGATTCTCATAGCTTGATAAATCAACGAGAAAAGTGATTTTCGATCATTAATCTCTCAAGTTTACCAACTATTTGACACATTGCATTAACTAACCCTTTAATCATATCCTGGCATAAATGTACTCCATCTTCATTTGAACTGTATGTGATTGTGCAGACCATGGAAGGGAAATCGATGAATGCCAGTAATCATGGGAGCGATATCCCCACCTTAGATGACAAGCAACCACTCATCACCATGAACGACATTGCTCAGTGGTTTGAAGCTTTCCCACAAGGAAACATCATCGGATGGGAAGAACTAATGAGTGAACTCCTAGTCAAGCTGAAGCCACCTCAAAGAACTGTTAAACCAGAGGCAGGAGTGCAACCATTCGCACAAGAGAAGGGAATTGAAGGTATTTGTGCAAGCATGGCCCAAAGCGAGCAGATATATCAACAGCTTAAGCAACAATTGGAGCTGATTAACCGAAAAGTAGATGAGTTGCAACATGCTGTGGGAAATGCACAGAACTCACCTCAAAATCCCCATTGTTGGAATCAA
>NC_029793.2:45557561-45609591 GCF_000816755.2 Arachis ipaensis | reverse complement strand
TCACACATGGTTAATTTGATGCATGAAAACCATTGGCAAGGTACTAAGTTTGGTGTTCCCACACCAAAGTAAGTATAAAGGCCCACAAATAAATCATGCATGCTAACCATTGTTTCTAAGTGCTTGGGAAACAAGCAACTTTCAATATCACTGCAGAGTACCATACAAACTTTTGGGAAGATTAAGCATCATCAACCAAAGAAATGAAAGATGAACGGGAAGGCCAGCACTAATGATGATGAGAAGAAGGAAAGCAAGTGAACTCCAAAAAGGTTGTATTGTTCAGTGATTATTTTGTATCAGATGCTGCTAAATTGAAAGTTACATAATACCCCTGCCTGCCTGCATAATATAGTTTTTCTGTAATTCAATAAGCAAGATGCTTGATCATTCACAACATTTTTCTCTTCAAAACTTGTTTGCACTCAATGTTCAAAAATTGCATCACATGAAAGTTCTTTGAAAAGAAGGATTGAGGAATTAAACAATTTTGAGGCAAGCAAAAGATTAGGAGAAGTGGTGGTTCTAGTTGTATGATTATGCATTGAGGTTGCATGCTTATGAAAACTTACATGGGAGCTCATAAGCGGGACATGAAGTTCAAAGAAGTATTGTGGAGATTCTCAAAAATCTATTGATCCAAGAAGCAGCAAACAAAACAAAAGAAAGAAAAGAAAATACAAAGACAAAAAGAACATGGCCCAAGGCTCTGAGCATCAATTACTAGGCAGAAAAGAAAGAAGAAACAATGACTCAAGGAGTTGTTAGCCTAGTAAAATGCTTGTGGTTGAGTTGTGTCAAAGAAAGAGGCTTGAGCAAGTAAATCCTTAGGGGTGCTTCAACACCTAATACCTTAAAACCAACTGGTTTAGGAGTATTGATTGAAAGCTTATCTAAAGAGCCGCTTTGAGACATGACACTTAGAGTCAAGGCCAAATCAAAGAGACTATAAGCTGCTTCAAGGTGATTACCTATAGAGAGATCTCCATGATATCATTTGGATGAAAGTCCTAGGACCTAAGACTTCCAATATATGAGGACTAGTAAGCACTGAAGCCCTTGTATGAGCATATAATTTAGAGTTCACCCCACTGTTACTTAATCACTTCACTCACAGGACTTTACAAGTTGTTCTTCAATCCGTCTTAATTGAAAGAACTTTGAGCATAATTCTTTTCTTGCTTGGGGACAAGCAAGCTTTAAGTTTGGTATTGTGATGACAAGTCATCTTAGCCTAGTTTCACTAGTCTTTTTCTCTTATTTTCATTTAGTTTTATGCACTTTCTTGCATTATAAATTAGCCATTTGAATTGGAATTGCATGGTTTCCTTAAATCAATCAACCACCTTTTAATTGATACAAAATCATGAGGTTCAAGCTAACTTTAGTTGATAATTAATTGATTTATAAACCTTGTGAATTTTGTGATACTTTGATTGGTTGTTTTGATTACTTGTAGGTGAAGAAAGGAAACAAAAGGTGTGCCAAAAATTTTTGGGAGAAGGTTGCAAGAATGGGTTTGAGAAAATGGAATTCACGTTTGAGCTAACGTTTGCCTCAAACGTCAACTCAAACGTGAGTAGCAGTTGAAGAACACCCTGGGGAAGGCAACGTTTGTGCCAACGTTTGCCTCAAACGTGAGGTCAAACGTTGGCGCCAAAAGAGAAGAGAATTGAAGCTCCTGGGAAGGCAACGTTTGCGCCAACGTTTGCCTCAAACGTGAGGTCAAACGTTGGCGCCAAAGAGAAGAGAAATGGCATCCCTGGAGGCAGCAACGTTTGAGCCAACGTTTGCCTCAAACGTGAGGTCAAACGTTGGCTCCAAAAAGAAGAGAGTTGGAGCTCCTGGGCACAGCAACGTTTGAGCCAACGTTTGCCTCAAACGTGAGGTCAAACGTTGGTGCCAAACAGCATGAAGGAGCATACTTCCAACAAGAATAACTTGAGTTGTAGATGTCCAATTGAGGTGATTTCAAGTGGGTTAGAAAGCTGACATACAGAGCTTTCCAACCATGTATAATAGTCTCTATTGGGCACAAAATTGGCAATGCGACAAGAGGACAAAGTAGCCCCCAAGAAGCATACAAAAAGGGAGATCCACGTTTGAGCTTACGTTTGACCTCAAACGTTGAGCCAAACGTGGAAGACAGCACACGGCCTAGCTGCATAATGCCTCACTCAAGTAACGTTTGAGTCAACGTTTGCCTCAAACGTTGGCTCAAATGTGAATGGTTCATGGCCTGGTTCACTAATGGATTTCCTCCCAACACCAAGAGCAATCAACAGAGGCTACTAGCAACCTAATTCCATCAAGGCTAAAGGCCCAATTCAAGGCTTAATGATCATTTGAAGAAAGTGTATAAATAGCTTAGGATTTGAAGTTTTAGGAGGAGTTTTTCGTTTTAGAGTTTTCTTTAAGAGCTTTTCTTTTTAGAATTTTTAATACTTACAGTTGAGAGCTTTTGGGTTTTTGGAGCTATTTGGAGATTCTAAGTCTTGGGTTGGAGAATTGAGGAAATTCTGTCTCAATCTCACCTTGAGATTTTCTTCTGTTTGATTTACTGCATCATTGAGAAGTTGCGATTCCATTTCTTTTCTTCTACTGCTGCATCTTAAATTTTCTTGCAATTAAATTCTGAATTTGGATCTAGGAAGGCATTGAGATCTAGACTTGGTTATCTAGTCTCTTGAGTCCTGAGATCTACATCTTTAAATTTCAATTTCCTTGTTTCATTTCTACACCAAGCTTGTTTTCATTGTCATTTGAGATCCGGTTTAATTGAATCCATCTTTTACTTTTCTGTTCATCACAAATTTACTTTTCCTGGTCTAACTTCTTCAAATCCAATTCCCACTCCCCTTTATAATTCAAGCCATTTACATTCCTTGCACTTTAAGATTCTGCAATTTACATTTCTTGCGTTCTAAGTTTCTGCCAATTTAATTTCTTGTTCTTTAAGATTCAGCACTTTTATTTTCCATTCTCTTAAATTTTCTGCAATCTACCCCTCTCCCTTTACTTTTCATGCAATTTAATTTCTGTTAATCACAAATCACTCAAACAACACTTGATTCGCTTGACTAAATCAACCACTAAACTGAAATTGCTCAATCCTTCAATCCCTGTGGGATCGACCTCACTCACGTGAGTTATTATTACTTGATGCGACCCGGTGCACTTGCCGGTGAGTTTTGTGTCGGATCGTTTTCCGCACATCAAAGCGCTTGTTGGAGGCAACCCAACCATAATTAAAGTTTTTTCTATTTTTCATTAAGTATATTTCAATTATATCAGTTTAATTTTCATAATTGTTTCTTTAGGTTTGTGATCATGTGCAGTAGTTAAAACAGAAGAAGAGACAGTCAGAGCTAAAAATAGAGCACCCTGGGAAAAGCCCCTTGCTGGCATTGAACGCCAGACAAGAGGGAAGGAGGGGCATTGAACGCCCTCAAGAAGTAGCAAGACTGGCATTGAACGCCAGCCAGGGGATACTGGTTGGGTGTTCAATGCCTTCAAGGTGCAGCAAGCCTGGCGTTGAACGCCAGCCAGGGAGCACTGGCTGGGCGTTCAATGCCCTGAACGGGGAAGTAAGAGTGGCGTTGAATACCAGCCAGGGAGCACTAGTTGGGCGTTCAACTCCCAAAGAGGAGTGGCAAGTTAGCATTGAACGCCAGCCAGGAGGCACTGTCTGGGCATTCAACGCCCAGGAGGAGCACACAACTGGCATTGAACGCCAGAATAGGGGCATTCTGGGCGTTCAACGCCCAACAAGGGTTGGGGAAGTCTTTGACTTTTTCAAAACATATTTTTCCAAATCTTATATTTTTAATCATATCTTCTAAATAAGATTCTTTCAACCATCATCTTTTAATTTCATATTCCTTTCAAATTTAAAATCTTTTCAAATCTTTCTCAATTATTTTTCAAATCATTTTCAAAATTTCATATCTTTTGCAATTCTTTTTCAAATCTTTTATCAAACTTTAAATTCTTTTTCATACCTTCTATCTTATCTTTTTATCTTTTCCATAACTTTTGATGATTAAACAAATTTTACAACTTATATGTTTTTTATCTTTTACCAAAGTGTGAATTATATCTTCTTTATCTTTTATCTAATTAATTTCGAAAACTCACCCTCCCCTCCACACTCCTTCATCCACATTCCTTTCGAATCCCTCTCCTCTTCTTTGTCTTCTTTCTTCTCTTTTGCTTGAGAATGAGCAAACTTTTTAAGTTTGGTATGGAAAGAGCCTTGCCTTCTCACTCCATTCGAACTCCATGGCTCCAAAAAGTGGAAAACCCACTTCAAGAAGCAAGAAAGAAGACAACCAAATAGTTATTTTCAAACCTTTCAGATTCTATACCAAGCAGCATGAAGAACATTATTACAAAATAATGTGCAAGAGGACAGTGATCCCGGAAGCCAGATTCGAATTAAAAGAAGATGAGTACCCAGAGATTCAAGAGCAGATTCAAAAGAGAGGCTGGCAAGCCCTGGCCGACCCTGAGACCAATGTTGTATCAGCAATGATCCATGAATTCTATGCGAATTTGTGGATGACAGATAAGCAAAAAAAAGATGGACAAGGGTTCCATACTTTTCACACCATGGTCTGGGAAAAAACTCTCTATTTTCATCTTGGCAAGGTGAGAGAGATCTTTAAATTACCCCCACAAAGGGATGATCCAGAATCCTTTAATAGGAGGGTGGTAGCTAATCCCAAGCTGGATTAGATTCTAGAAGACATATATCTACCTGGAACTCAGTAGATCAATAACACAAAAGGTCAACCAAACCAATTGAGAAGATTAGATCTCAAACCAATTGCAAGAGGATGGATGGATTTCATTGGGTGTTCCATACTCCCTACTAGCAATCGCTCTGAAGTCACCATCAGAAGGGCTGTGATGATTCATTGCATCATGATGGGGAATGAGGTGGAAGTCCACCAAGTAATCCCCATTGAGCTGTACAAGGTTGCAAACAGGATGTCAACTCAAGCCAAGTTAGCCTATCCAAATCTTATCTTTCGCTTGTGTAAAGAGGCTGGAGTCCTGATTAACAGAGACTCATTTATCCCAGCAGAAAGCTCAATCACTAAGCAAGTGATAGAAAGCGCCAGACTACCAGATGACCAACCCAAAAGGAAGATGCCTGAGCCTCTTCAAACACAAGAGATCCCTTCAATTGAATATTGGACCCAGTTGGAAGTATCTATTGCACAATTATAAACTACCTTGGATCAATTAAGAGATGAGCAAAAAGACCAGATTAGCATGCTTTGCAAACTAGTCAAAGAACAAGAGAAGCACGGGCGTGAACTAGAGAGCTGAAGCGTTAGAAATTATCCCCTGAAGAGCCTAACATCAACCATGATTAAGGTGGTTGAGTTCCACCTCCCTATTTTTGTGACTATTTTAATTACTGTTTCTTATGTTTAGATTTACATGATCATTAGTGGCATTTAAGTTTACATTTAAGTTCCTGTCTTTTAATTTAAAAAATTGCATGAGCATTATTAGGATTTAAGTTGCTATTTTCCCTATTTTTTTTTTCGATAAGGTATAAAATGTTCCTCTTATCATCTCATTGAACTTGAATAAAATTTTGATTTTTTTTAGTAGTAGTAATGATACATAAATTTTGAATTATATATTAAGAATAGTTCAATTCTTTGATGTGGTGGCATTGCTTTTACTTTCTAAATGCATGAATAAACAGTGCATATTTGATGTTGGAGTTAAGAATGTTGGCTCTTGAAAGAAGGATGATAAAAGTGAAGTATTATTGGTAATTTGAAAAATCCAAAAATTGATTCTTGAAGCAAGAAAAAGCAGCAAAAAGAAAGGAAAAAAAAGAGCAGGAAAAAAGAAAGAAAAAAAAGCCAATAGCTCTTTAAACCAAAAGGCAAGAGCAAGGATCCAAGGCTTTGAGCATGAATGGTTAGGAGGGCCTAAAAGAAGAAAAATCTTGGCCTAAACAGTTCAAATGAGCTGCCTACCTAACTATATGCTTGTGGTGTGAAGGTGTCAAGTGAAAACCTTGATACTGAGCAGTTAAAGTCGTGATCCAAAGCAAAAAGTGTGCTTAAGAGCTTTGGACACCACTGGCTAGGGAATCTAGCAAAGCTGAATCACAATCCTAAGGGGTTCACCTAGTTAAGTGTCTGTGGCGTTTATGTATCCAGTGGTAATACTGGAAAACAAAGTGCTTAGGGTCACGGCCAAGACTCAAAAGAAGCTGTGTTCAAAAATAAAAGAGAACTGAACTAGGAGAATCAATAATATCATCTGGATTCTGAGTTTCTAAAGATGCCAATTATTCTGACCTTTAATGGAAAGTGAGATGCCAAAACTATTCAGAAGTGAATAGCCACTAGTCCCGCTCATCTAATTGAAACCGAGGTTCATTGACAACTCTAAGATTTATTGTATCCTTATCTTCTTTTTAATCCTACTTTGTTTTTTGGTTGCTTGAGGACAAGCAACAGTTTAAGTTTGGTATTCTGATGAGCGGATATTTTATACGCTTTTGGGCATCACTTTCATATAGTTTTTAGTATGTTTTGTTTAAGTTTTATTATATTTTCATAGGGTTTTAGTGCAAAATTCATATTTTTGGATTCTACTTTGAGTTTGTGTGTTTTATGATGATTTCAGGTATTTTCTGGCTAAAATTGAGGAGCTTTGGAAAAAGTCTGATTTAGAGACAGAAAAAGAACTGCAGATGCTGTCAGATTTTGACCTCCATGCACTCGAAAGAGAATTTCTGGAGCTACAGAAGTCCAAATGGCACGCTCTTAATAGCTATGGAAAGCTAACATCTGGGGCTTTCCAGAAATATATAATAGTCCATATCTTTCTTTGAAAATAAAGGCCCAAAACTGGCATTCAACGCCAGCCACCAACCCCATTCCTAGCGTCCAACGCTCACTCAAGAGTCCCAAGCTAACGTCACAGCCCAAAATGGAGCACCAACTCGTGGCTTCACTCAAACTCAGCCCAAACACTCACCAAGTGGGCCCGAAAAGTGGATTTTTGCACTGCAAGACTAGTTTATCTTATTTCTGTAATTCTTAGTTATCAGATTAGTATATATAGGAGGAGATCACTCTTGTTTAGGATCTTCTTCGCCACTTTTACATTCGAACATTATTCTATGTACAGAATTAGTCACTAACCTCCTAGGTAAAGGTTAGGAGCTCTGCTGATTTTTATGGATAATAATATCACTATTATATTTCAATCCATGCTTGATTCTATTCTAAGATGTATCTTCGTTCTTCATCCTAATGGATTGGGAGTGTAATTTGACCGTCATCCCTATTCACATGGGTTCTCGCGAGTCCTTGATGGGATAGTATTGAACCACAAGCTTGATTATACATCTCTTAGATGGCTAATCCACGACTTCGTTGGGTACTTGGAAACATCAGTGCAGCCGAGATACGGGGCAATTAGGGCCTTTGTGGTATAGGCTAGAATGAATGGAGCAGCATTCTCTGATCCAGAAAATTGGACCTTGTGTGTGGCGTTTTGAGTAGGATCACCAAGGGAATGGACTGCTAGAGCTTCACCCCCGTTCAGATTGGATGACCGCTGATCTGGCGTTTGATCTGTAGTAGAGGAGATTAATGACCGCTGACCCAGCGTTAATCATTTATAGTCTACCATGGAATGAATCAATCAAAAGTCGTAGTAGATGATGAGAAAAGTTGATCCAGAAGGAAGAAGCATCTCTGAAGCCTCAACCATTCTCGTACTATTGATTTCACACCTATCATACTTATTTATTTATCTAGTAACGTTTTATTTATTTATCTGTTTTATGTGTTTTCACAACTATCATACTTTCTATCTACTGACTAAGATGTACAAGGTATCCATTGCTTGCTCAAACCAACAATCATCATAGGATCGGCCCTCACTCACCTGAGGTTTTACTTGGACGACCCAGTGCACTTGCCGGTCTATCTGTGCGAATATTGTGGAGCCAATTTCGCGCACCAGTTAACTAGCCAAACAGTAAATTCACACACTGTTTTGCACTGTGTCCGATTTCTCACATTATGACGTATGGATCCAGACTTTTTAAATAACAAAACCCTACTTTCCTTTGCGAAAACTTCCTTTCAATGATACCTAGGCATTTCAATGATTTTCCCAATGAGTAATACATAATTCTACAATTAGCATCTCTCAAACTGAATCTCCTAATTCGTTTTTTCCTCCTCGATGACAAATTCCCACCTGAAAAGGGAGGAGGGAGTGGTTTGTCTAGTGGGTTGAAGGGAGGTAATGTTGCAACAATCCCAAAACCACGATTTAGAGAAAGAAATCGGAAATGCTAGCTTCTGATTAGTGGATTAAGGTTATCAATGGATTGCCAGCTACGTTCTTTCCTAGTAAATAGGGGTTTAGTTTTGGTGCTGTAATTTGATTTTCAAATTCATGGTTGTACTGCCTGGGTTTCAGTTGTGTTGAACCCATCCAAGAGAATCTCTATTTTCTTTGATTCTCACATTTTAGTAATCCCAAATTTGAGAGGGAATTTTTTCGCCTAAATTTGACTCTACAAATCAAATTTCAGTACTCATTCATATCTCTCCCGTGAGTCTCTCTTCCTCTTCCTTTTACTCTCATGACCACCTTCTTCTATCTGAACTATTTCCCTATTCTCTTCTCATGATCACCCTCTAGAAGCCATGACAACAAGAGTTGTGCACAGCATAAGAAGAGAGATGACGAGAAGATTTAGTGGAAGAGAAAAGGCAAAGGAGCACGGATCAGCTTCGAAGTCGACATAAACGAGGTCAGTATCGAGGTTAGTGACTTAATAGCTACTTAATAGACATTCTGCTGAAATTCTCAATCAAGAACACTACTTCATTCTTTTAACTACTGATTCTTACTTCGTTTGAAAATCAGGTTCAGGTGACGGTTTTACCATCTTTATTGTCAGTGGTGGTTGTTTTAAAGCATCTGGATACTTTTTTTTTGTTATCTTGCAACTCAACTTAATTATCTGAGCTAGAATTTAGTCACTCCCGAATGGTGGTTGATACCTGTAATTGCAACACAGTCTGGATGCCAAGTAAGAACTTTGTCGGCCGTATTGGTGAACCTTCAAGTTACCAAGCTAAAAAAAGTTCACCTCCTGGATCAAAGATTCGCGTCAAGTAACAACATGATCGGGATTGTTTTACCTCCTGTATTTCATGTACTCACATTTTAAGTAGATAAAATTTTTGAAAATTGCTCTTTACATCAAATTTTATAATATTTTATTATTTTGTTTTTGAAAATTTCCCTTTACATCATATTCTATAATATTTTATTATATTTTATTGTATTTTTTAAAAAGCATCTAATTATTTTATTAAAGTTGCATTTTGTTTGCTGTTGCAATAAAAAATTTAAATAATCTTTTTTAAAGCATATTCTCATTCTTGACACATTAAATCCACCATCACTTATGTCTCATTATTAATTCATTCTTATTTCCTATGTTAGATACTTTAATCACTCCTACTAAATTAAAAGAGTAGGGTTAACAACTTTTATGTTACTATTGGCCATATAGCTATTATTATTCTCATGACAAATTTATATACTCAAACAATCTACTTTTGTTTAGTTTTTATTGCCTTGATGAATGAAGCAAGAGAGGTTAGTTATTTCTTCTCTCTTTGTATCTCTTATCAATTTTAGTGTATTATATTTCATGAAAAGGCTTTATGTACATGATGACTTGCATCATTTACCCTTTTTTCTTATCTAAAAAGGACCATAAAAGAGCATAATCTCATTTGATCATTGCAATTCATGAATTAATTGATGAATATTATGGTACATTGCTTTGAAATGGGTTTATACTGAATTTCAGATGAAAAGAGCAACAAAAAGGAAAGAAAACAACAAAATGAAGCTGGCGTGCCACTTGGAACAAACGCCATGAAAGAATATGGGCGTGGCATGTCAGTTAGGTTTTCCAGAAAGGATCCTCAAAGCTTTTACATGGGCGTGGCATGCTAGGAGCTGGGCGTGACACGCCAGTATAGTTTTCCAGAGAGCAATGATGAAGGCCACAAAAGGGGCATGGCACGCCAAGCTGAGCGTGGCACACCAAGTCCATCACACACTATGGGCGTGCCACTTGAACAATTGGGCGTGGCACGCCAGTTCATCAATCCAGAAGGGACAATCACTTTGGCGTGCCACTTGGTATCGAAGGCGTGCCACGCTAGCTCCAAATCATAACTTGGGCATGCCACTTGAAGACCCAGGCGTTCGACGCCAAACTTGCAGGAGTCAACTTAAGATAGGCGTGCCACTTGAACATCAAGGCGTGGCACGCCAGTATAATTTTCCAGAGAAGAAGTTGAAGGTCCAAGCACTTGGGCGTGCCACTTGGTGTCGAAGGCGTGGCACGCCAGCTCTCATCCTCACTTGGGCGTGCCACTTGAAGACCCAGGCTTATCACGCCAACATTAGAGATGGCCAAGCAAAGCTGGGCGTGCCACTTGGTGTTGAAGACGTGGCACGCCAGCTCTTATCCTCACTTGGGTGTGCCACTTGAAGACCCAGGCGTGGCACGCCAACACTAGAGAAGGCCAAGCAAAGCTGGGCGTGCCACTTGAGGTCGAAGGCGTGGCATGCTAACTCTCATTATTCACCTGGGCGTGCCACTTGAATGCTAGGTATGGCACGCCAGCTACTGGAGCAAGGAAGAATACTGGGCGTGGCACGCTACACACTGGGCGTGGGACGCCAGATCTATTTTTCAGAGAAGTAAAGAAGGTTCTCCATGGGCGTGGCACGCCACATGCTGGGCGTGGCACACCAATGATAAATTCCAGAGAAGAAAGTAAAGCAACCACAATGGGCGTGGCACGCCAGACCCTGGGCGTGCCACGCTAGTTCAATTTTCCAGGGAAGAAGAACAAGAAGGGAGAGCATGGGCGTGCCACTTGAGTTCTGGGCATGGCACGCCATCAAAGGAACCAAGAACACATACTGGGCATGGCACACCAGACCCTGGGTGTGCCACGCTAGTTCAAATGTCCAGAGAGAAGAATGAGAAGGAAAAGGCCTGGGCGTGCCACTTGGGCTCGAAGGCGTGGCACGCCAGGCTAACTAAGGCTTAAAAGACCCTGGGCATGCCACTTGGGTTCGAAGGCGTGGCACGCCAGGGAAACCAAAACATGAGGTGTGCCACTTGAAGAGCTGGGCGTGGCGCACCAAGCCAAATTGGAGGCTGGGCGTGGCACGCCACTTAAACGCCAGTCACACGCCAGGCTGGAAGGTCACGTTTATTGAGTTTTCTTTTCCCTCCAAATGTAATTTTCTTTTCCTTTTTGTATTTTCTTAATTTTAGTGATAGGAGTAGTATAAATAACCCCTGAAAGTACTAAGAAGGGGTTGTTAAGTAATAGTTTTGTTAAAGTATAGTTAGATTTACTTTTCACATTATCTTCTTCCATCTCTTGTACTTTTCTCTTAAGCTATAAGTAGCTAAATTTCCTCTCATTGAGAGATGGAGCTCTGTTGTACTTGATGGATTAATGATAGTGAATTTCTTCTTCTCTTCATATTCTCTTTGATTTTCTAGAAGGAATTTCGTTATAATGTTAGTGTTCAATTATCTTGGGAAAGAGGTTGAATGCAAAATGGGTTTCATGGGAACCTTGGAAAAGGAAACATGAAACCATGCTAGAAATCTCTTCTCACACTTGAGTAGAATCTGGGTCTTGGTGATTGGATATGGTGACATATAATCCACCCTCTACTTGGATCTATGAGGATGTGTGGTATAATCAAGGATCAAGCATATCTCTCTTCATGAGCAATTAGACCAAGGAATTGGCTATTGATCAAGATCTGAGAGATTGAATCACCAAGGGATTGGGGTTCAATCAATCATGATTGCCAAGAGGTAAATGAGTTGCATGATTAAAGATGAGATGAGTTAGATTTAATCCAAAGAGAACAACATCTCCTGATCTCAATGAATTCCCCCTTTTCTTATCTTTCACATTCTTTATAGCTTTCCTTACATTCTGTTATTCCCCATTCCCATTTACAATTAAGTCATTTATGTTTCTGCACTTTACATTTTTGCCATTTTCTTTCCTGCACTTTATTGCTTCTCTTTACTTTTGAGCTATTTATATTTCTACTCATTTACAATTCTGCATTCACAATCTACTTTGTTCCGCTTGACTAATTCACCCATTGATTAAAATTGCTCAAATCTACCAATCTCTGTAGATACGATCCCACTCCTAGTGGGTTATTACTTAACAATATCTTTGGTGCGCTTGCCAAAAGAACGGATTCATTATTTTTATATGGGGAGTGAATTCTGGTCATCAAGTTTTATGACGCCGTTACCGGGATTGGTTTGAATTTGACAATGATTAAGTTGATGGGTAACTAGATTAAGCACTTTAACTACCTTGTTAATTCTTTTTTAGTTCTTTAATTTCCTTGCTTCTATTTTATTTTAATTTTGCTTTGATCATTTTTGCTATTCATTGTTCATACTTCCATTTTTCTTACTGCTCTATTAACTGTTTGATTAATTGCACTAACCAAACTAACCACCAGTCTTAACAAGGAGTGATTCCTTCACTTGTCCTCTGTCTGCTGTTTGTTGAATGTATGACAGGTAGGAGAGGAGAAACTTCATCCTCTTTTGATAGTGAACCTGTGAGGACCTTTGATAAACCACTATTTTATGGTTTATTTTGTACTTAATCTAAGTGATTTATTCAATCCTTCACCCACTTATTCATATTAATTGCATGGTTTTACTTTTCCTTCCTTATTATATGATGTATGTGAAAAAAATGTTTCCTATGCTTAAAAATAATTATTTTGATTACCCTTTATTTCCATTCGATGTCGTGATTCATGTGTTGAGTAGTTTCAGATCTTCTAAGGCAGGAATGACTTAAAGGATGGAAAGGAAACATACAAAAATGGAAGGAAAGCACAAAACAGAGTTTTTGAAGAAACTGGCAGCCACGCGATCGCATGGGCGATGCGGCCGCATGCCAGCGCGAAAAGGCATTGACGCAGCCACATGACTGACGCGACCGCGCGCCTCGAGCGAAACACATATGACGCGGTCGCATGACTGACGCGACCGCGTGACAAGAAAAACTACGAATGATGCGACCGCGTGACCCACGCGGACGCGTGATAGAGGTCACGCACCAGAAATTGCAGAAAACGCTCATAGCGAATTCTGAAGCCCTTTTTGGCCCAAATCCAAGTTCAGAAGGCATATACCAGAGGTTATGAAGTGGGGGAATGCATCCATTCAGGGAGAGTCTCCAATTAGTTAATTTTCCATGATTTAGATTTAGTTTAGAAAGGGGTTCTCTCCTCTCTCTCCCCTCTTTAGGATTAGGATTTAGAATTAGGATTTTATGCGCTTTCAGGATTATCTCTTTTTATCAGGTTCAATATTCCTTTTTATTATTTTCCTAATTTTATTTATGAATTCTTCTATGTTACAGATTACACTTTGAATTAATGTTATTTGAGGTATTTCAGTTTATTATTGTTTTTTTTTATTTACATTATTGTTATTCCCCTTGCCATTTAAATTGCTTGTTCTTCATTTACTTTATTTGCTAATTAAACCATTCGCTCTTCATTCTCAAAACCCCAATTTACAACCTCCATAACCAATAATAAGAACATACTTCCCTGCCGTTCCTTGAGAAGACGACCCAAGGTTTGAATACTTCGGTTATCAATTTATTTAGGGGTTTGTTACTTGTGACAACCAAAACGTTTGTATGAAAGGACTTTTGTTGGTTTAGAAGCTATACTTGCAACGAGGATTTATCTGCAAATTTCTATACCACGCAAAAGTTCCTCTCATCAAAATGGCGCCATTGCCGGGGAATTGCCATCGTGTGCCTTATTATTGGTTATTGTAAATATTTTTCTTTTACGTGTTTATTTGTTTTTATGTTCTTCTTTTATCTTCATTAGCTACTATGAATTCTCACCCCTCTCGCTTTGAGTTTGGTTCTAATATTGTTGAAAGGAATGAAAGTTATAACAGGAACATGCATCAAGGTCAGAGCAATCAAAGATGGATGGAGCCAAGAGGATCTGATCAACCCTTTTGGCAGCAACACCCTCCAAGATATCATGGACAAAGACCATTCTACAATGCATACCAAGGCAATGGACATGGTGGACAACCTCGTAGTTACCAACAAGTCCCACCCTATGCTTATAGGCCATCCTCTCAACACAACCTTGAACCACCACACTCACAAGCTCCTTTTCACCATTCGCCACCATATAATCCTCATTTACCCCGATTCCAATCCAATTACTCCCAAACACCACCACTTCCCAATGTACCACGTCCAAATCCATCACCCCGAGAGTCAGAAGTTCACCTCAAGGGAACAGTAGATCAACTTCAAACAACCCTTCATCAACTGGAGCAAGCAATAAGTCTATTATCTTCTAGACGTTCGAATATTCAAGGGCCTCCCAGAGCCCCATGTGGGCAATCTAATGAAAAGCGTAGCATGAAGGAGATATTAGAAACTCTAGTGGACAAGACAGAGCATGACTTCGTACTAGAACAAGCAGAGGAAGCTGTCATTATACAAGAAGAAGAGTTGGTTGAAGACTTAGGAGACGCTGAACTTCCATGGGAACCCAGAGTTGTGGAGAATTCTGTCAAGGCCGTTACAATTAATGCTAAAGAGGATAGTGTACAACCCCCAAAGCAAGTCTCTTATGAAGAACTAGATGGAATGACCCACGAAGCAAATTCTCTTGATGATGATAGTCACAAGTCCAGTTCTTCTAGTAATGAACTTGCATCCGCGAGTGAATTCTCTGAGATCGAAGAATCTTCCCCAAGCGAGTACGAAGATGATACAGAGGTAGATTTTTCTCAACCTCTCGTTTATGACTTGAGTGACGAGGAAGACATAGAAGGCTTTGATCAGGACATGGATACATTTGAAGAATCTTGCAAAGAAGTGAAGAATTTCACAGAAGAGTACAAGGGAGTAAAACTCACAGAACCACTGGAACCATCTATCCCAAGGCCATTACCACCCAATACAAGCTTTAAGTGGGTACAATCCTTAACCTTTAGCTTTATTTTTCCACTTGAATATGGTTTGCTTGAAACAGATGGCCAGCTTAGAGCTCTCTGCGGCTTTAAGAGTAAAAGGGAAATGGCTCGTACTCAGAGCTGGTGCACAAGGTTCAATAAGGTTTCATGCTTCGACTCGAAGTGTGCGGATTGGCATCATGATCTATCAAATGGATCTCGAAAAATGTTTGGTTATTCTGGTGAGAATCTAATTTCTAAACCGCCCGGATGGAAAAATATAGATCAAGACGAAGGCGGATTTAAAAGCCAAGTTTGGGATCCTGGAATCTATTCTGACACTCGTCACCCCGGGAGCCTGAGAATCTATTTGAAGCTGCTCAGAAGCTTCACATGCCTAGTTTGGGACCCCGGAGGCTATTGGCATTCCAAGCATTGGTGGAGATTTCTGAATGAATTTAAGCACAAGCCACCATAACAGGAAGCTCATCCAATGTCCAACTTAAGGACTTTAACTAAAAGTGCTAGGTGGGAGACAACCCACCATGGTATGATCGTTCCTTTTTCATTTTTAGTTAGTTTTCTTTTTGTTTTTGAGTTTTATTTTATTTTATTATATTGAACCTGGAGTTTTGCATCACATTCATATTAACACTGCATTCTGCATTTTTTTCAGATTAAAAAAAAAAGCACGCACGCGACGCGGCAGCGTCGCTGACGCGTCCGCGTCACTAAGTGCATTGGGAAGAAAAGAATTGAACAGAGAGTCATGCGAGAGCATGGCTGGAGGCGCGCCTTTAGCATAATTTGACCCACGCGACCGCGTCGCCGACGCGACCGCGTCAATTGAAAAATAGCTTCCCCACGCGTCCGAGTCACCCACGCGACCGTGTGGCCCCGTAAATCGACGTAAAAAGGGTGTATGGCCAAAAGTTGAGCTGGAATTGGGCTGGACTCGTGCTGGAAGCCCAAGCCCTCCCACGCAAATGCGTGCCCCACACGTCCGCATCATATTGGAAATAAGGCCATTCACGCGATCGCGTCGACCACGCGACCGCGTCACCCAATATTTTGGCCAAAAGAGTTTCGAACAGAGAGTTGTGCGAGCGCGCGGCTGCCCTCGCGCCACTCGCACGGATCATGTCACGCGTCCGCGTGACCGACGCGACCGTGTCGAATCATTTAAGCGCTGCTCGCGCGAACGCGTACCCCACGCGTCCGCGTCGCTCACGCCGCATAGCTCATCCAACTCTGCCAAAAATATCTTATCTTTTTCCTTCCCAAATCCTAATTTCTTCTATCTTTTCTTCTTTCTCTCTCCTTTCTTACTTTCTTTTTCTTCATCTTTTTAACTTCTCATCCTTTTTCATTTTCATTTTATTTTATTTAATTTATTTGCATACTTTTATTCATTGCATATTTTTATTTTTCTAAATTTATTATTTTACCATTGTTGTTCAAATGTTCTTATTCAACTGTTACATCTTTTCTGGTATTTTCTTGGTGCTTAGTGACTTGTTTAATTCTGATTGAGTAATATTATTTAAATCAATGCCAATCTTTTATATTTGTATTACTTTTGTATTGACATGAATTTATATTATCTCTCCTCCCCCACTCTCTTCCCCATTGTTGCAAATTTTGCACCATTGGTATGCCATGGCTTCTATTATTTTCTCACGTACATGTTGAAGGTTCCATGTAATTGAGACCCTTATCATTTGGCATTAACCCACCCATACTTCATTTATTTTCTTATCTTTACTTCTGGGTATTACTGTTCTTCTTTTTCTCTTCTTTCAGGCTGGCCACCGAAGACGGAAAAAGGGAGAAACTTCTAAAAGGGGAGACAAACAAGTCCATTTGCACAATCCTTGAAGGAAAGCATCAGTTGGAACAACCCGTCCACCTGCACATCTCAGCATGCACTGAGGACGGTGCAATCTTTAAGTGTGGGGAAGTCGATACCGATCTCCATGGGTTAGTTACTCTTTTATCTCAACACCAATGGTTCATTTTCCTTGTTAGTTGTTGCATTTGCATGTTTGATTGCATATTTATTTGATTTTGTGAATTTAGTTACTACTTGGTTAAAGTAATAAATTTCTTTTTAAGACCCTATTTTTGAAAAATTTCACTAATTTAAATTGAAAAATTTTTGTGTTAAATTTGTTTGAAGTTGTATTTGGAACGTGGTTTTTGAGTTAAAAAGAACACACAACCTGTGAGATTTTGAGCATATTTACATGGTTACATTATTTAACCATAAATTTTTATTCTTGTGTGTTTTCTTCTCTATAATTGCAATCTTTGCTTTGTTCCATTCTATATGTCCAATATTTAGTGTATTTACATGCTTGCATATGATTGAGGCCATTACTTGTTTAGCTCACTTATCTCAAATAAGCCTACCTTTTACATCACCCTTGTTAACCCCCTTGAGCTTTTTAATCCCCTCTTGTTCTATAAACCACATTACTAGTCTTAAGCAGAAAAATAAAATAAAAATCCCAAGTTGAATCCTTGGTTAGCTTAAGATAGATATTGTGTATAATTTAAGTGTGGAGAATTTTATGGGAACACGGGATGATATGAAAAAGTAGGGAATTAAATTGAATAAGTTATTTGAAAATTTGGGAAGCATGCTCATGTGAAATCAAAATAATTAAATTACCATGTGCATTAAAAAAAAATTTAAAATTAAAATATGAAGTAATTAAATAAGGGGATAAAAAAAAGAGAAGAAAAGAAAAGAGAAGAAAAATAATATTACCCCAAATGCAAAATAAAAAGAATCAATGCACATGGAACAAAATTCAAAAATAAGTTTGATACTTGAGCATGTAATACAAAAGTGGGAAAAATTTGGGTAGCTAGGTAAATCATTTTAAAATTATATAAAGTATGTATATGTTAGGTGAGATCTTAGACTAATCAAGGATTCACTTTATAAAGCTCACTTGGACATACATATATCCTTACCTTTACCTCAGCCCCATTACAACCCTAAAAAGACCTCATGATGTTTCCATTGATATGCTAAATATTTGTTGATTGGTTAGATGAAGAACAAAGTTTTAGAAAGCATGACTAGAGAAGAGTAGAGTGATTATCCTATACACTTGAGAGATTAGAGTGATATACACTACCAGTAAGGGTTCAATGCTTAATTCTATGTTCCCTGCTTTCATGAGCTATCTTCTTACAAGTTTACTTGTCTTTCATTGTATAAATTTGAATTAGTGGAATTTAATTCATATTTGTCTTGGAGAACTTATTTACTTTTAACTAAGTAGGTAGAAGCATTCTGCATTTAGTTGCATTCATAGGTTGCATTTCATGCATTCTACCATTCCTCTTCATTCCTTTATAGCTTCTCTTGAGCTTAGCATGAGAACATGCTAATGTTTAAGTGTGGGGAGGTTGATAAACCACTATTTTATGGTTTATTTTGTGCTTAATCTGAGTGATTTATTCAATCTTTCACACACTTATTCATATTAATTACATGGTTTTACTTTCCCTTCCTTATTATGTGATGTATGTGAAAAACATGTTTCCTATGCTTAAAAATAATTATTTTGATTACCCTTTATTTCCATTCGATGCCGTGATTCGTGTGTTGAGTAGTTTCAGATCTTCTAAGGCAGGAATGACTTAAAAGATGGAAAGGAAAAATACAAAAATGGAAGGAAAGCACAAAACAGAGTTTTTGAAGAAACTGGCAGCCACGCGATCACATGGGCGACGCGGCCGCATGCCAGCGCGAAAAGGCATTGACGCGGCCGCATGACTGACGCGACCGATTGACAAGGAAAACTCCAAATGACGCGACCGCGTGACCCACGCGGACGCGTGACAGAGGCCACGCACCAAAAATTGCAGAAAACGCTCATAGCGAATTTTGAAGCCCTTTTTGGCCCAAATCCAAGTCCAGAAGGCATAGACCAGAGGTTATGAAGTGGGGGAATGCATCCATTCAGGGAGAGTCTTCAATTAGTTAGTTTTCCATGATTTAGATTTAGTTTAGAGAGAGGTTCTCTCCTCTCTCTCCCCTCTTTAGGATTAGGATTTAGAATTAGGATTTTATGCGCTTTCAGGATTATCTCTTTTTATCAGGTTCAATATTCCTTTTTATTATTTTCCCAATTTTATTTATGAATTCTTCTATGTTACAGATTACTCTTTGAATTAATGTTATTTGAGGTATTTCAGTTTATTATTGCTTTCTTTTATTTACATTATTGTTATTCCCATCTGAAGACATTTTTATTTCAGTAGATTTACTTTTCTCCTTTTGGTCTTGGTTAAGAAATCAGTAACTCAGGAGTTATCAAACTCAAACATGATTGATAATTGTTATCTTTGTTAATTAAATTGAACTTCAATAATCCCAATCTTTTCTTAGGAAATAAATAGGATCCGAAGATCAAATCAATTAATCCCTTGACCTTCCTTTGTCTTAGTAAAGGTTAACAAAGTGGAATTAAGATTCAATTTTCATCATCATTGATAAGGATAGCTAGGATAGGACCTCTAATTTCTCATACCTTGCCAAAAGTTTATTTACAGTCATCTATTTATTTTACTTGCCATTTAAATTACTTGTTCTTCATTTACTTTAATTGCTAATTCAACCATTCGCTCCTCATTCTCAAAACCCCAATTTACAACCTCCATAACCAATAATAAGAACATACTTCCCTGCAGTTCCTTGAGAAGATGACCCGAGGTTTGAATACTTCGGTTATCAATTTATTTAGGGGTTTGTTACTTGTGACAACCAAAACGTTTGTATGAAAGGACTTTTGTTTGTTTAGAAGCTATACTTGCAACGAGGATTTATCTGCAAATTTCTAGACCACGCAAAAGTTCCTCTCATCAACCTTCCTGCTATTAAGGAGGGAAGCAAGAGGCAAAGGAATAGTTGGAGAGGAAGTAGTGGAGGAAGATCTGGGAGCTACTATGGAAGAAGAAGTGCAAAACCATGTTGGAGCAGATTCTGGCAATCATATTGGGCAATAGAGGAGAGTCTTAGGCTCCTACATCAACCCAAATCCAGGAAAACTGTGGCAGCAGCATTCTAAAGCCAACAATCCATGCTAACAACTTTGAGTTGAAACCTCAACTCTTCACACTTGTCCAAAATAATTGTTCATATGGAGGGGGTGCCCAAGAGGACCCAAACCAACATCTCACTACATTATTGAGGATTTGTGACACTGTAAAGTCCAATGGCGTACACCCTGACACCTACAAACTACTTTTGTTCCCTTTATCTCTCAGAGATAAGGCAGCAAAATGGTTGGAAACATTCCCCAAGGAGAACTTAATAAATTGGGATGAGGTTGTGAAAAAATTTCTAGCAAGATTCTACCCTCCACAGAGAGTCAATAGACTGAGAGCTGAGGTGCAGACCTTTAGACAGCAAGATGGTGAAACGCTTTATGAGGCCTGGGAGAGGTTCAAAGACTTGACAAGGAAGTGCCCTCTGGATATGTTCAACGAATGGGTGCAACTACACATCTTCTATGAAGGGCTATCATATGAAGCAAAGAAAGCTGTGGACTACTCTTCAGGGGGTTCACTCAACAAGAAGAAAATCATTGAAGAAGCCAAAGATGTTATAGAGACTGTAGCTGAAAATGAGTACTTCTATGCTTCAGAAAGAGCTCAAAAGAAAGGAGTGCTGGAGCTCAATTCTATGGATACCTTGTTGGCACAGAACAAGATAATTGCAGCACAACTAGCAGCCCTAACAAAGAAGATAGAGACTAGCCAAGTCTCAGCTGTCCAAGCTCAAGCACCACCACAAGAAGAAGATGCATGATGACAAGTCATATTATGCTATCTTTTCAAGCAATTTTCATTTGTTTCATTAGGTTTTATGCACTTTCTTGCATTGTAAGTAAGTAATTTGGAGTGGAATTGCATGTTTTGTTGAATCAACCAACCACCCTTTAATTGATACAAAATCATGAGGTTTAAGGTAAAATTAATTTAATTATGAATGAATTTTAAACTTTGTGAATTTGGTGATACTTTGATTGGTTGATTTGATTACTTGTAGGTGAAGAAAAGAAAGAAATAAGAAAAGCGTGGCCTAAGGAGCGTGTCCAAGAGAAGAAAAAGCGTAGCAACATTGAGGAAGAAGGAAAGCTAGGTTGGGAGAGTGAACCGAGCTCCACAAGGGAAAAAGGGAGAAAGCAAGGCACAAATCTCAGTTCACTTAGTTAACTGAGCATCAAAGAAAGCAAGGCAAGGACATAAAGCTCAGTTCACTAAGTGAACTTTATCGGGGGTTCTCCAAAATTAATTCAAGACACAATTCCAAGGAATGAAGCCTCAAGGTCTCGAACTCATGACCCAAAGGAAGCAAGGAACGCTCCTTGCAAGTAAAACAAGAAGAATTGGCCAAAAAGCCTTCTCCAAGGTTCGAACAAGGAACCTCACGCTACCAAGCTTGCAAGGGAAATAAGCCAAAATGATTTGGCTAGGATTCGAACCTGGGAGCTCCATGGAGAACAAGGGAGGAGCGCTACTCTTTGTGAAAAGAAAATGAGCCAAAATGGCTCTCCCAAGGTTCGAACTAGGGAGCTTCATGAAAGGCAAGGAAGGAGCGCTCCACTCTTCTAAGGAAATTAGCATCAATTTGCTTCCACCAAGAGTCGAACTTGGGAGCATGAAGCCTAAAGTAAAGCGCTACAATGGGGAGCTCAGTTGGCTTTCCCAACTGAGCGCTACTCTCCCCCATTCCCCACACTATGGCACGCCAAGGAGTAAGTGAAGCGCACAAATTGACACGGCAAGGGGGCTGGGACACGCACAATTGGACGCACCAAGGCAAGACATAGAGCTCAGTTCAATTTTCCAACTGAGCTCTAGTGAAGTGCAACACGGACAAGGGGCTGGCGCACAAATTTGCCAAGCAAAAGACAAGTTTGGGTGCTCAGTTTGGTTTTCCAACTGAGACGTGCCCTGGGAGTGCATCATGACTCAATTTTGAGTCCAAAATTGAAATAAAATCCAATTCTTCACAAAATTAAAAAGCCCACTCTAAATTCTAAAATCTAAAAATAGGAAGTGTATAAATAGAAGATAGTTTGAGTTAGAGAGAACCTTCTTTTCATATTTTTAGAACTTTTTGCTCACTTTTGAATTCTGAATTTTATTTTCTAGCTTTGGGAACTTGGGAATTGGGAAGGAGAATTGATCTCTCTTCTTCTTTGTTCTTGTTCCTGCATATTATACTCTTTGTTTGAGTCTTGGGTAGAGAATTAAAGAAATTCTGTTTCAATCTCACCTTGAACTCTCCTTCTGTTTACTGCATAATTGAAGGAATTGTGATTTGGATCTAAGTTTCTCTACTGTTTCATCTTTACTTCTTCTGTAAGTTGTCTCTTATTTTTCTTCAATCATTTTCTTGTTGGATCAAGGAAGGACTTGAGATCTAGACTTGTTTTCTAGTCTCCTCTGCCCTGAGATCTCCAACTTCCATTTTGCTATTACAATTTAACTGCACTTTGTTTTCTGTTTAGTTTCTTAAGCAATTCTTCCTTTCTTGTTTAGATCTGCTGCATCTAAATTCATTTTCTACTGCTTTATTAATTGCTTGTTTAAATTTCTGCAAATCCCAGTGCCCAAACCCTTTTGTAATTCAAGCCATTTACGTTTCTTGCACTTTAAGTTTCAGTTATTTACAATTCTTTCGATCTAAGTTTCTGAAATTTACATTTCTTGCACTTTAAGATTCAGTTCTTTTAATTCTTCTGCACTTTAATTTCCTGTCAATTATCCCTCTCCCTTTAAATTTCATGCAATTTAGCTTCTGTTGGATACAAATCACTCAAATCAACACTTATTCGCTTGACTAAATCAACCACCTAACTAAAATTGCTCAATCCTTCAATCCCTGTGGGATCGACCTCACTCATGTGAGTTATTATTACTTGATGCGACCTGGTACACTTGCCAGTGAGTTTTGTGTTGGATCGTTTTCCACACATCAATGCACCAGAAGCTAAATACGAATGGGAGCAGGTAAATTATGTGAACAATTCCTCTAGACCACCATATGATCCAAACTCCAAGACATATAACTCAAGTTGGAAGAACCACCCAAACTTTGGGTGGAAAACCAACAAAGCCACAACCAAGATCATAACAAACCATACCAATCTAACCAATACAATAACCACAACCCCAACCTTCAATCAGGCAACAACAGACCCTACCACAATTCATAAAATACATCATATCACTCCATCCAACAGACACACAACAACCACCATCAAGATACATCAGCCTCAACCATGAAACCATGCGAAATCAAGAGAAATTTTGCAAAATTGGAGGCTGCAATAGCACAATTGTCATCACAGCTGACAGGAACTATTTTCACTATTCTGGAGAGACAACTACAGGCTGAAAGAAAGATAGATGCAAACCAAGAAGAGTTCAGATCAAACATAAGAAATCAAAGCGCGGCAATCTCAAAATTGGAAGCACAATTAGGGAGCTTATTGGTGCACGAAATTGTGATTCACACTTTTCACAATTCTGCACAACTAACCAGCAAGTGCACTGGGTCGTCCAAGTAATACGTTACGTGAGTAAGGGTCGATCCCACGGAGATTGTTGGCTTGAAGCAAGCTATGGCTATTTTGTAAATCTTAGTCAGGAGATTAATGATGAGAGTGATTGTATTTATGAAAAATAAATAACATGAAATAAAGAGTACTTGTGATTCAGTAATGGAGAACAGGTTGAGGTTTTGGAGATGCTTTGTCTTTTGAATCTCTGCTTTCTTACTGTCTTCTTCTTCATGCACGCAAGGCTCCTTCCATGGCAAGTTGTATGTTGGTGGATCACCGTTGTCAATGGCTACCATCCATCCTCTCAGTGAAAATGGTCCAAATGCACTGTCACCGCACGGCTAATCATCTGTCGGTTCTCACTCATGTTGGAATAGGATCCATTGATCCTTTTGCGTCTGTCACTACGCCCAGCACTCGCGAGTTTGAAGCTCGTCATAGTTATCCCTTCCCATATCCTACTCGGAATACCACAGACAAGGTTTAGACTTTCTGGATCTCAAGAATGGCTGCCAATAATTCTAGCCTATACCACGAAGACTCTGATCTGAATCAGGAGGCTAAGAGATATGCACTCAGTCTAAGGTAGAATGGAGGTGGTTGTCAGGCACGCGTTCATAGGTTGAGAATGGTGATGAGTGTCACAGATCATCACATTCATCAAGTTGAAGTGCGAGTGAATATCTTAGAAGAGAAACAAGCGTGATTGAATGGAAAACAGTAGTAATTGCATTAATTCATCAAAACACAGTAGAGCTCCTCACCCCCAACCATGGGGTTTAGAAACTCATGTCATAGAAGATACAAGTTTGAATGTAAATTATCATGAGGTACAAAATGAATCTCTAAAAGTGGTTTTTATAATGAACTAGTGACCTAGGGTTATAGAAAATGAGTAAGCTAGAATAGTTAGTGTAGAAATCCACTTTCGGGGCCCACTTGGTGTGTGCTTGGGCTGAGCATTGAAGCTTTCACATGCAGAGACTTTTCTTGGAGTTAAACGCTAGCTTTTGTGCCAGTTTGGGCGTTTAACTCCAGCTTTTATGCTAGTTCTGGCGTTTAACGCCAGAATAGGGTAGAAAGTTAGCGTTTAAACGCTAGTTTGCGTCATCAAAACTCGGGCAAAGTATGGACTATTATATATTACTGGAAAGCCCAGGATGTCTAATTTCCAACACAATTAAGAGCGCTCCAATTGGGCTTCTGTAGCTGGAGAAAATCTATTTCGAGTGTAGGAGGGTCAGAATCCAACAGCATCTGCAGTCCTTCTTCAGCCTCTGAATCAGATTTTTGCTCAGGTCCCTCAATTTCAGCCAGAAAATATCTGAAATCCTAGAAAAACACACAAACTCATAGTAAAGTCCAGAAATGTGATTTTTGAATAAAAACTAGTAAAAACATAATAAAAACTAACTAAAATATACTAAAAACATACTAAAAACAATGCCAAAAAGCATATAAATTATCCGCTCATCACAACACCAAACTTAAATTGTTGCTTGTCCCCAAGCAACTGAAAACAAAATAAGATAAAAAGAAGAGAATATACTATAAATCCCATAATATCAATAAAGCTTAGTTCAAATTAGATGAGTGGGGCTAGTAGCTTTTTGCCTCTGAATAGTTTTGGCATCTCACTTTTTCCTTTGAAGTTCAGAATGATTGGCATCTATAGGAACTCAGAATTCAGATAGTGTTATTGATTCTCTTAGTACAGTATGTTGATTTTTGAACACAGTTACTTTATGAGTCTTGGCCGTGGCCCTAAGCACTTTGTTTTCCAGTATTACCACCGGATACATAAATGCCACAAACGCATAACTGGGTGAACCTTTTCAGATTGTGACTTAGCTAAAAGTCCCCAATTAGAGGTGTCCAGAGTTCTTAAGCACACTCTTTTTGCTTTGGATCACAACTTTAACCACTCAGTCTCAAGCTTTTCACTTGACACCTTCACACCACAAGCACATGGTTAGGGACAGCTTGATTTAGCCGCTCAGGCTATGATTTTATTCCTTTTGGCCCTCCTATCCATTAATGCTCAAAGCCTTGGATCCTTTTTAGCCTTGCCTTTTGGTTTAAAGGGTTATTGGCTTTTTCTGCTTGCTTTTTCTTTTTCTTTCTTTTTCTTTTAATTTTCGCCACTCCCTTTTTTTTTCAAGCTTTCTCTATTCACTACTTTTTCTTGCTTCAAGAATCATTTTTATGATTTTTCAGATCATCAATAACATTTCTCCTCTTCCATTATTCTTTCAAGAGCTAACAATTTTAACATTCGTAAACAATAAATTCAAAAATATGCACTGTGCAAGCATTCATTCAGAAGACAAGAAATATTGCCACCACATCAAAATAATTAGACTAATTTCAAGATATAATCTGAAATTCATGTACTTCTTGTTCTTTTGTGATTAAAAACATTTTTCATTTAAGAAAGGTGATGGATTCATAGGACATTCATAGCTTTAAGACATAAACTTTAAATTTTATTAATCATGGAATAAAAATAAGACTAAAAAATAAATATAAGAGCAGACCAATAATAATAGAAGACAGAAAATTAAAAAAACAGAAAAATAAATGACTCCTAAAATAGATTCCTAATGATAAAGGTTATCACAGAGTTAGGACTCAACAACCTTGATTTTGAGAATTGGATGCTCCTTCAATCTGGTCCCTCAAAGGAGAGCTTCTGGTGCTTCATCTCCTATAGCTCACGCCCTTGCTTCTCCTGTTCCTTAAGCAGCTTGCAGAGCATGCAGTTTTGATTCTGTTGTTCTTCCTTAAGTTGATCCATAGCTTCTTGCAGCTTGGTGACAGATGCTTCTAGGCAGGTCCAGTAGTCAATTTCAGGGATTTTTGGGAGGAACTCCTGCACCCTCCTTTTGATGGAGTTATCTTGCACTTGTTGTCCTTCCATTGAATTCTTGGTGATTGGGTGTTCGATTGGGATGAATTCATCTACTCCCATCCTTACCCCAGCATCTTTATATAGCAGAGAAATTAAGCTTGGGTAAGCCAGTTTGGCTTCAGTGGAGTTCTTGTTTGCAATTGTGTAAATCTCACAAGAAATCAGATGATAAATCTCCACTTTGTTTCCCAGCATAATACAATGAATCATCACTGCTCTTTTGACAGTGACTTCAGAGCGGTTGCTAGTGGGCAGTATAGAACACCCAATGAAATCCAACCAGCCTCTTGCGACTGGTTTGAGATCTCCTCTCTTGAGTTGATTTGGGACACCTTTTGAGTTGGTTATCCACTTAGTTCCAAGGAGGCATATGTCCTCTAGAACTTGGTCCAACCCCTTATCTACTCTCACCATTCTCCTATTAAAGGATTCTGGATCATCTTGTAGTTAAGGCAGTTTGAAGACCTCTCTTATTTTGTCCAGGTGGAAGTAAATAATCCTCCATCTGACCATAGTTCAGAAGGTATGAAAGGCAGTTCCTGTTATTCTCTGCTTATTTGTCAGCCACAGATTTGAGTAGAATTCCTGAACCATGTTTCTTCCAACCTTTGTCTCAAGATTAGCTAGAATTTCCCATCCTCTGTTTTGAATTTGCTCTTGGATCTCCGGATATTCGTCTTCTTTCAGATCAAATTTAACTTCCAGGATCACTGACGTCAGACCCATTATTTTGTGGTAATGGTCTGCGTGTTCTTTGGTTAAGAAGCTCTCTTGATTCCAAAGACTCTTTGGAGTATTCTCTTTCTTGCCTCTTGAATTGGTTTGTTTTCCCTTAGGGGCCATGATCTTAATGAGTCTTAGCTCGGTGATCACGGAAAAACACACCAAACTTAGAGGTTTGCTTGCCCTCAACTAAAAGAAAGGAAAGGAGAGAGATAGGAGGAGAGGCAAATTCGAATGGTGGAGAGGTGGGGATGGCCGAATGTGTATATATAAGTGGAGGGGAGGGATTTCGAAAATTTGAAAAAGATATGAAGGGGTTAAATCTGAAAATTTGTTGATGCATCTAAGAATTAAAAGATGATATGCTGAGTTGGAAAAAGTTTGGAAAGAAATTGAGAAAATACTTGAGTTTTTGAAGAAGATTTGGGAAGGATTTGAAAGAAAATTGAAAAAGGATTTAGAAAATTGTTGAATTTTCGAAAATTGAAGGTGAATGAAGAAAATTTGTAACATGTTTATGCAAAAAATTATGAATCAAAACATGAAAGTCTGAAAAATTTTGAAGTGGAAAACAAAATCCTCTCCTCCTGCCTTTCTGGCGTTTAACGCCCATATATTGGCCATTGTGGGTGTTTAACGCCCAGCCAGGTACCCTGGCTGGCGTTAAACGCCAGAAATCTTTTGTTACTGGGCATTTTTCTGAATGCCCAGGATGCTGCAATTCTGGCATTAAACGCCCAGAATGGGCCCAAAATGGTATCTTTACTGGCGTTAAACGCCCAGGTGTTTAACGCCCAAAATGCCCCTTACTAGCATTTTCTTGCCAGTGAGCTCCTTTTTTCTGCTTTTTGCACCGAATCCTTCTCTAACTCTGTGAATTCCTACAATTTGATGATTAATCTTGAAGACAATTTATATAAAACTTCTATAAGTATTAATTATAAAGCAAATAACTTGCTAATGGCTGGGTTGCTTCCCAGCAAGCGCTTCTTTATTGTCTTTAGCTGGACCTTGACTGAGCTTTATTCTATTCTCAGTTTTGAGCATTCTTGCTCAAAATTGCTTTCAAGATAATGTTTGATTCTCTGTCCATTAACAATGAACTTTTTGTCAGAGTCAATATCCTGAAGCTCAACATATCCATATGGTGACACACTTGTAATCACATATGGTCCCCTCCACCGGGATTTCAATTTCCCGGAAAATAGTCTGAGCCTAGAGTTAAACAGCAGAACCTTCTATCCTGGTTCAAAGACTCTAGATGACAGTTTCTTGTCATGCCACCTTTTTGCTTTCTCCTTATAAATCTTTGCATTTTCAAAAGCATTGAGTCTGAATTCCTCTAGATCATTCAGCTGGAGCAATCTTTTCTCTCCAGCTAACTTGGCATCCAGGTTTAGGAATCTGGTTGCCCAGTAGGCTTTATGTTCCACTTCCACAGGCAGATGACAGGCCTTGCCATACACAAGCTGGTATGGAGAGGTTCCTATAGGAGTCTTGAATGCTGTTCTGTATGCCCACAGAGCATCATCTAAGCTTTTTGCCCAATCCTTTTTACGGGCAATTACAGTTCGTTCCAGGATTCTTTTTAGTTCTCTATTAGAGACTTCAGCCTACCCATTTATTTGTGGATGATATGGAGTTGCTACTTTGTGGCTAATTCCATATCGGACCATAGCAGAGTAAAGATGTTTATTGCAGAAATGAGTACCCCCATCACTGATTAGTACTCTGAGAACACTAAATCTGCTGAAGATATGTTTCTGGAGGAGCTTCAGCACTGTCTTAGTATCATTAGTGGGTGTGGCAATTGCTTCTACCCATTTAGATACGTAGTCTACTGCCACCAGAATGTAAGTGTTTGAGTATGATGGTGGGAAAGGACCCATGAAGTCAATACCCCATACATCAAATAACTCAATCTCTAAGATCCCTTGTTGAGGCATGGCATAACCATGAGGTAAGTTACCAGCTCTCTGGCAACTGTCACAGTTACGCACAAACTCTCGGGCATCTCTATGGAGAGTAGGCCAATAGAACCTACATTGAAGGACCTTAGTGGCTGTTCGCTCACCTCCGAAATGTCCTTCATATTGTGATCCATGACAATGCCATAGGATCTTTTGTGCCTCTTCTTTGGGCACGTATCTGCGGATCATTCCATCTGCACATCTCTTAAAGAGATATGGTTCATCCTATAAGTAGTACTTTGCATCAGAAATTAGTTTTTTCGTTTGCTGCCTGCTGTACTCCTTGGGTATGAACCTCACAGCTTTATAATTTGCAATGTCTGCAAACCATGGTGCTTCCTGAATGGCGAAAAGTTGCTCATCCGGAAAAGTCTCAGATATCTCAGTAGGAGGGAGGGACGCCCCTGCTACTAGTTCTATCCGGGACAGGTGATCAGCTACCTGGTTCTCTGTCCCTTTTCTGTCTCGTATTTCTATATCAAACTCTTGTAGAAGCAGCACCCATCTTATGAGCTTGGGTTTTGAATCATGCTTTGTGAGTAGGTATTTAAGAGCAGCATGGTCAGTATACACAATCACTTTTGAACCTACTAAATAAGATCTAAACTTGTCAATGGCATAAACCACTGCAAGCAACTCTTTTTCTGTGGTTGTGTAATTTTTTTGCGCATCATTTAAAATATGGCTAGCATAGTAAATGACGTGCAGAAGCTTGTCATGCCTCTGTCCTAATACTGCACCAATAGCATGGTCACTATCATCACACATTAATTCGAATGGTAATGTCCAGTCTGGTGCAGAAATGACAGGTGCCGTGACCAACTTAGCCTTCAGAGTCTCAAAGGCCTGCAAACACCCTGTGTCAAAGACAAATGTTGTGTCATTAGCTACCAGATTACTCAGAGGTTTTGCGATTTTTTAAAAATCCTTTATAAACCTCTTGTAGAATCCTGCATGCCCCAGAAAGCTTCTGATTGCCTTAACATTGGCAGATGGTGGTAGTTTTTCAATTACCTCTACCTTAGCTTGATCCACCTCTATTCCCTTGTTCAAAATTTTGTGCCCAAGGACAATTCCTTCAGTCACCATAAAGTGACATTTTTCCCAGTTTAAAACTAGGTTAGTCTCTTGGCACCTTTTTAGAACAAATGCTAGATGGTCAAGACAGGAGCTGAATGAGTCTCCAAATACTGAGAAGTCATCCATGAAGACTTCCAGAAATTTTTCTACCATGTCAGAGAAAATAGATAGCATGCACCTCAGAAAGGTTGCAGGTGCATTACACAGACCAAATGGCATCCTCCTGTAGGCAAATACTCCAGATGGACATGTGAATGCTGTTTTTTCTTGGTCTTGAGGATCTACTAAAATTTGGTTGTAACCTGAATAGCCATCCAAAAAGTAGTAGTATTCGTGACCTGCTAGTCTCTCTAGCATCTGGTCTATGAATGGTTGATAAACACTATTTTATGGTTTATCTTGTGCTCAATTGAGTGGTTTTTATCTACTCTTTACCTACTTATTCATACTATTTGCATGGTTTTACATTTGCCTTCCTAATTATGTGTTTTGATTTAAAACATGTTTCTTTGGACTTATATTTGCTAATATTAATCCTCTCTTACTACCATTAGATGCCTTGATATGTGTGTTAAGTGATTTCAGAGATTACAGGACAAGAATGGCTCAGCAGATGGAAAGGAAGCATGCAAAAGTGGAAGGAATACAAGAAGTTGGAGAAACTGCTAAGCTGTCCAGCCTGACCTCTTTGCACTCAAACGGCTATAACTTTAGCTACATAGGTCCAAACGAGGTGGTTTCAGTTGTGTTGGAAAGCTAACGTTCGGGGCTTCAATTTGATATATAATTTGCCATATCTGCCCCGAAGTTAGGCGACGCGAACGCGTGAATGACGCGTCCGCGTCGCATCTGCGAACCTCAACCCGCGCGGCCGCATGGACGACGACTCCGCGTCACTTGCCCGCGACCTGGACGTAATAGAAATCGTAGGGGTGATTTCTGGGCTGCTTTTGACCCAGTTTTCAGCCCAGAAAACATAGATTAGAGGCTATAAAGTGGGGGAATGCATCCATTCATAAGAGCTCGCCAATTTTTACTTTCCATGAATTAGATTTAGTTTGGAGAGAGGTTCTCTCCTCTCTCTTTAGGATTAGGATTTAGATTTAGAATTTTTATTCACTTTCAGGATTATCTCTTTTGATCAGGTTCAATATTCCTTTTATTTACTTTTGCAAGCGACTTTATGAATCCTTTCATGTTACAGATTACTCTTTTATTAATGTTAATTGAGGTATTTCAGTTTAATATTGATTTCTTTTATTTATGCTATTGTTGCTTCTACTCTGAAGACATCTTTATTCCAAGTAGATTTATTTTTCTCCTTTTGGTCTTGGTTAAGAAATTAGTAACTCAGGAGTTATCAAACTCAAACGTGATTGATAATTGTTATCTTTGTTAATTGAATTGAACTTCCATAATCCCAATCTTTTCTTAGGAAATAAATAGGATTCGAAGATCAAACCAATTAATCCCTTGACCTTCCTTTATCTTTGTAAAGGTTAACAAAGTGGAATTAAGATTCAACCATCATCATCATTGATAAGGATAGCTAGGATAGGACCTCCAATTTCTCATACCTTGCCAAAAGTTTGCTTTACAGTTATTTATTTATTTTAATTGCCATTTAATTTACTTGTCATTAAATTACTCGTTCCTCATTCTTGAAACCCCAAATTCAACAATCTTCATAACCAATAATAAGAACATACTTCCCATCAGTTCCTTGAGAAGACGACCCGAGGTTTAAATACTCGGTTATCAATTTTAAAGAGGTTTGTTACTTGTGACAACCAAAACGTTTGTAAGAAAGGTTGATTGCTTGGTTTAGTAACTATACTTGCAACGAGTATTTACCACAACTTCTAAACCATCAATCTTCAGTTCTTTCAAAATGGCGCCGTTGCCGGGGAATTGCTAACGTGTGCCTTATTATTGGTTATTGTAAATATTTTTCTTTTGCTTGTTTATTTATTTTTGTTTTTCCTTTTTATTTTTATTTGCTACCATGAATTCTCACCCCTCTCGCTTTGAGTTTGGCTCTAAGGGAGTAGAACTCACAGAACCATTGGAATCACCTACCCCAAGGCCATTACCACCCAATACAAGCTTCAAGTGGGTACAATCCTTAACCTTTAACTGTATTTTTCCACTTGAATATGTTTTACTTGAAACAGATGGCCAACTTAGAGCCCTCTGCGGCTTTAAGAGTAAGCGGGAAATGGCTCGTGCTCTGAGCTGGTGCACAAGGTTCAATAAGGTTCCACGCTTCAACTTGAAGTGCACGGATTGGTATCATGCTCAATTGAATGGATCTCGGAAAACGTTTGGTCACTATGGTGAGAATCTACTTTCTAAACCGCCCAGATGGAAAAATATAGATCAAAACGAAGGCAGATTTAGAACCAAAGTTTGGGATCCTAGAAAATATTCTGATATTCATCACCCTGGGAGCCTGAAAATCTGTTTGAAGCTGCTTAGAAGCTTCACATGCCTAGTTTGGGACCCCGGAGGCTGTTGGCATTCCAAACATTAGTGGAGATTTCTGGATGAATTTAAACACAAGCCACCATAACAGGAAGCTCATCTAATGTCCAACTTAAGGACTTTAACTAAAAGTGCTAGGTGGGAGACAACCCACCATGGTATGATCATTCCTTTTGCAATTTTAATTTTATTTAGTTTTGTTTGTTTTTGAATTTTACTTTTTATTTTATTGAACCCGGAATCATGCATAGCATTCACATTAAGCATTGCATTCTGCATACTGCATTCTGCATTCTACATTAAAAAAAATCGCAGGTATTGGGAGAGAATAATGAACAGAAAGTTACGCAGGAGCAGCGCTGGAGGCGTGCCAATGGCACAAATCGTCCCACGCGATCGCGTGACCAGGATTTCGACGTCAAAGTGGTGCACACCCGAAAGTTGTGCGAGAGTGGTGCTGGATTGGTGCTGAACGCATAATCCTTCCCAAGCGGTCGCGTGACCCACGCGACCGCGTCATATCCTTCTAAAGCCCACTCATGCGATCGCATGCCCCACGCGATTGCGTCACTTAAAATTTGGGAATTAATGATTTTGAATAGAGAGTTGTGCGAGTGCGAGGCTGCCCTCGCGCCAGTCGCATAAAATGGGTCACGCGACAACTAAAAACTCATGGAATTTGCATCAAAATCTTCATGTTGAATGATTTAAGACAAGCATGACTATTTGGCCCAAAATGATTACTTAAGGCTCAAGAAAATGCATAAAACAACTAAAAATAAAAGAAAAAGGCTAGTGAAACTAGCCTAAGATGCCTTGGCATCACCGCGTGACCGACGCTACCGCGTCAATCAGTTTAAGCGCAATTCGCGCGACCGCGTGCCCCACGCGGCCACGTCGCTCGCGCCGCACAACTCATTCAAAATATCTTATATCTTTCTTTTCCAAATCCTTATTTTTTTCTCTTTTCTTATTTCTTTCTTCTTCCTTTCATATTTTTTTTCTCTTCCATTCTATTTTATTTAATTTATTTGCATACTTTCATTCATTGCATATTTTTATTATTTTACCATTGGTGTTCAAATGTTCCTATTCCACTGTTACATCTTTTCTGGTATTTTCTTGGTGCTTAGTGACTTGTTTAATTCTGATTGAGTAATATTATTTAAATCAATGCCAATTTTTTATATCTGTATTACTTTTGCATTGACATGAATTTATATTATCTCTCCTTCCTCACTCTCTTTCCCATTGTTGCAAATTTTGTACCATTGGTATGCCATGTGCTTCTATTGTTTTTCTCACGTACATGTTGGAGCTTCCATGTAATTGAGACCCTTATTATCTGGCATTAACACCCATATTTTATTTATTTTCTATCTTTAATTTTAGGTTACTTTTCTTCTTTTTCTCTTCTTTAGGATGGCCACCAAAGAAGGGAAAGGGAAAACTTCTAAAAGGGGAGACAAACAAGTCCATCTGCACAATCCTTGAAGGAAAGCATCAGTTGGAACAACCCGTCCACCTGCACATCTCAGCATGCACCGAGGACGGTGCAATCTTTAAGTGTGGGGAGGTCGATACCGATCTCCATGGGTTAGTATTTTCTTATCAACACTAATATTTTATTTTCCTTGTTAGTTGTTGCATTTGCATGTTTGATTGCATATTTATTTGATTTTATTTGATTTTATGCATTCAGTTACTACTTGGTTGAAGTAATATTTTCTTTTCCAAGAAATTTTTATCGTATTTCACTAATTGAAAAATTTTTATGTTAAAACTTGTTTGAAGTTGTATTTGGAACATGGTTTTTAAGCCAAAGAACACACAACCTGTGAGATTTTGAGCTTATTTACATGGTTACATTATTTAACGATAAATTTTTATTCTTGTGTGTTTTCTTCTCTATAATTGCAATCTTTGCTTTGTTCCATTCTATATGTCCATTATTTAGTGTATTTACATGCTTGCATATGATTGAGGCCATTACTTGTTATTAGCTCACTTATCCCAAATAAGCCTACCTTTTACATCACCCTTGTTAGCCACCTTGAGCCTTTTTATCCCCATTTATTCTGTTCTATAACCACATCACTAGCCTTAAGCAGAAAAACAATTAAATATCCCAATTGAATCTTTGATTAGCTTAAGATAGAGATTGTGTATCAATTAAGTGTGGGAAATTATGAGAACATGGGTTCATAAGGGAATGTGTTAAGTTTTTACTTTGATAAAATATTGAAAATTTGGGTACCTACTCATGTGAGACCAGAAAAATTAAAAATTCATGTGCATTGATAAGTTATGTTTATTTTTTAGCTTTAAAAAAAGAGAAAAAAAGAGAGAAAAAAAGAGAAAAAGAAAAAATATATATAATATAAGTAAATAAATAAGGGGACAAAGTTACCCCAATATTAAGTTTAATAAAAGATCAATGCACATGTGATAAAAATTAAAGAAAATTTGGTACATGAGTATGGGAATTATACAAAAGTGGGAATTATGGGTAGCTAGGCATGAATTTAAAAGTATATATAGTATATGTATATTAGGTGAGAGCTTAGGTTAATTAAAGATTCATATTATAGCTCACTTGGCCATACATATATCCTTACCTTTACCTCAGCCCCATTACAACCTTGAAAAGACCTCATGATGTTTGCATTGGTACATTAAATATTTGTTGATTGGTTAGATAAAGAACAAGGTTTAGAAAGCATGACTAGAGAAGAGTAGAGTGATTGACCCTAAACACTTGAGAGTTAGAGTGATATACATTACCAGTGAGGGTTCAGTGCTTGATTCTATGTTCCCTGCTTTCATGAGCTATCTTCTTACAAGTTTACTTGTCTTTTATTGTGTAATTTAAATTAGTGAAGTCTGATTTATGTTTGTCTTGAAAAGCTTATTTACTTCTAACCAAGTAGGTAGAAATATTTTTGCATGTAGTTGCATTCATAGGTTGCATTTCATACATTCTACCATCCCTCTTCATCTTTATAGTTTCTCTTGAGCTTAGCATGAGGACATGCTAGTGTTTAAGTGTGGGGAGGTTGATAAACCACTATTTTATGGTTTATCTTGTACTCAATTGAGTGGTTTTTATCTACTCTTTACCTACTTATTCATACTATTTGCATGGTTTTACATTTGCCTTCCTAATTATGTGTTTTGATTTAAAACATGTTTCTTTGGACTTATATTTGCTAATAGTAATCCTCTCTTATTACTTTTAGATGCCCTGATATGTGTGTTAAGTGATTTCAGAGATTACAGGGCAAGAATGGCTCAAAGGATGGAAAGGAAGCATGCAAAAGTGGAAGGAATACAAGAAGTTGGAGAAACTACTAAGCTGTCCAGCCTGACCTCTTCGCACTCAAACGGCTATAACTTTAGCTACATAGGTCCAAACGAGGCGGTTTTAGTTTTGTTAGAAAGCTAACGTCCGGGGCTTCGATTTGATATATAATTTGCCATAGCTGCCCCGAAGTTAAGTGATGCGAACACGTGAATGACGTGTCCGTGTCGCATTTCAGAACCTCAACCCGCGCGGCCGCATGGACGACGCCTCCGCGTCACTTGCCCGCGACCTGGACGTAACAGAAATCGCAGGGGGCAATTTCTGGGCTACTTTTGACCCAGTTTTCAGCCCAGAACACACAGATTAAAGGCTATAAAGTGGGGGAATGCATCCATTCATAAGAGCTCGCCAATTTTTACTTTCCATGAATTAGATTTAGTTTGGAGAGAGGTTCTCTCCTCTCTCTTTAGGATTAGAATTTAGATTTAGGATTTTTATTCACTTTCAGGATTATCTCTTTTGATCAGGTTTAATATTCCTTTTATTTACTTTTGCAAGCGACTTTATGAATCCTTTCATGTTACATATTACTCTTTTATTAATGTTAATTGAGGTATTTCAGTTTAATATTGATTTCTTTTATTTATGCTATTGTTGCTTCTACTCTGAAGACATCTTTATTCCAAGTAGATTTATTTTTCTCCTTTTGGTCTTGGTTAAGAAATCAGTAACTCAGGAGTTATCAAACTCAATCGTGATTGATAATTGTTATCTTTGTTAATTGAATTTAACTTCCATAATCCCAATCTTTTCTTAGGAAATAAATAGGATTCGAATATCAAACCAATTAATCCCTTGACCTTCCTTTATCTTAGTAAAGGTTAACAAAGTGGAATTAAGATTCAACCATCATCATCATTGATAAGGATAGCTAGGATAGGACCTCCAATTTCTCATACCTTGCTAAAAGTTTGCTTTACAGTTATTTATTTATTTTAATTGCCATTTAATTTACTTGTCATTAAATTACTCGTTCCTCATTCTTGAAACCCTAAATTCTACAATCTCCATAACCAATAATAAGAACATACTTCCCTGCAGTTCCTTGAGAAGATGACCCGAGGTTTAAATACTCGGTTATCAATTTTAAAGGGGTTTGTTACTTGTGACAACCAAAACGTTTGTAAGAAAGGTTGATTGCTTGGTTTAGTAACTATACTTGCAACGAGTATTTACCATAACTTCTAAACCATCAATCTTCAGTTCTTTCAATGGTAAAGGAAAATGATCCTTTCTGGTGGCTGTATTGAGCCTTCGGTAGTCAATACACATATGCCACCATGTAACTGTTCTTGTAGGAACCAGTTCATTCTTTTCATTATGAACCACTGTCATGCCTCCCTTCTTGGGGACAACGTGGACCGGGCTCACCCAGGGGCTATCAGAAATAGGATAAATAATCCCAGCCTCTAGTAACTTAGTGGCCTCTTTCTGCACCACCTCCTTCATGGTTGGATTTAGCCGCCTCTATGGTTGAACCACTTGCTTAGCATCATCCTCTAATAGGATCTTGTGCATGCCTCTTGCTGGGCTAATGCCCTTAAGATCACTTATGGACCACCCAAGAGCTGTCTTGTGTGTCCTCAGCACCTGAATTAGTGCTTTCTCTTCCTGTGGATTTAAAGCAGAGTTTATGATCACCAGAAAAGTGTCACCTTCTCCCAGAAATGCATATTTCAGGGATGGTGGTAGTGGTTTGAGCTCGGGTTTAGGAGGCTTATCCTCTTCCTGATGAGTTTTCAGAGGTTCTTCCGTTCTCTCTGGTTCCTCCAGATCAGGCTGAACATCCTTAAAGATGTCCTCTAGCTCTTATTCGAGACTCTTAGTCATATTGATCTCTTCTACCAAAGAGTCAATAATATCAGTGCTCATGCAGTCATTTGATGTGTCTGGATGCTGCATAGCTTTGACAGCATTTAACTTGAACTCATCCTCATTGACTCTCAGGGTCACTTCCCCTTTTTGTACATCAATAAGAGTTCGTCCAGTTGCTAGGAAAGGTCTTCCTAAAATGAGAGTTGCACTCTTGTGTTCCTCAATTTCCAGCACTACAAAGTCAGTGGAAAAGGCAAATGGCCCAACCTTGACAATCATGTCCTCAATTATGCCTAATGGATATTTAATGGAGCCATCAACAAGTTGAAGACATATCTGGGTTAGTTTGACTTCTTCAGTCAAGCCAAGCTTTCTGATAATGGATGCAGGTATTAGGTTGATACTTGCTCTAAGGTCACATAGAGCTGTCTTGGCACAAGCACCCTCTAATGTGCATGGTATCATAAAGCTTCCTGGATCTTTAAGCTTCTCTGGTAAGCTTTTCAGAATGACTGCACTGCATTCTTAAGTGAGAAAAACTTTCTCAGTTTCTCTCCAATCCTTCTTATGACTTAAGATCTCTTTCATGAACTTAGCATAAGAGGGTATTTGCTCAAGTGCCTCTGCAAACGGGATCTTTATTTCAAGAGTCCTGAGATAGTCTGCAAAGCGGGCAAATTGTTTATCCTATTTCGCTTGGCGGAGTTTCTGAGGATAAGGCATCTTGGCTTTATATTCTTCAACCTTAGTTGCTGCAGGTTTATTCCCTACAGAGGTGGTTGGAGAATCCTTCTTAGAGGGGTTACTATCAGCACTTGCAGGTGTCTGATCCCTCATTGGCATTTGAACGCCAGAATTGGGTGCTGGATGGGCATTTAACGCCAGCTTCCCACCCTTTTCTGGCATTTGAACGCCAGAACTGGGCAAGGAATGGGCGTTTAACGCCAACTTTTCTCCCTTTTCTGGCATTTGAATGCCAGAAGTGGGCATCCACTGGGTATTTGACGCCAATCTTTCACCATTTTCTGGCGTTTGAAAGCCAAAATTATTCTTCTCTGGGCTCTTGCTGTCCTCAGAGGGAATTTGGGCAGTGGTTTGGTCATCCTCTGTCAGTTGTTCCTTTCTTGACTTTCTGCTACTTTGATCTGAATTATTCAATGTCTTCCTGCTCCTTAGTTGAACAGCTTGGCATTCTTCTGTTATCTGTTTAGATAGCTGCTGTCTTGTCTGATTCAATTGTGCTTCCACATTCTTGTTAGTATTTTTAGTGTCTTGGAGCATCTCTTTAAATTCTGCTAATTATTTTGTCATAAAGAGTAATTGTTGATTAAGTTCAACAATCTGTTCTTGAGGACTTGGATCAATAGTTACTGTCCTAGCCTCTTCAATCGTCTTTCTCATGTGTACAGATCCACCAGCTGAGTAGTCTAGAGACATTTGAGCTCTTTTTGTAAGCCCATAGTAAAAGATGTCTAACTGTACCCACTCTGAAAATATTTCAGAGGGGCATTTCCTTAGCATCCCTCTGTACTTCTCCCAGGCATTGTAAAGGGATTCATGATCCGCTTGTTTAAAGCGTTGGATGTCCAGCCTTAGCTGTGTCATCCTTTTTGGAGGGTAAAATTGATTCAGGAATTTGTCTGATAACTGTTTCCATGTCTTTATGCTTGCTGTGGGTTGGTTATTTAACCACCCCTTAGCTTGATCTTTTACAGAAAATGGAAACAATAATAATCTGTAGACATCCTGATCCACTTCTTTATCACGTACTGTGTCAGCAATTTGTAAGAATTGTGCCAGAAACTCAGTAGGTTCTTCCTGTGGAAGACCGGAATACTGGCAATTTTGCTATACCATGATGATGAGCTGAGGATTTAGCTCAAAACTGCTTGTTTTTTGATGGGAGGTATACAGATGCTACTCCCATATGCAACTGTAATGGGGTTAGCATATGACCCCAGAGTCCTTCTGGACTGTTCATTTCCACTTATGTCCATGATGGAGAAAAGGGAATTGATATGAATTGCACATAAATTATATTTTTATTTTTATTTTATTTAATTAAAAGCAACCGAATAAACTAAAATAAAATAAATAGAAAATAAAATAAAAGTTTTGAAAACTAAAATAATTGATTAATTAAGAAAATTTGAAAAACCTTGGATATGATTTTCAAAAATTGAAGAGAGAGAAAGTGGTTAGGGAGTTTTGAAAAAGATATGTTTTAAAATTAAAGATATGATTTTAAAACTTAAGACTAAGATAAGATAGAATAAAAAAAATAAGAATCTGAATTTTTTTTAAAAGTAAAAATCGAAAATTTAATTAAAATAAAGGGAAAAGATATTTTGAATTTAATGAAGAAAGAGAAAAACAATAAAAAGACACCAAACTTAGAACTTTTTTAGATCAAAACAAAGAAAACAAACAGGAAAATTTTGAATGTCAAGATGAACACCAAGAACACTTTGAAGATCAAGATGAACACCAAGAACAAATTTTGAAAATTTTTAAGAAAATAAGGACACACAGGATACCAAACTTAAAAATTTTTATATTTTGGACACTAATAATTCGAAAATGCACAAGAAAAACAAGGAAAGACACAAAACAAGAAAGACTAAAGATCAAACAAGAAAAATAAACAAGAACAACTTGAAGATCAATGAAGAACTAAGAACATGTAATTCGAAAAAAAAATTGAAAGAAAAATAAAAACATGTAATTGACACCAAACTTAAAATATAAAACTGAACTCAAATAAAAGACTCAAATTTAGTGACTCTAAACCAACAAAGATAAATTATTCCTAATCTAAGCAACAAAATAAACCGTCAGTTGTCCAAACTCGAACAATCCCCGGCAACGGCGCCAAAAACTTGGTGCACGAAATTGTGATTCACACTTTTCACAATTCCGCACAACTAACCAGCAAGTGCACTGGGTCGTCTAAGTAATACCTTACGTGAGTAAGGGTCGATCCCACGGAGATTGTCGGCTTGAAGCAAGCTATGGCTATTTTGTAAATCTTAGTCAGGAGATTAATGATGAGAGTGATTGTATTTATGAAAAATAAACAACATGAAATAAAGAGTACTTGTGATTCAGTAATGGAGAACAGGTTGAGGTTTTGGAGATGCTTTGTCTTTTGAATCTCTGCTTTCTTACTGTCTTCTTCTTCACGCACGCAAGGCTCCTTCCATGACAAGCTGTATGTTGGTGGATCACCGTTGTCAATGGCTACCATCCGTCCTCTCAGTGAAAATGGTCCAAATGCGCTGTCACCGCACGGCTAATCATCTGTCGGTTCTCACTCATGTTGGAATAGGATCCATTGATCCTTTTGCGTCTGTCACTACGCCCAGCACTCGCGAGTTTGAAGCTCGTCACAGTCATCTCTTTCCAGATCCTACTCGGAATACCACAGATAAGGTTTAGACTTTCCGGATCTCAAGAATGGCTGCTAATAATTCTAGCCGATACCACGAAGACTTTGATCTGAATCAGGATGCTAAGAGATATGCACTCAGTCTAAGGTAGAATGGAGGTGGTTGTCAGGCACACATTCATAGGTTGAGAATGGTGATGAGTGTCATGGATCATCACATTCATCAAGTTGAAGTGCGAGTGAATATCTTAGAAGAGAAACAAGCGTGATTGAATGGAAAACAGTAGTAATTGCATTAATTCATCAAAACACAGCAGAGCTCCTCACCCCCAACCATGGGGTTTAGAGACTCATGCCGTAGAAGATATAAGTTCGAATGTAAATTGTCATGAGGTACAAAATGAATCTCTAAAAGTGGTTTTTATAATGAACTAGTGACCTAGGGTTACAGAAAATGAGTAAGCTAGAATAGTTAGTGAAGAAATCCACTTCCGGGGCCCACTTGGTGTGTGCTTAGGCTGAGCATTGAAGCTTTCACATGTAGAGACTTTTCTTGGAGTTAAACGCCAGCTTTTGTGCCATTTTGGGCGTTTAACTCCAGCTTTTATGCCAGTTTTGGTGTTTAACGCCAGAATAGGGTAGAATGTTGGCGTTTAAACGCCAGTTTGCGTCATCAAAACTCGGGCAAAGTATGGACTATTATATATTGCTGAAAAGCCCAGGATGTCTACTTTCCAAAAAAATTGAGAGTGCTCCAATTGGGCTTCTATAGATCGAGAAAATCCATTTCGAGTGCAGGAGGGTCAGAATCCAACAGCATCTGCAGTCCTTCAGCCTTTGAATCAGATTTTTGCTCAGGTCCCTCAATTTCAGCCAGAAAATACCTAAAATCACAGAAAAATACACAAACTCGTAGTAAAGTCCAGAAATGTGATTTTTGAATAAAAAATAGTAAAAACATAATAAAAACTAACTAAAATATACTAAAAACAATGCCAAAAAGCGTATAAATTATCCGCTCATCACTTATCTAAACAAATACTAATGCCCACACATACATTTCCTAGTGATACCATGGCCAACCCAAGAGTAGTAGAAGAAGCATCCCCAAGTCAAAGCAACCAATAAAAAGAAGCTGCAAAGGAGCCTGAAACCAAGAAAGAAGAAGAGACCCCTGCACCATCCTCATCAAAGCAAGTCCTAAAGCCTTATGTGCCACAGACACCATATCCACAAATGCTGAGGAAGGATGGGAAAGACAACCAGTTCTCTAAGTTCCTAAAAATCTTCAAGAAGCTCCAGATCAACATTCCCTTTGCTAAGGCATTAGAGCAAATGCCACTCTATGCCAAATTTTTAAAGGAGCTCATGACAAAAAAAAGGAACTGGGGTGAAAAGGAAACCATAGTGCTAACTGAGGAGTGTAGTGCCATCATACAAAAGAAGCTTCCTCAAAAAATGAAAGATCCTGGGAGCTTCCAAATTCCCTGCATCATAGGAGACATCACCATTGAGAAAGTATTATGCGATCTGGGGGCTAGCATCAATCTCATGTCCTTGGCTATGATGAGAAAGATGAGAATTCAAGAAGCCAAACCAACAAGAATGGCACTCCAATTGGCTGACAGAACATTCAAGTTTCCTCCTCGGGTAGGGGAAGATTTGTTGGTGAAAGTAGGATAGTTTATTTTTCCACCTGACTTTGTGGTACTGGATATGGAAGAGGAGGCCAACACATCAATCATCCTAGGAAGGCCATTCCTAGCTACTGCTGGAGCCATTATTGATGTTCAAAAAGGGGAGTTAGTATTGAGGTTACATGAAGAGAAGATGGTCTTCAATGTCTTCAAAGCAATGAGTTACCCCCAAGGAATCCATAGGTGAATGTATGATGGTGGATACCATAAAAAAGATAGTTCAAGGAGTTTTGGAAGAAAAACAATGTGAAGAAACTATGGAGTTGGAGCAACAAGCATCAGGTGGAGAATTACCACAAGAAATCATGGAGGATTCGATCATGTTAAACCACATGGGCAACAAGAAAGTGGAAGCACCAAAACTAGACCTAAAGACCCTACCTCCAAGCTTGAAGTATACTTACTTAGGTGACAACAACACTTACCCAGTAATCATTAATTCCAGCTTGAGTGAGGGACAAAAAGAGGAGCTTATCCATGTACTAAAGCAACACAAAGATGCTATAGGATGGACACTTGCAGACTTGAAGGGAATTAGTCCTTCAATGTGCATGCACAAAATCCTACTTGAAGAAGGTGCCAAGCCCTCAAGACAGCAACAAAGAAGGATAAACCCAACCATGAATGAAGTAGTCCAAAAAGAGGTGTTGAAATTGTGGCAAGTTGGGGTGATCTACCCAATCTCAGACAGCCCTTGGGTAAGCCCAGTGCAAGTAGTCCCTAAGAAAGGAGGGGTCACTGTTGTACCAAATGAGAAGAATGAGCTGATACCGACAAGAACAGTGACTGGCTGGTGCATGTGCATTTATTATAGGAAGCTTAATGAAGCTACCAGGAAGGATCACTTCCCCCTACCTTTCATGGACCAGATGCTAGAAAGACTTGCGGGACATGAATATTATTGCTTCTTGGACAGTTACTCTGGTTACAACCAAATAGTTGTAGATCCTAAAGACCAAGAAAAGACCTCATTTACCTGTCCCTATGGTGTTTTTGCTTATAGGAGAATGCTTTTTGGATTGTGCAATGCACCTGCAACATTCCAAAGGTGCATGCTCTCCATATTTTTAGACATGATTGAAAGATTTATTGAAGTGTTTATGGATGACTACTCTGTGTTTGGTGATTGATATTCTAACTGCTTGCACCACTTAGCCTTGGTGCTAAAGAGATGCCAAGAAATTAACCTCGTTTTGAATTGGGAGAAGTGCCACTTTATGGTCACAGGAGGGTGGTTCTTGGCCACAAGATCTCAAAAAGAGGCATAGAGGTGGATGATAAACCACTATTTTATAGTTTATATTGTGTTTAATTGTGTGGTTTTGTCATGATCCTTACCCACTTATTCATCAATTTAGCACGCATTTAGATTTCCTTCCTAAATTTAGTACATGTTTGAAAATTGCTTCCTAGAGACTCTAATTATTTAATTTTAATTCTCCTTTATTCCATTCGATGCCGTGATCTGTGTGTCAAGTGTTTCAGGCTTTATAGGACATGAATGAGATGGAGATTGGAGAGGAAGCTAGCAAAAATGGAAGGAACACAAGAATTTGAGGAGATAACCAGCGAGAAGTGACGCGGTCGCATGGCTCACGCGACCGTGCGAAGGAGCGCAAATCGCAGTGACGCGGCCGCATGGCCTGCGCGGCCACGCGGATTGGAAAGCGCAAGCGACACTGTAGCGTGGACGACGCGAACGCGTGGAGAGGAAAAAGCGCAAGCGACGCGTCCGCATGGATGACGCGATCGCGTGACATGTGCAATCTGCATAATCTGCAGAATTTGCTGGGGGCAATTTTGGACCTTATTTTGGCCCAGTTTTCGGCCCGAAACAGCAGATAGAGTCAGAGAATATGCAGAAACAACACATTCATTCATTCAGTAGTTTTTAGATCTAGTTTTACTCTCTTAGGTTTTTCTCTCCAGGTTTTTAGGATTCTAATTTTGAATTGATCTTAGCATTGGAACATTGAGAAGAGTTATTTCCTCATCAAGACTTCATCATTCTAGTTTGTTCTCTTAACTTGGTTTTATTCTTCCATGTTCTTTGTTATGTTCAATTTTGTATTTGAATGCTTTTATGATTAATTAATGCAAGGATTATTTTTTTTAATTCAATTTCAATTCCAATAATCATGTCTTCTTTTAATTCCCTTTCATGTGCTATGGATTCTTTATTTACAATGCGTGAGTAGTTTTCTTACTTGATGGGGAGTTGATTAAAAGGAACTCTTGAGTTGGAAGGATTGAAGGAAAAAATTTGTAGTTGGGTTAAATGTTGGATTGCTATCCCGTCACCAACGCCAATCCTTTTGAACTAAGTGAGTTGCAACTTGTGAACAGATCTGGCATTCCAACTTGTTTGACTTTCCCTTACCTAGTAAAGGATAACCAAATAGAGTAACCGTTAATTATAAATCAATCTTAAAAATCACTCCATCAATGATAGAGATTCTAACTAATCAATTCCCAGTCAAGGCTTTTATTTATATTATTTAAAATTCCTCAATTTAAATTCCAATTTACTTAGCTCAACTTCTTGGAACATCTGATTAATAAAACAGCACACTTTTCTGCAACTCGTTAGGAGACAACCTGGGACTTAAAACTCCCAGTAATTTTAATTTAAACTCTCTGTGACATATTTCTAAATTGATAGGCAGATTTTCGGTGAGTTAAGAACTATACTTGCAACGTAACCATTTTAATAAATTTTTAATTCACCAGCTTCTGCTTCCCATCAGTGGACAAGGCCAAGGTGGAGGTGATTGAAAAGTTACCCCCACCTTGCAATGTCAAGGCAGTTAGAAGTTTTCTAGGATATGCTGGCTTCTATAGGGGGTTCATTAGAGATTTCTCAAAGGTTTCCAAACCTCTAAGCAACCTGCTTGTCTCCAATGTACCTTTTGTTTTTTATAAGGAATGCATGCTAGCCTTTGAAGAGCTTAAGAACAAACTTTCCTCTACACCTATCATAGTACCACCCTTCTAGGATCTACCCTTTGAGTTGATGTGTGATGCATCTGACTTTGCTATTGGTGCTATTTTAGGACAGAGGAGGGACAAATTGGTGCATGTTATTTATTATGCCAGCAAAGTCCTTAATGAGAATCAGAGGAACTATACCACTATAGAGAAGGAACTACTTGCCATAGTCTTTGCATTTGATAAGTTTAGATTATATCTTATTGGTTCTAAAGTAATTGTATTCACTGATCATGCAGCACTCAAATATTTGCTTACTAAACAAGAGTCCAAGCCCAAACTAATAAGGTGGATCCTACTACTCCAAGAGTTTAACATTGAAATTAAAGATAGGAGTGGGGCAGAGAACAAAGTGGTTGACCACCTATCAAGGATTCCACAAAAAGAAGATGAGGCACACCAACTTGTAGTGAATGAGAGCTTCCCTGATGAGCAGTTGATGATGATCCAAGAAGCTCCTTGGTTTGCAGACATAGCCAATTTTAAAGCTATTGGAGAACTACCAACTAACATCAACAAACACATGAGGAGAAAGCTACTCAAAGATGCTAAATACTACATTTGGGATGAGACGTATTTGTTCAAAAAGTGTGCTGATGGGATCTTGAGGAGGTGTATTTCCCATGAGGAAGGGTAAGAAGTACTCTGGCAATGTCATGAGTCTGCATATGGAGGCCATTTTAGTGGGAAAAGAATTGCAGCCAAGGTGCTACAATGTGGTTTCTATTGCCCAACAATGTTCAAGGATGTAAGGGACTTGGTAACAAGATGCAATGAGTGCCAAAGAGCTGTAAGTCTACCCAAGAAAAATTTGATGCCACAGAAGTTTATAATAGAATTGGAGTTGTTCGATGTGTAGGAATTGATTTCATAGGGCCATCCCCCTCCTTATACTCAAACAACTATATATTAGTGGCTGTAGATTATGTGTCAAAGTGGGTAGAAGTCATAGCCACAGCACAAATGATAACAAGGTTGTGATGAACTTCTTGAGAAAAAATATCTTCAATCGATTTGGAGTTCCTAGAGCCCTTATTAGTGATGGAAGAACACACTTCTGCAATAAGCAACTTCAAGCACTCCTCCTTAAATATGGAGTAAAGCACAAAGTGGCAACTCCATACCATCCATAGACTAACGGGTAAGCTGAGATTTCAAACAGCGAGCTCAAAAGAATCCTTGAAAAAACTGTTGGAAGCTCAAGAAAAGATTGGTCTAAGAAGCTGGATGATGCATTATGGGCCTATAGGACAACTTTCAAAACACCTATTGGGATGTCCCCAAACCAATTGGTGTTTGGAAAGGCTTTTCACTTACCAGTTGAGCTGGAACATAGAGCATTCTGGGCTCTAAAAATGTTGAATTTTGATGATCAAGCTGCTGGAGAAAGAAGATTAATGCAACTCAATGAAATGGAGGAATTCAGAAATCAAGCTTATGAGAATGCCAAGATTTACAAGGAAAACACAAAGAGGTGGCATGATCAAAAGATAGCAAGGAGAGAGTTCACAGAAGGTCAAAAAGTGCTGCTATACAACTCAAGGCTCAAGTTCTTCCCAGGGAAGCTTAAGTCTCGATGGTCTGGACTTTTCACCATCCTCAAGGTATCTCCCTATGGACATGTAGAGCTCATGGAGGACAAAACACAGAGAACGAACTTTCACTGTAAATGGCCACAGACTCAAGCATTACTTGGGAGACTCTTTAGAGGAGCAAAGAGTGAGCTACAACCTTAACTAAGAAGGAAGGAACGTCAAGCTAGTGATGCTAAAGAAGCGTTGGTTGGGAGGCACCCCAACACCCATATCCTTTTGATTTCTTGCTTTCTAGAAGTAGCTTAAGATTGTTGATTAGGTAGTTTAAGTTCCAGTTTAATCCTTTTGAGTTTCTTGCTCTCTAGAAGTAGTTGTAAGTGGTAGATTAGGTAGTTTAAATATCAATTTTTAAGTGTTTGATAGTTAGTGAATCTCCAAGTTATTTTCTTTTTCTCTGAAAGTGCAATTTGCTAGACACACTTACTGATGATGAGTGATTAAGCTGAATGACTAGCAAAGAGCTAAGTTTGGTGTGGCCACTGACCCACTTAACTTAGGCTTACAACCAATTGAAAGAATTAATTTTGAGAGTAAGCCTAGAGATTAAGTTTGGTGTGGCCACCACTATATGAAAATCACACAACAAGCCCAATATGATTCAAGTTTGAAAGTATTTAATAAATTGATGGGTGCATAAAAGTTGGTTTTAATGTGTTCAGAAGGAATCAGAAGGGAAGGAATGTGAAAGGATTGAAATTATTTCACCCTTATGAACACATTAAAATCTAATGATGAACCCAATTTATTAGATACAATGAGATTAAGTTTGGTGTCCCAAGGGACACTCATCAATTGCAATTTAAATGACTCATAATATAGGGAATGTGAATGATTTCTTTTGTCATTACTCATGGGGTTTTTGGACTTTATTTTCAGGAGAAAGAATGGGGCCCACAGGATTGATAGCTCATCAAGCAAGGAGTCAAAGTGTACCTGCACTTTGGAACTCAACACGTGCAGGAAGCAAAGAGGGATAAGGATTGGTGCCTCTTCCCACGCTAGGCGGCTAAGCGCCACTCCCCAAGTGGGAAAACATTAAATTGCTTTCACTTCCCACCTTCCAGACTACACTTCCCACCCCTATAAAAGTCACTTACTTTCCCACCTCTCTTCACACTTTGAACCCTAACCTCATACACGAAAAAGAACCTCCACACTCTCCCTTCTCTTTTCTTTACCATTCTTTTCCTTTTCTTGATTGGGACAATCAAGTCCTAAGTTTGGTGTTGAAGCAAAACCTTGTTTTGCTTATTCTCTTGCAATTTTCTTCAACCTTTCAAATCTCTTTTCTCACCCAATGGCACCACCAAGAGCCTCATCATCAAAGAAGAGAAAGACCAAGGAACCAACTTCGGGATCTTCAAGCTACAATGAACAGAAGTTCCTCTCATCATTCAACCAAAACCAATTTTATGGTTGGGTGAGTGAGAGGCAAATCATTCCGGAGGTTGGCTTCCAACTTGGGAGGAATGAGCACCCTGAGATCAACAGGGAAATTAACAACAGAGGATGGGTACTCTTGTGCAACCCACCAAGGAAGGTGGTGGAGAGCTTGGTTAGAGAATTCTATACCAATGCAGTGCCCCAACCTGGGCAACCTTATGGTTAGCTTAGCTATGTTAGGGGGAAGGCCATTGACTATAGCCCCTCCAACATAGATAGAATGCTAATGGTGAAGCAAACAAGCTCCACTCGGAGCTATGAAGAGTGGATAAAGTAACAAGACCCAGGATTTGATGAAATCCTCAATGAAATATGCGTGATGAATGTGCAGTGGATTAATGAAAAAGACGGAAGACCCAACCAGCTGAAGAGAAGAGATTTGAGCCCCCAAGCTAGAGGGTGGCTAGACTTTGTGAGAAGGTCTCTCAATCCTACATCCAACACTTCTAAGGTGACATTGGAGAGGGCTGTGCTCATATACAGCATCATGAAGGGAGAAAATGTGAATGTTGGGGAAATGATTGCCAGTAATATCAATAGGGTGCTGAAAAGCACCAAGGATAGCACAAGATTGGCATTTCCTAGCATCATTCAAAGGTTGTGTGATGAAGCAGGGGTTGAGAAAATCATTGACGAGGTGCTAGTGGATCAAGACAACCCCATAACCTCCAAGAAAATGGCCAAAGTGGTGGCTGTCAACCCACTTGAGAGAAAGAGGGAGCACAGAGCTCATGCTTATGTACCACAAGGGCAACCACAACAAGAAGAAGGGGCTGAAGATCAACCACTACACCTAGCGCTTCCACCACCACCATACCCACAATACCCATAATTCCCTGAAGGTTTCAACTGGGAACAATTGCAAGGAGACATACACCAAATGAGAGGAGATATACACCACCTGAGAGAGGATGTCAACCAACTCAAGGAACAACAATAACAATGGGACCAAATGAATGAGAACATACAACAACTCCAAGGAAGCATGGAATATATGAAGGAGCAGCAAAACCAGTTTGACTGGGGAGAAATGCAAGGTGCAGTCAACAAAATAGTGGAAGAAAACAAATGGCAACAGAGAAACTTTGTCGAGTTTAGGCATCTTTATGATGCTAGAACCATTTCAAGGAGGCAATATGATATCAACACACAAGCGAAGCTGAATCACTTGTGTTGAACTAAGGCATTCAGTTCATTGATGAGCAATGGATGTTCATCCTCCCAAGTCTCATTACCAAACAACTTGGCGTTCAGCTTCATGATTGCTCCTAGATACTGAGCAACTTGCTCTTCAACAATATCTTCATCTTCTTCAGAGGAAGAATTCTCATCAGAGCTCATGAATGGCAACAGTAAGTTCAGTGGAATCTCTATGGTCTCTGTATTAGCCTCATATTTTTTTGGTTCCTTGATAAACCCATATTTCATGAGTTATTTTGTGCTTAGTTTGAGTGATTTACTCAATCCTTCACCCACTTATTCATATTAATTGCATGGTTTTACTTTTCCTTCCTTATTATGTGATGTATGTGAAAAACATGTTTCCTAAGCTTTAAAATTAATTATTTTAATTACCTTTACTTCCATCCAATGCCGTGATTAGTATGTTGAGTAGTTTCAGATTTTCTAAGGCAGAATGACTTAAAGGATGGAAAAGAAAGCGTACAAAAATGGAAGGAAAGTGCGAAACGGAGTTTTGAAGAAACTGGCATCCACGCGATCGCATGGACGACGCGATCGCGTGCCAGGCGCGAAAAAGCAGTGACGCGGCCGCATGACTGACGCGGCCGCACGACTTGAGCATAGCGCATTCGATGCGGACGCGTGACCGACGCGACCGCGCCACAAGGAAATCTCCAGATGACACGACCGCGTTACCCACGCGGACGCGTGACAGAGGCCACGTATCAGAATTCACAGAATGCACCCCCAGCGATTTCTAAAGCCCTTGTGGCCCAGATCCAAGTACAGAACACACAGATTAGAGGCTATAAAGTGTAGGAATGCATCCATTCAAAGGAGCTCGCATTTTTATTACTTTCCATGATTTAGATTTAGTTTTGAGAGGGAGATTCTCTCCTCTCTCTCTTAGGATTAGGATTTAGGACTTCTCTTAGTTTTTAAGAGTGACTCTCGATCCAGGTTTTATGTTTCTTTGTTTTAAGCTTCCCTTTTCACTTTTATTTATTTATTCCAGCACTTGAGTTGATTAATTACTTTTGTAATTGAATTTTTGAATTATTCCATGTTACAGATTATTATTTGAATTAATGATATTTGAGGTATTTTCAGTTTATGATTGCTCTTTTTAATTTATGTTATCATTGTTTCCAATCTGAAGATATTTTATTCCAGCAATTTATTTTTCCCTTTTTGGTCTTGGTTAAGAAATCAGTAACTCAGCATAATTGATAATCGTTATCTTGCTAATTGAACTGAACTTCAATAATCCCAACTTTTTCTTAGGAAATAAATAGGATTCGAAGGTCAAACTAATTAGTCTCTTGACTTTCCTTTGTTTTAGCAAAGGTTAACTAAGTGGAATTTAGATTCAACTTTCATTATTGTTGAGAGAGATAACTAAGTTGGACTTCCAATTTCTCTTACCTTGCCAGAAGTTTGCTTTACAGTATTTATTTATTTTAATTGCCATCTACTTTACTTGTCATTTAAATCACTTGCTTCTCACCTTCTAAACCCCGATTACAACCTTTATAGCCAATAATAAAAACATACTTCCTTGCAGTTTCTTGAGAAGACGACCCGAGGTTTAAATACTCGGTTATCAATTTTAAAAAGGGGTTTGTTACTTGTGACAACCAAAACGTTTGTACGAAGGGATTTCTGTCGGTTTAGAGACTATATCTACAAT
>NC_029793.2:45521595-45557518 GCF_000816755.2 Arachis ipaensis | reverse complement strand
CCTTGTAACTACCAACAAGCCCCACCCCGTGCATATAAACCTTCCTTTCAACATAACCTCGAACCACCACACTCACAAGCTTCTCTTCACCATTCGCCACCATATGATCCTTCCTTACCCCAGTACCAATCCAATCACTCCCAATCACCGCCACTTTCCTATGTATCATGTCCAAGTCCAACAACTGGAGCAAGCAGTAATTCAATGGGTTTCTAGGCGCTCAAATGCACAAGGATCAGCCACAGCCCCATGTGAACAGTTTAACAAAGAGCGTAGCATAAAGGAGATACCAGAAACCCCAGTGGACAAGACAGAGAATGAATTCATACTAGAACAAGTAGAAGAAGCTGTCATTGTTCAAGAAGAAGAGTTGGTTGAAGATCTAGGAGATGCTGAACCTCCATGGGAATCCAGAACTGAGGAGAACTCTGTCAAGGACGCTACAGTTGATGCTAAGGAGGATATTGTACAATCTCCAAGGCAAGTTGTTTATGAAGAATCAGTCGGAATGACCCAGGACACAAATTCCCTTGATGATGATAGTCACAAGTCAAATTCTCTTAGTAATGAACTGGCATCCGCAGGTGAATTCTCTGAGGTCGAAGAATCTTCCCCAAGTGAATATGAAGACGATGCGGAGGTAGATTTCTCTCAACCTCCAATCTATGACTCAAGTGATGAGGAAGACATAGAAGACTTTGACCAGAACACAGATACAATTGTAGAGCCTTGCAAGGAAGTGGAGGAATTCACAGAAGAGCAGAAGGGAGTAGAACTTACAGAACCACCGGAAACACCTATCCCAAGGTCATTACCACCTAATACAAGCTTCAAGTGGGTACAATCCTTAACCTATAACTTTACTTATTCACTTGAATATGGTTTGCTTGAAACAGATGGCCAGCTTAGAGCTCTTTGTGGCTTTAAGAGTAAAAGGGAAATGGCTCGTACTCAGAGCTGGTGCACAAGGTTCAATAAGGTTCCACGCTTCACCTCGAAGTACACGGATTGGTATCATGCTCAATTGCATGGATCACAGAGAACGTTTGGTCACCATGGTGAGATTCTACTCTTTAAACCGCCCGGATGGAAACATATAGATCAAGACAGAGGCAGATTTAATAGCAAAGCTTGGGATCCTGGAATCTATTCTGACATTCGTCACCCCGGGAGCCTAAAAATTTGTCTGAAGCTGCTCAGAAGCTTTGCATGCCTAGTTTGGGATCCCGGAGGCTATTGGCATTCCAAGCATGGTGGAGATTTTTGGACGAATTTAAACATAAGCCGCCATAGCAGGAAGCTCCTTCAATGTCCAACTTAAGGACTTTAACTAAAAGTGCTAGGTGGGAGACAACCCACCATGGTATGGTCGCTTCTTTTTCAATTTAATTCTTGTTAATTGCTTTCATTTTTTATTTTCTTTTCATTTTACTTCATTGAACCTGGAATCATGCATAGCATTCATGTTAATCATTGCATTCTGCATTTATCATACATATAAAAAAAAAGGGGATGCACGACGCGACCGCATGCCCCATGCGATCGCGTCATATTGTGAAAACACTATCTACGCGAACGCTTGCCCCATGCGATCGCTTGCCCCATGCGATCGCGTCACTTGCACAAAAACAATCCCACGCGATCGCGTGAGCGACGCGATCGCGTGAGTGACGCGATCGCGTCGCATGGATTGCACAACACACTAAAAGGAGACAGAGAGTTGCGCCGAAACGATGCTGGAGTCGTGCGTCTAGCACAAATTCCAACGACGCGATCGCGCGACCCACGCGATCGCGTCATCCCCTCTCCTACCCCTCTCACGCGATCGCGTCACTCCCATTTTCACCCCAACAATGCGACCGCGTGGATTCAAAAATATAACACCCCCAGTCACGTGAAACCCTACATTCGCGCAGCCCCCCCAATTCCTCTTCTCCCTCTCTTTCTGTTGTTGCTGTAATCTTGTTCATATGCTGTATTTCTTGTATATTGCTGCTCTTTACATTGAATTTTCATGTTTATATTATATATATGTACCTGCAGCTTGACTTTTTAATTCATATGAACTGCTTTGATTGCTGTTTATTTTCCGGGATAATCCAATTTTAGCCGGAATGCTGCCCAAATTTCTATAAAAAATGTTTTCATTCATGTTTTGGTTTGGCAATTTGAACTCTGTTTTCCACTGCTTTAACCAAACCATTTCATAATTGCCAGGGCATGCTTTCTTATCCTCTTTGATTTCCTAGTTTATAAACTGCATTTGTGATGTTTTGATTCCAATTTTTGCTTTCTTTATATCTATTTGAATCCACTTCACCCTGTTTTCCTTGTTCGGTTATGAGTTAATTCTAGTCATAATTGTGAATCCTTGTTACATGGACTATTTTCTTTATGCCACTTACTTTAACCCGCATTTTACTGACTCACTAATTTTAATTTACTGACTTCTTTTTCAAATTCTAACCATACTAACCTTTTAAAATCTCTTTTCTGATTTTTCACTTTCCTCTAACTTTCTGACCATGGCATAATGACAATTTTTCTATTTCACTTGAATTCTGATACATTTTGGATTGTAAATTCTTCCTTTCAACTTTTAAACTACTATACAATCCTTAATACGCCATTACTTAACTCATTTACCTACTTCCCATTCTCCTTTGCCGCTTTGAGTTTTCTTTGTTTAATTGCCTATTTGCTTCCCTATTTTTATACATACCCTGGTTTCCCATTTTTCAGGATGTCTGCCTCACAAAGGAAAGGAAAAGGCAAAGCTACTGGCAAGCGCAAGAGAGGAGATTCCTCCCAGTCCATCATTGACCTAATGCATGATTCCTCATGGCGGGAGAAGAACTTTACACAGTAGGAAAAAGCTGACCAGCTACTCCCTGCAAATGATTCAATAAAATTTACAAACCGATACTGTGAGCTGAAGTATCCGGCATTTGCAAACTGCAGAAATCTATACCTGGTGAGAACTCTGAGGATTCCAGAAGCACTCCAGCAGTACACCACTGAGCAAATCAAGCAAAGAGGCTGGTTCTTTCTGGAGAGAGCACTGACAGAAGTCAATGCATCGTGGGTCAGGGAATTCTACTGTAACTACTACATCACCACCCTCGATGCAGTGAACCTGATAGGAAAGTAGATTCTGGTCACTGAGGAGGCCATAGAGGACATTTTCCGGCTCCCAGCCAAGTCCGATCAGCCTGATGGTTATCAAAAGGCTGAGGAGGACATGCGCCTGATGCGGTTTGATTGGGATGCTGTGAAGGCACGAATAGCTCTCGACCCAACTGTTCCTTGGGAGATGGGTTAGGACACCACCATTCCTAGAGGGATCAAGAGGGCGTACTTAAATGATGAGGCTCGGTTATGGCACCAGATCTTGAGCAACTATGTGATGCCGAGTACTCATGAGACGGAGATCCCAGCTGCTATGATCACCCTCCTATGGTGTGTGATGGAGGGTAAGGACCTTTATCTACCACGCTTTATCCGGTATTATATGGCCAGGGTCCACGTCCGAGGCACCCTCCCTTTTCCGTATCTGGTTACACAGCTAGGCCGTCGAGCTGACGTGCCATGGGAGGATGCCGATGAGAGACCACCAGCGGCGGACTACAGGAAGATCATTCCTCATAGCAGGAACTTCCTAGCTTTGGGCTCCAGACTACCACCCTTCACTGCTACTGATGAGACAGCCCCACCGTCTGCTGGACCCTCTTCATCCACGGCTGCCCCTGCTGCCACCACTGCACCTCCACCTGCCTCTGAGCCCGTATACCGCCTCATGCACCGCCTATTCCGACAGCTTGATCAGATGGAGCACCGTAACCGGCACCGGTATGAGAGATTAGAGCGTCGCAGCCAGCGACGCTATTCGCATCTGAAGCTGATGATCCGACAGGGTGGTGACATCCCCTCCGAGCCCGACACACCATCAGAGCCTTCAGAGGAGGAGGAGGATGAGCCCCAGGAGGAGACCCATTAGCAGGCAGGCACAGAGCAGGCTGCACCACATCAGGAGGTTACGCATCAGATCGAGGCTGCAGATCCGGAGATCTCGATCCAGTCAGCACCGCCTCTACAGTAGCCAGACGCTCAGCCCACCACCACCACAGAGCCTCCAGCTACCATCCCTACCAGTGATGACACCCCTTCACACCCAGCTTGACTGAGCATCAGGGACGATGCTTCATTTTAAGTGTGGGGAGGTCGCCATCTCTGGCGTTTTATTTTGGTGAACCACTACATCTCTATTTTAATTTTTTTCTCTTTTATTTTGGATATTTTTCTGTATTTTTCTTTTTACTGTTATTTTCTGATGCTACTTTTATGTATTTTTACTCTATTTCTGCATTTTGCATTTTTAGTTCATATTTTTAGTTATTTAGTTTAGTTTGCAATTCTGACTTATTAGTGGATTAATTAGTATAGTTTACCCTTTTTAGCATAAGACAGCATAGTTAAATTGAAAAATATAAAAAGGAAGTAAGCTAGGAAATTGAACATAACAGATTTAAATCCATAAACCTTGTATATATAGCATTACATCATATAGTTAAGTTGACAACATTTCATGAAGGAGGAACATTAAAACTTTAAAGGCTACCCTAAATAATTTTTTTATGAGAATAATGAGAATTTTTAACTAAACCTGCATAACATATATGAATGATATATGATGCTTGAGTTAGAGAACACACAGCCTGTAAGTCTTGAGCTTAATTGTATGGTTGCATTCAAACCATAATTTAATTCCTGTGTGTTTCGCTTCTTTTTTTTATTCTAATATTCTTTACTTTGCTTTAATCTATATGTCCAATTATAGAATATAGAATATAGATACATACCAAAAGAATGATTGAGGCCATCATTTGATTTTAGCTCACTTACCCCAAAATAACCTACCTTTCACATCACCCTTGTTAGCCCCCTTGAGCCTTTAAAATCCCTTTTATTCTACTTAGCCACACTACTAGCCTTAAGCAGAAAAACAAAATAAAATCCCAAGTTGAATCCTTGGTTAGCTTAAGATAGAAAATTATGAATAGATTAAAATATGGGAAACCTATTCGGAACATGGATGATAGAAACAAAAGGTAGAAAAATTGAAAGAAATAAAATAACTCCAAAAATTTGGGAAGCATCCTCATGAGAAATCAAAGTGATTCAATTACCATGTGCATTCCAAAAAACCATATTTCATGAGTTATTTTGTGCTTAGTTTGAGTGATTTATTCAATCCTTCACCCACTTATTCATATTAATTGCATGGTTTTACTTTCCCTTCCTTATTATGTGATGAATGTGAAAAACATGTTTCCTAAGCTTTAAAATTAATTATTTTAATTACCTTTACTTCCATTCGATGCCGTGATTAGTGTGTTGAGTAGTTTCAGATTTTCTAAGGCAGAATGACTTAAAGGATGGAAAAGGAAACGTACAAAAATGGAAGGAAAGTGCGAAACGGAGTTTTGAAGAAACTGGCATCCACGCGATCGCGTGGACGATGTGATCGCGTGCCAGGCGCGAAGAAGCAGCGACGCGGCCGCATGACTGACGCGGCCGCGCGACTTGAGCATAGCGCATTCGATGCGGACGCGTGACCGACGCGACCACGCCACAAGGAAAACTCCAGATGATGCGACCGCGTGACTCACGCGGACGCGTGACAGAGGCCACGTATCGGAATTCACAAAATGCGCCCCTAGCGATTTCTGAAGCCCTTTTGGCCAAGATCCAAATACAGAACACACAGATTAGAGGCTATAAAGTGTAGGAATGCATCCATTCAAAGGGAGCTCGCATTTATATTACTTTCCATGATTTAGATTTAGTTTTGAGAGGGAGATTCTCTCCTCTCTCTCTTAGGATTAGGATTTAGGACTTCTCTTAGTTTTTTAAGAGTGACTTTCGATCCAGGTTTTATGTTTCTTTGTTTTAAGCTTCCCTTTTCACTTTTATTTATTTATTCCAGCACTTGAGTTGATTAATTACTTTTATAATTGAATTTATGAATTATTCCATGTTACAGATTATTATTTGAATTAATGATATTTGAGGTATTTTCAGTTTATGATTGCTCTTTTTAATTTATGTTATCATTGTTTCCGATCTGAAGATATTTTATTCCAGCAATTTACTTTCTCCCTTTTTGGTCTTGGTTAAGAAATCAGTAACTTAGCAGTTATTAAACTCAGCATAATTGATAATCGTTATCTTACTAATTGAACTGAACTTCAATAATCCTAACTTTTTCTTAGGAAATAAATAGGATTTGAAGGTCAAACTAATTAGTCCCTTGACTTTCCTTTGTTTTAGCAAAGGTTAACTAAGTGGAATTTAGATTCAACTTTCATTATTGTTGAGAGAGATAACTAAGTTGGACTTCCAATTTCTCTTACCTTGCCAGAAGTTTGCTTTACAGTATTTATTTATTTTAATTGCCATCTACTTTACTTGTCATTTAAATCACTTGCTTCTCACCTTCTAAACCCCGACTACAACCTTTATAGCCAATAATAAGAACATACTTCCTTGCAGTTCCTTGAGAAGACGACCTGAGGTTTAAATACTCAGTTATCAATTTTAAAAAGGGGTTTGTTACTTGTGACAACCAAAACGTTTGTACGAAGGGATTTCTGTCGGTTTAGAGACTATATCTACAACGCGACTGTTTTTATGAAATTCTTTACTGGCAAAAATCCTAACGTCATTCCTCATTAGGGAACTCCTTAGGGGTCAGTGGTCGTCCGTTGAGATCTTCCTCACTGGAAATCACTGCCTCTTCCTCTTCTATAGGTTCGGCCATGTTGGTTATATTTATGGCCTTGCACTCTCTCTTTGGATTCTCTTCTGTATTGCCTGGGAGAGTACTAGGAGGGATTTCAGTAACTCTTTTACTTAGTTGATCCACTTGTGCCTCCAAATTTCTGATGGAGGACCTTGTTTCAGTCATGAAACTGAGAGAGGTCTTAGATTGATCAGAGACTATGGTTGCTAAGTCAGAGAGGCTCTGCTTAGAATTCTCTGTCTGTTGCTCAGAAGATGATAGAAAAGACTTCCTATTGCCAAACCTATTTCTCCCACCATTATCATTATTGAAGCCTTGTTGAGGCTTCTGTTGATCCTTCCATGAGAAATTTGGATGATTTCTCCATGAAGGATTGTAAGTGTTTCCATAGGATTCTCCCATGTAATTCACCTCTTCCATTGTAGGATTCTCAGGGTCATAAGCTTCTCCTTCAGAGGAGGCTTCTTTAGCACTGCCAGATGCAGCTTGCATTCCAGTCAGATTCTGGGAAATCATATTGACTTATTGAGTTAATATTTTATTCTGAGCCAATATTGCATTTAGAGTATCAATCTCAAGAACTCCTTTCTTCTGAGTCATCCCATTATTCACAGGATTTCTTTCAAAAGTGTACATGAACTGGTTATTTGCAACCATTTCAATGAGTTCCTGGGCTTCTGTAGGCATTTTCTTCAGATGAAGAGATCCACCAGCAGAGTGGTCCAATGACATCTTGGATAATTCAGACAGACCATCATAGAATATACATAAGATACTCCATTCTGAAAGCATGTCAGAAGGACACCTTCTGATCAATTGCTTGTATCTTTCCCAAGCTTCATAGAGGGATTTACCATGTCTGAAGGTTTGGACTTCCACTCTAAGCTTGCTCAACTTTTGAGGTAGAAAGAATTTGTCCAAGAAAGTATTGACCAACTTTTCCCAAGAGTTCAGGCTTTATTTAGGTTGTGAGTCCAACCATATCCTAGCTCTGTCTCTTACAGCAAAGGGGAAGAGCATAAGTCTGTAGACCTCAGGATTAACCCTATTGGTCTTAACAGTGTCATAGATTTGCAAGAATTCAGCTAAGAACTGATGAGGATCTTCCAATGAAAGTCCATGAAACTTGCAATTCTGCTGCATTAGAGAAACTAATTGAGGCTTAAGCTCAAAGTTGTTTGCTCCAATTGCAGGAATTGAGATGCTTCTTCCCTATAAGTCGGAAGTTGGTGCAGTAAAGTCACCAAGCACCTTCCTTGCATATCCAACATTGTTATTATTTTCGGCTGCCATGTCTTCTTCTTTTACAAAAATTTCTGTAAGGTCCTCTCCGGAGTGTTGTGCTTTAGCTTCTCTTAGCTTTCTCTTCATAGTCCTTTCAGGTTCAGGATCAGCTTCAACAAGAATGTCCTTATCCTTGTTCCTGCTCATATAAAAAAGAAGAGAACAGAATAGAAAAGAAGAGGAATCCTCTATGTCACAGTATAGAGATTCCTTTATGTGAGTAGAAGAATGGAAGAATAAAAGAATGAGGCAGAGAGGGAATATGAAGAATTCGAACACAGAGAGAGGGAGAGGGTTCGAATTATGAGTAGAAGAGAAGTGTTAGTAAATAAATAAAATAAATAAAAAGAGATGAGAGAGAGATAGTGGTGCATGGCAAAAGTAAAGCCAATTAAGAGATTATAATATAATAGAACAGCGTTGCGAGTATAGCTCTTAACCAGCTAAAATCCGCCTCACCAATTTAAAAGAGTGTCACAAAAATTTAGAATAAAAATACTGGGAGTATGAGTCCCAGGTCATCTCCCAACGAGTTGCGAGAAAGGGTACTAATTTATTAATCAGGAGTTTCCGAGAGAGTTTAAGTTTGGATAATGAGCAATTAAATAATTATAAATTAAAGCAATAAAAACTAAGAATAATTATTAATATTCTAGATAAAAAGCCTTGACTGGGGGAATGATTAATTGGAAGTTCTATAAGGTTATTGTTTTCACTTAGTTAACCCTTACTAAATAAAGGAAGGTCAAGTGATTGAGCGAACTCTTATTCGCAAATCCTAGTCCTCTCCCTTGGGAAGGTCTAGCATTAGTAAATCCAGAACTAGCCAACAACTTCCAGTTTAATCAGCGCTTAAGCCTTCCAACTCAAGTGTCTCCTTTTAATCAACCCCTATGTCAAGTATGGAGTCTACTCCATTGACATGAATAAAATGCTCATAAAAATATAAGAAGAAGATATAATAATTCAAATAAAATAGGGATTGGAAATTAATTAAAAGTAAAAGTAATCCTTTGCATTAACAATCCATGAAAATAATCCAATTACCACTTTAAACAAGAATTAAGAATATGGAATAAATAAATAAATAAAAGAGTAAGGAAACAAACTGGAATAGTGTCTTTAATGGAGGTAATGACTCTTCAGTATCCGAAAACAAAAGTAATAAACTAGGAATGTAAAGGGAAACTAGAGGGAGAGTAAATCTCTCTAAATTTATATCTAAAACCTAAAAATTATCCTAATGAGAATGTATCTAAAGTTGTGTAAAAAGGTCTTTTTAGTCTCTTCATGTTCCCTGACTTTATTCTGTGTTTCTGGGCCGAAAACTGGGTCAAAACGCGGCCCGAAATTGCCCCCAGTGTTTTCTGTTAATTTTGCAAATCACGCAGGTCACGTGTACGTGTCGTCCACGCGTTCGCGTCATTCAGCAATTTTCCTTGTCACGCGTACGCGTCGTCCACGCGTTCGCGTCATTTGTGCAGACTCCAATCCACGCGTACGCGTCAGGCACGCGCACGCGTCACTGTAATTTTCTCCATTCTGCGCGCTCGCGTGGGCCATGCATGTGCGTCGTACTCACTGGTCATCTCCTTCGTTTCTTGTGTTCCTTCTATTTTTGCAAGCTTCCTCTCCATTTTCTAAGCCATTCCTGCCCTATAAAGCCTGAAACACTTAACACACGGATCACGACATCGAATGGTATAAAAGAGAATTAAAATATACTAATTAAAAATCTCTAAGAAGCAAGTTTTCATTCATAAAACAATACTAGGAAGGGATTATAAAATCATGCAAATCATATGAATAAGTGGGTGAAGACTTGATGAAACCACTCAATTAAACACAAGATAAACCATAAAATAGTGGTTTATCAACCTCCCCACATTTAAATATTAGCATGTCCTCATGCTTAGCTTAAGGAGATAAAGTAAATGAGTAGGGAAAAGTAAGACTCATGCAATGCAATGCAACCTATGTATATGAATGTAACTATATGCTAAAATGATTTTACCTACTTGGTTAAAAGTAAACAAGTTCTTTAAGACAAAAATAAATCAAATTCCACTAATTTAAATTGTATAGTAAAAACAAGTAAACTTGTAGGAAGACAGATCATGAAAGTAGGGAACATAGAATTAAGCATTGAACCCTCACTAATGGTGTATATGCACTTTAGTCACTCTAGTGTATAGGGTAATTCACTCTACTCTTTTCAAATCATGCTTTCTAAACCTTGTTCTTCACCTAACCAATCAACAAGTATTTAATGTACCAATGCAAACATCATGAGGTCTTTTCAAGGTTGTAATGGGGCCAAGGTAAAAGTGAGGGTATATATATGGCTAAGTGAGCTATAAATTGAATCCTTGATTATCTTAAGCTATCACCTAACATACATACTCTATTTTCTTCTTAAATCATCCTTAGCTACCCAAAATTTTTCCCACTTTTGTATTACATACTCATGCATCAACTCTTTTCTTAACTTGTATCACATATGCATTGATTTTTATTGAACTTAACTTAGCATTGGGGTAATTTTTTCCCCTTATTCATTTATCTAATTACTTATTTATTTGAATATTTTTGGATTTTTTTAATTAAAATTAAAAATAAATATAGCTTATCAATGCACATAGAATTATAATTTTTCTTAGTTTCACATGAGTAGGTGCCCAAATTCCCAACATTTTATCATGACACATTCCTTTATTAACCAATGTTTCCATAATTTTCCCACACTTAATTGACACACAATTTCTATCGTAAGCTAACCAAAGATTCGATTTGGTGTATTACTTATTTTTCCGCTTAAGGCTAGTAATGTGGTAAAATATAGAACAAATGGGATTAAAAGGCTCAAATTGGCTAACAAGGTGATTGAAAGGGTAGGCTATTTGGGATAATGAGTTAATAAAATAATGGCCTCAATCATATGCATGCATATAACACATTAAACATTGGACATATAGGATGGAACAAAATATAGATCACAATCATAGAGAAGCAAATACACAAGAATAAAATTTTTATGGTTAAATAATGTAACCATGTAATTAAGCTCAAATCTCACAGGTTGTGTGTTCTAGCTTTTAACTATGTTTTAAATACAACTTCCAAACAAGTTTAACACAAAAATTTTGATTTAAATCAGTGAAATTTTTCAAAAATAGGGTCTTAAAAAGAAATTTATTATTTTCTAACCAAATAGAACATGCATGCAAATAACCTATTACTATGCAATTTATCCTATCCTAAACAAAAGAAAAATAAATAAATATCCTATTCTATTGGTGCTAAGAAAGAGAAATTACTTCCGGAAGTCAGGTACTGACTGACCTCCCCACACTTAAAGCTTGGCACCGTCCTCGGTGCCATTAGTCAGGAACAAAGGGGGGCTGGTAGCAGCATCTCCACAATCGAGACTGTCATGGCTCCCTGTACTGGTAAATGAAGTAGAGTCCGGGGTGTCTGGTTCTTCTTCAGGTGGGTGGTTACCAACAAGCAGCTCCTTGAGGTATGTAAATTGGCGCTTGTTACGGCGCTCCCTTTGCTTTCCTTTTTGGTCAAGCCGGTCTAATCTCTCAATTATCTGATGGAGCAGTTGGTTTGTTGAAGGTGCTTGTGATGTGGAAGGAGTAGGAATATCTTCGGCCAGTTCTGTAAACCGGCTAGTAGTGGCTGTTGGAGGTCTGATATACTTCCTGTTAGGGACTATCTGATCATCTCGTGGAATCATGGCCTTGGTGTCCCCAGCTCTATAAGAGACTCTGGCTGCTGAGACTAGATTTGAAACCAAGGCGGGAAAAGGTATGTTGTCCGCAATCTGTACGTGTCCCATAGCATGCTGAATATGTCTAGGTAAATTGAGGTGCTGGTCTTAAGGATTCACCAGAGTAAAACAGCCATGTCTGCAGTGAAGGAAGACTCGTGAGTGCTCGGAAAGTCATAATGGGACATAATCTGTGTCCAAACTCGAGCCTCCAAGGTGAGTGTTGAAGCCAATATGCTCTTAGGACGAGATCGATGGTATCCATAGGTCCATCTGCTGCCAGGTTGTGCTATAACTCTAAGAATGGCGTCCCAGTCAAATTGGTATGTCTGGCATTTGAATGAGGCTTCTTGGAATACGTCCAATCCTTCTAGAGCAGGGGGAAGATCTAAAGCTTGTTGAATGACCTCTTCAGTTATAGGGGCCTACTTCTGACGGACATAGACAGATGGCATGGTTGGCATGTGAAAATTGGAGTAGAATTCAACTACCCATGAAAGGTTAACCTGCCATGGCTATCTCCGTAGGAATCCCCAATGTCTTCGTTCAATTCGAGGCTCAACAAATTCAACAATGTTGGTCGGGAGGATGAGAAGGTATTCATTATTATAGTTCCTTTTAGCCAGGATGGGGAACATCTGCTCACAGTAGCGGTTAATGAATTGCAGTGTCCTTTGCTGGAAAGGCTTTTTCTTTTTCATCGACCTTGATGATCCTCTTGATTCATTTTGTTGAGGGCTTTACTGCTGTTGAAGATGGCTCTGCCACTAGTGTTCTTTTTGTTCCTTTCCTTGCTGGTTATTTGGGAGTAGCTTTCTCTTTACCTTTCTTGGTGGTCATCCTAAAAAGGGAAAAAAAGTAATTAACTTTAAAACTAAGGGTTAGAGCAAGGAAGGGGATGGTATAAGTGATAATCAATGCACGGTAAAGAGGGATGTCATTAACACATGGTCATGACTACATGTAAAAAGTTCATCAATTGAAATATAGCAAGTGCATGTGATTTCTATTAAATGCAAGATGTTTATTGGCATGCTGGCAAAGGCATGAGTAGCATAGATTAAGCATTAAATGTCCAAATTAGATTGTCAACTCTTTCAAACTAACAATCTGTTTGTATTGATAATTATATTTAATCAATAAAATATAAAAGGGGTTTTGTGAAAAATAAGCATTAGAGTAGTAGAATAGAGTAATATAAAATAATGTGGAATACCATACGGGCTTTTTCACAAATACATAGCATGCATGGTGAATACGTTATTGAAAGTATTAAATTGAACATGCAAGCAACCCTTTAAGAAGTAAAAAAAAATAAAAAGAAAAGAAAATAACTCACAATAACTCACAAGCAAAATGTAAAAGAAAATAATCACCCAATTAAAGAAATAAAAAGAAAAGAAAAAGAAAGAAAAAGAAAATATAGATAATGAAAGTGAAAAGAAAAAGAAGAAGAAAATATTAAGAAAAATAATAAAGGAAAAATAAAAAGTAAGGAAAGAAAGAAAAGAACCTCGATAATGGATGTGAAAAATAAGGGAGGAGAAAGTAAAAAGTGAGAAAGAATAAAGAAGGAAGAAGAGAGAAGAAAGAAATAAGAAGGGAAAGAAAAGATTAGATTTGGGGAAGAAAAGATAAGATATTAGGCGCTGATCTAGATAAGCTGTGCATCCCATGTGACGCGGATGCATGGGTCACGTGATCGCGTGGTGTGTGATAGGTTCAGGTGACGCGGACGCGTGGGTCACGCGATCGCGTGACCTGATTTGTGCTATTGGCGCGAGTGCAGCCTCGCGTACGCACAACTCTCTGTTTTATACGCATTTTGCCAAAAATCTGGGTGACGGGTGCGCGTGGGTGACGCGATCGCGTGAATGGCCATTTTTTTTAAGAACGACGCAGTCGCGTGGGGCACGCGTTCGTGTGGTAGGGCTTGTGCTTCCAGCACCATTCCAGCCCCACTCCACCATAACTCTCTGCCATATACCCATTTACGTCGAGTTCGCTCCACCATGGTGGGTTCTCTCCCACCTAGCACTTTGCTTTTACATCCTTAAGTTGGACGTTCTTCAGGCTCATTCTGCTTCTGTTGGTGGGTCTTCCAAGAGGAAAACTTCTAGTTCTTTGTGATCCTTAATCTTCTCTCCATGATAAAGCTTTAGGTGATGTCCATTGACCTTTATGAATTTAGAGCTTGAAAGATGACGCAGGTGAAAAATTCCATATGGCTCTGCCTTTTCTACTCTGTAGGGACCTTCCCGTCTTGATCTCAGTTTACCTGGCATAAGCCTCAGTCTGGAGTTATAAAGAAGAACGAACTCCTCTGGTCTGAACTCTCTCCTTTTTATGTGCTTGTCATGGACAACCTTTATCTTCTCTTTGTATTGCCTGGAGTTGTCATATGCTTCTAGGCGAAGGTTTTCTAATTCTGCTAGTTGCAGTTTTCTTTCAGCACCAGATTCTTCAAAATTCATATTGCATTCCCTTATATCCCAGAAAGCCTTGTGTTCCACCTCTACTGGAAGGTGACAAGCCTTTTCGTATACCAAGCGGAAGGGGCTCATCCCAATGGGTGTCTTATACGCTGTTCTATATGCCCAGAGTGCATCTTGTAGCCTGGCACTCCAGTCTTTCCTATGAGGCTTTAGTATCTTCTCTAGGATGTGTTTGATTTCCCTGTTAGACACTTCTTCTTGTCCATTGGTCTGGGGATGATAAGTTATTGCTACTTTGTGAACTATCCCATGCTTTTTCAGTAATCCTGTTAGTCTCCTGTTACAAAAGTGAGTGCCTTGATCGCTCACGATTGCTCGTGGTGATCCAAAGCGATAGATAATATGGTTTCTAACAAAGGAAACAACAGTGTTAGCATCATCAGTACGGGTAGGAATTGCTTCCACCCATTTATAAACATAATCTACAGCTAACAGTATATAAAGGTAACCATTAGAGTTTGGAAATGGACCCATGAAATCAATGCCCCAAACATCAAAAATTTCACAGAAAAGCATAATCTGTTGAGGCATCTCATCCCTCTTGGATATATTACCAAATCTTTGGCATGGGAAACAAGATTTACAAAATTCAGCAGCATCTTTAAAAAGAGTAGGCCACCAGAATCCACAGTCTAAAATTTTTTTAGCTGTTCTTTGAGGGCCAAAATGTCCTCCACTCTCAGAAGAGTGGCATGCCTCTAAAATGGACTGGATTTCTGATTGGGACACACATCTTCTAATTACCTGGTCAGTACCACACCTCCATAGATATGGGTCATCCCATATATAATATTTAGACTCGCTTTCAGCTTGTCCCTTTGATGTTTAGTAAAATTGGGAGGGAAAGTATGGCTAACTAGATAATTAGCTATAGGTGCATACCAAGGAACTACTTCAAATACTGCATGCAAGCTATCAAATGGAAAAGCATCATTTATAGGAGTGTAGTCATCCTTAATGTGCTCAAGGCGACTCAAGTGGTCTGCCACTAAATTCTGGTTACCACTCCTATCCTTAATTTCTAAATCAAATTCTTGTAGTAGCAGTATCCAATGTATTAACCTTGGTTTGGACTCCTTTTTAGCTAATAAATATTTTAGAGCTGCATGGTCTGAGTATACTACTACCTTAGTACCAAGTAGATAGGCTCGGAATTTATCCAGAGCAAATATAATAGCAAGAAGCTCTTTTTCAATAGTAGTATAATTAGACTGAGCAGCATCTAAGGTCTTAGATGCATAAGTAATTACGAAGGGGTCCTTACCTTCGCGCTGAGCCAGCACCGCTCCTACTGCATGGTTGGAGGCATCACACATAATTTCAAATTGCTGGCTCCAGTCTGGTCCTCTGTAACAACCCTAGTTTTTGAAAATCAAATAATTAGTTATTTGTGATTTATTTTATTTGTTGATAATTTTATTTTAAGAAAATTATTTTACTAAAGGTAATTAAATGGAGTTTCATGATAATTGGAGTTTAAATTAATTAGAATTTTTATATAGATAATTGATTGAACTTAGCAATATGTTGATAAATAATGTTCCAAAATATTTTTAATAGAGTATATTTTTTAAAATTACTCTAGCTTCTAATTTTATCAAAATATCTTTTCATATCTATCCTTTATTCTTTTATAAAATCTCTAATTTCTAACCCTAATTCCCAAATTAATTCACAAACCCTAATTTCCCAAATACAGAAAACCTAACCCAGTTACCCCTCAACCCAGCGTCGTTTTCCCCTTTCACTCACTCAGCTTGATCCCTCAACCCTAGCATTTTCCCCCAATGGTACAGAGAAGAGAGAAAGAAATGAGATTCGGAGAGTGAGAGAGAGCCCGTGTCCGAAAGTGAAGAGGAGATGTAGCTCGCGTTGCTGCCTCCATCACGACTGAACCGTCGCGCCTTCATGCGCCGTCACCACCGTTCCATGGAGCCGCTGCCGTCATCCACGCGTTGTTGAGGGAAGCCCGAGACGGAGATGAGAGAGATGCCATCGCCACGTAGCCGCCGTCCTGTCGCCAACACCGTCGCGGGGAAAACCAGAGCCGAGGCAGGGAGTAGCGCCGAGAGGGAGAGAGAGGCCGTCGTCGTGTCCTGTTCACCGTCGCCGTCGATCTGCCTTGGAGCCACTGTGTCACGCGTCGCCGATGAAGAATAGAGAGAGAGACGCATGCTGAAGAGAAGCCCGCGACCAGTCTTGTCGCCGTCAGCGCCGCGGGTTGCCGTCGCCATCTTCGCGGGCTGCCACCGCACCGCCGTTGTCGCACTCTGCTGCTGCCGCATCTCACCAAGCCACCACTGAAGGAGGAAAGCTCGCCAGTTCTGCCTCTGCTTCTTGTTCCTAAAATCTTACAAGAACGCCAGTGCCCTGCTGGAGTTGCTATTGAACCGTTAGAACCGCTACAGTTTTGTGGTTACCGTAAGTTACATTGCCACTGCCGTTACTGGAGGTAGTTATTGGCCCTGTTTGGAGATTGTTGCTGCCACTGGAATCCCAAACGGGAAAGGAGAGAAGGCCGTTTAACCTTGTCACTGTCGCTGCCATGGAAACAGGTGCTGGAAACTGCTAACGGAGCAGCTGCGTTTAGTGATTTCTGCGAGTTTCAACACTGAGGTAGGGGATTTATTTTTAAAGTTAAAACATTTTTAATTTTAGAATGCCTATAAAGTTATTCGGATAATAGCAAATATTTAATAATGATTAAGGGTTGAGTAATTGACGTGAATTGTTTGAAGTATGTTTGACAATAGTTAGTTGGAGTGATTATTCTGATTTATTATTAGAATTAGATGTGGTTGTGAATTGTATTTCGAATTATTCATTTTGGCGATGAATTGGCTGAGATTTTGATCCTGAATGAGTTACTTTGAATTGTTTGATATTGAATTAGAAATTTAATATATTGGAATGGCTGTAAAATGGATTTGTGACAGGTTGGAATTGGTTGAAATGTAGCTGCAAATGGTGATTCATTTAATGTTACTTATTAAATTGAAACACGATGAGTTAATTATTGAATGAAATGGATTTGAGAGAAGTTAGTTGTGATTATTATTCTGAGTTATGTTTGAAGTTAGATGCGGATGTGAATTGAATTTGGGTTATGGTTGTGATATTGACTGGCTTCGTTATCGCGAGTAATTAACTGATGAGATTTACTTTGGTTTGAGGCTGTGATTGTTATTGGTTTTTTGATTATTTTAGAATTGCTGGAAATTCCGATTTTAGTCGATTATGTCAAGTTGGTTATTATTGTTGATTTAAGTTTAACTAGAGTTGATTTTGAGGACGGTTAAAGGATTGAAGGTTGACTACTGAACTATTTTCTTGAAATATAATTTTTAAAATAAAATGGTAACTTTGCTAATATCTAAATAACTTTAAAAATAACAAGAAATATAAAGAGTTGATGTTTGGGGTATTTGTTATGAATTCTTGAAGTTGGACTGGTTTACTTTTAAAGAATGGTTTATGGAAACTCTGATTTTAATTAATGTTAGGATGTTGGTTGTTAAACTGATTTATGATGAGATGATTGTGGAGATTTTGTTGTTGTGATAATTGGTGATAAAAAGATGGAGAATCAATTGAGTTAATTTGAAAGGATTCTATGACTTATGAATTTAGTTATGAATTGATGAGATGAAAATTGGATTATTGGATTATGTGAGAATTGCGAGTTGTGGATTTTCTGATTGCTTGAGAATATTGTATTTGATAATTGTTGAGAAAGGATTGTTGAATTGTTGAGAAAGAGGGAACCCGTAAGGGTGGCTAAGTCCGAGTTTTAGGGGAGGTGCTGCCGAAATTTTATAAAAATATGAGGTTTCATTTGAAAGTTATTTTAGAAGCTTTGAATTTGGAAAATTATATTACTTGAGCTTTATTTAGTTTAGAAAAGAATTAAAATATTTTGAATTCAATTTACCAAGGAAAGGAATTATGTTTCGAACTTGAATTATTTAATAAAGAAATTATGTTTTGAATTTGATTCAATATAGAAAGAGTTATGTCTTGGGCTTGAAATAAAGGATTACCTTTTTGGAAATTTGGTGAAATAATAATATTTGAATTTGAATAGTAAGAGAGATGATTTTTGAATCTTTGTGAAGTTAGTAAACTTGAGAAAGTTTTATTTGATTATTTCTAAAGAGATGTTATGTTTTGAAAAGTGTTTAATGAATTTAAAATAAATGATTTTCTTGAGTCTTTCGATAGAGAACCAAACTGAAAATTAGTTTTAAAGTTGGCTTGAGTCAAGATTGCTAAAGTAGAGATTATGACTGACTTGATGGTTAAGATTCTTTTATGGATAAATACCTAAGAAAGTTAAGAAAGGTTTAAAGAAAAATGTTAAGAACTCAAAGGTAAAGAGAGAATGATGAATTGATATGTGGATTGTTGCGTTTTAGAAAGGGTAATGAAAAGTGATAAAAGGCGGAAAAACCCCATGAACTGTTAGTTGTTTAACTACGGGGAAAAGCCCACGAAATGATAATTGGTTAAAATCGCGAAGTACCAACGAACTAAAGGATCATTGATCTCGGGGAAACCTATAAATTGTTATGTGTTTTATATGCGGGAAAAACCCATGAACTGATAATCATTGATTACGAGAATAACCCACTAATGGTTATATGTTGATCTCGGGTATATCCCACAAACTGAAGATCGTTGTTTGCTGTGTATTGGTCTCAGGTATAACCCACGAACTGAGGATCATGTTTGTTGTTGTATGTTGATCTCGGGTATAACTGGTGTGCGAAATCGTGATCATTCCATTCCTTGGTAATGGCACTAAAAACTTAATACGCACGTTCATGATCTTATATCTGTTTCACAACTTCGTACAACTAACCAGCAAGTGCACTGGGTCATCCAAGTAATAAACCTTACGTGAGTAAGGGGCGATCCCACGGAGATTGTCGGCTTGAAGCAAGCTATGGTCACCTTGTAAATCTCAGTCAGGCGGATTAAATTGTATTAAGAAATTATAGTGAATAAAAATGAAATAAAATATAAAATAGGATAGTGGTACTTATGTAATTCATTGGTGAGAATTTCAGATAAGCGTATAGAGATGCTTTTGTTCCTCTGATCTCTGCTTTCCTGCTGTCTTCATCCAATCAATCCTACTCCTTTCCATGGCAAGTTGTATGTTGGGCATCACCGTTGTCAATGGCTACTTCCCGTCATCTCAGTGAAAATGGTCCAAGATGCTCTGTCACGGCACGACTATTCATCTGTCGATTCTCGATCATACTGGAATAGGATCCATTGATCCTTTTGCGTCTGTCACTACGCCCAGCACTCGCGAGTTTTAAGCTCGTCACAGCCATCCCTTCCCAGATCCTACTTGAAATACCACAGACAAGGTTTAGACTTTCCGGATCTCAGGAATGGCCATCCATGGGTTCTAACTTATACCACGAAGACACTAATAACTCGGACTCGGTCCCCTGTATTAGATATCCAAGAGATATCCATTCAATCTAAGGTAGAACGGAAGTGGTTGTCAGTCACGCGTTCATAAGTTGTGAATGATGATGACTATCACGATCATCACATCCATCATATTGAAGTACGAATGAATATCTTAGAAGCGGAATAAGTTGAATTCAATAGAAAAATAGTAGTACTTTGCATTAATCTTTGAGGAACAGCAGAGCTCCACACCTTAATCTATGGTGTGTAGAAACTCTACCGTTGAAAAATACATAAGTGAAAGGTTCAGGCATGGCCGAATGGCCAGCCCTCACAAAAGTCTAAGATAGCATAAAACTAATCAAAGATTATCCGAAGATAGTAAAAAGTCCTATTTATACTAAAATAGTTACTAGGGTTTACAGAAATGAGTAAATGATGCAGAAATCCACTTCCGAGGCCCACTTGGTGTGTGCTTGGGCTGAGCTTGAAATTTACACGTGGAGAGGTCATTCTTGGAGTTGAACGCCAGTTTGTAACGTGTTTCTGGCGTTGAACTCCACTTTGCAGCTTGTTTCTGGCGCTGAATGCCAGACTGCAACATGGAACTGGCGTTGAACGCCAGTTTACGTCATCAATCCTTATTCGAAGTATGGACTATCATATATTGCTAAAAGGCCCTGGATGTCTACTTTCCAACGCAATTGGAAGCGCACCATTTAAAGTTCTGTAGCTCCAGAAAATCCACTTTGAGTGCAGGGAGGTCAGAATCCAACAGCATCTGCAGTCCTTCTTCAACCTCTGAATCTGATTTTTGCTCAGGTCCCTCAATTTCAGCCAGAAAATACCTGAAATCACAGAAAAACACACAAACTCATAGTAAAGTCCAGAAATGTGAATTTTGATTAAAAACTAATAAAAATATAATGAAAACTAATTAAATCCTACTAAAAACATACTAAAAATAATGCCAAAAAGCGTATAAATTATCCGCTCATCACAACACCAAACTTAAATTGTTGCTTGTCCCCAAGCAACTGAAAATCAAATAGGATAAAAAGAAGAGAATATACTATAAATTCCAAACTGTCAATGAAACATAGCTCCAATCAGATGAGCGGAAATTGTAGCTTTTTGCCTCTTGAATAGTTTTGGCATCTCACTTTATCCATTGAAGTTCAGAATGATTGGCATCTATAGGAACTTAGAATTCAGATAGTGTTATTGATTCTCCTAGTTCAGTATGTTGATTCTTGAACACAGCTACTTTATGAGTCTTGGCCGTGGCCCTAAGCACTTTGTTTTCCAGTATTACCACCGGATACATAAATGCCACAAACACATAACTGGGTGAACCTTTTCAGATTGTGACTCAGCTTTGCTAAAGTCTCCAATTAGAGGAGTCCAGGGTTCTTAAGCACACTCTCTTTTTTTTTTGCTTTGGACCTTGACTTTAACCGCTTAGGCCAGCATTTTATTCCTTTAGGCCCTCCTATCCACTGATGCTTAAAGCCTTGGATCCTTTTTATTACCCTTGACTTTTGGTTTTAAGGGCTATTGGCTTTTTGCTCTTGCCTTTTGGTTTAAAGAGCTTTTGGCTTTTTCTGCTTGCTTTTTCTTTTTCTTTTTCTCTCTTTTTTTATTTTCGCATTTTTTTTCTGCAAGCTTTTGTATTCACTATTTTTTCTTGCTTCAAGAATCATTTTTATGATTTTTTAGATTATCAAATAACATTTCTCCTTTTCATCATTCTTCCAATAGCCAACATATTTAACATTCATGAACAACAACTTCAAAAGACATATGCACTGTTCAAGCATTCATTCAGAAAACAAAAGTATTGTCACCACATCAAAATAATTAAACTAGTTTCAAGGATAAATTTGAAACCATGTACTTTTTGTTCTTTTGTAATTAAAACATTTTTCATTCAAGAGAGGTGATGGATTCATAGGACATTGATAACTTTAAGGCATAGACACTTAAATACTAGTGATCATGAAGATAAAAACATAAACAGACATAAAGCATAAAAATTGAAAAACAGGAAAATAAATAAACAAGGAGATTAAGGAATGAGTCCACCTTAGTGAGGGTGGCGTCTTCCTCTTCTTGAAGAACCAATGGTGCTTTTGAGCTCCTCTATGTCTCTTCCTTGTCTTTCTTGCTCCTCCCTCATAGCTCTTTGATCTTCTCTAATTTCATGGAGGATGATGGAGTGTTCTTGATGTTCCACCCTTAATTGTCCCATGTTGGAACTTAATTCACCTAGGGAAGTATTGATTTGTTCCCAATAGTTTTGTGGAGGAAAGTACATCCCTTGAGGCATCTCAGAGATTTCATGGTGAGGAATTTCCTCATGATCATGTTGAGGTCCATGCTCTCTTGTTTGCTCCATCTTTTTCTTAGTGATGGGCTTATCCTCTTCAATGAGGATGTCTCCCTCTATGTCAATTCCAGCTGAATTGTAGAGGTGACAAATGAGGTGAGGAAAGGCTAACCTTGCCAAAGTGGAGGTCTTGTCAGCCACCTTGTAGAGTTCTTGAGGTATAATCTCATGAACTTCCACTTCCTCCCCAATCATGATACTATGGATCATGATGGCCCGGTCTATAGTAACTTCAGACCGGTTGCTAGTAGGAATGATTGAGCATTGAATGAACTCCAACCATCCTCTAGCTACTGGTTTGAGGTCAAGCCTTCTTAGTTGAACCGGCTTTCCTTTTGAGTCAATTTTCCATTGAGCTCCTTCCACACATATGTCCATGAGGACTTGGTCCAACCTTTAATCAAAGTTGACTCTTCTAGTGTAGGGGTGCGCGTTCTCTTCCATCATTGGCAAGTTGAACGCCAGCCTCACATTCTCCGGACTGAAATCTAAGTATTTCCCCCGAACCGTGGTGAGCCAATTCTTTAAGTTCGGGTTCACACTTTGATCATGGTTCCTAGTAACCCATGCGTTTGCATAGAACTCTTGAACCATTAAGATCCCGACTTGTTGAATGGGGTTGGTTAGAACTTCCAAACCTCTTTTTTGGATTTCAAGTCGGATCTCCGGATACTCATTCTTTTTGAGTTTGAAAGGAACCTCAGGGATCACTTTCTTCTTGGCCACAACTTCATAGAAGTGGTCTTGATGAACCTTAGAGCTGAATCTCTCCATCTCCCATGACTTAGAGGTGGAAGCAATTGCCTTTCCTTTCCTCTTTTTAGAGGTTTCTCTGGCCTTAGGTGCCATAAATGGTTATGAAAAAACAAAAAGCAATGTTTTTACCACACCAAACTTAAAATGGGTGCTCGTCCTCGAGTAAAAGAAAAGAGAAAGAAGTAGAAGAAGAAGAGAATGGGAGAGATAGAGGGAGAAGTGGTTTCGGCCAAGTGGAAGAAGAGAGGGTTGTGTTGTGGGAAAATGAAGAAGGAATGAGGGGTTTATATAGGAGCGGGGAGGGGTTAGGGTTCGGCCATTTAGGGTTGGGTTTGGGAGGGAAATTATTTTGAATTTAAAGGTAGGTAGGGTTTTTGGGGAAGAGAGGATGGATGTGAGTGGTGAAGAGGTGATGGGAAAGATTCATTGAGTTGATTGGTGAGGGGTATTTGGGGAAGAGAGTTATGAAAAGGTGTGAAGAGGAGAGAAGAAGTAGGTGGGACTCCTGTAGGGTCCACAGACCCTGAGGAGATCCTATGGGGTCCACAGATCCAGTGGGGCCAAGGACTTTAATCATCCCTGCTCCAATTAGGCGTGTAAACGCCCTCTATAGGCAATCCTGGCATTTAACGCCAGATTGCAGCATGTTTCTGGCATTAAACGCCACTTCCATGCTTGTTTTGGGCGTTCAACGCCAGTCTGCAGCATGTTTCTGGCGTTGAACGCCAGTTTTCCTCTGGGGTGCATTCCTGGCATTTAAACGCTAGAATGATGCTTGTTTCTAGCGTTTAACGCCAGTTTCATGCTCTGTTCTGGCGTTAAACGCCAGCCAGATGCTCCTTACTGGTGTTTAAACGCCAGTAAGCCCTTCCTCCAGGCTGTTCTATTTTCAATGCTGTTTTTCATTCTGTTTTTGATTATTCAGTAGTTTTTGTGACTCCACATGATCATCAACCTAATAAGACATGAAATAACAAAGAGAAAATAAAATAAAAATGATTAAATAACATTGGATTGCCTCCCAACAAGCGCTTCTTTAATGTCAATAGCTTGACAGTGGGCTCTCATGGAACTACACAGGTGATCAGGTCAATTTTATAGACTCCCAACACCAAACTTAGAGTTTGGATATGGGAATTCAACACCAAACTTAGAGTTTGGCTGAGGCCTCCCAACACTAAACTTAGAGTTTGATTGTGGGGGCTTTGTTTGACTCTATACTGAGAGAAGCTTTTCATGCTTCCTCTCCATGGGTACAGAAGGAGATCCTTGAGTTTTAAACACAAGGTTATCCTCATTTAGTTGAAGGATCAATTCTCCTCTATCTACATCAATCACAGCTCTTGCTGTGGCTAGGAAGGGTCTTCCAAGGATGATGGATTCATCCTCCTCCTTCCCAGTATCCAGGATTATGAAATCAGCAGGGATGTAAAGGCCTTCAACCTTTACTAACACATCTTCTACTTGTCCATAAGCCTATTTTCTTGAGTTGTCTGCCATCTCTAATGAGATTCTGGTAGCTTGTACCTCAAAGATTCCCAGTTTCTCCATTACAAAGAGGGACATGAGGTTTATCCCTGACCCAAGGTCACATAGAGCCTTCTCAAAGGTCATGGTGCCTATGGTACAAGGTATTAAGAACTTTCCAGGATCCTGTTTCTTCTGAGGAAATGTCAGTTGATCCAGATCACTCAGTTCATTGATGAGCAAGGGAGGTTCATCTTCCCAAGTCTCATTACCAAATAATTTGGCATTCAGCTTCATGATTGCACCAAGGTACTTGGCAACTTGCTCTTCAGTAACATTCTCATTCTCTTCAGAAGAAGAATACTCATCAGAGCTCATGAAGGGCATAAGGAGGTTCAATGGAATCTCTATGGTCTCTAGATGAGCCTCAGATTCCTTTGGTTCCTCAGAGGGAAACTCCTTGTTGATCACTGGACGTCCCAGGGGGTCTTCCTCATTGGGATTCACGTCCTCTCCCTCCCTTACAGGTTTGGCCATGGTAATCAATTCAATGGCCTTGCACTCTCCTTTTGGATTCTCTTCTGTATTGCTTGGGAGAGTACTAGGAGGGATTTCAGTGATCCTTTTACTTAGCTAGCCCACTTGTGCTTCCAAATTTCTAATGGAGGACCTTGTTTCATTCATGAAACTTAGAGTGGCCTTAGATAGATTAGAGACTATATTTGCCAAGATAGATGGATTCTCTCAGAACTCTCTGTCGTTTGCTGAGTGGGTCATGGAAAAAATCTTAGCTAATTCAGACAGACCATCATAGAATATATCCAGGATGGTCCATTCTGAAAGCATGTCAGAAGGACACTTTTTGGTCATTTCTTATATCTCTCCCAAGCTTCATAGAGGGATTCACCTTCTTTTTGTCTGAAGGTTTGAACATCCACTCTAAGCTTACTCAGCTTTTGAGGAGGAAAGAACTTGGCTAAGAAAGCCGTGACCAGCTTATCCCAAGAGTTCAGGCTATCTTTGGGTTGAGAGTCCAACCAGACTCTAGCTCTGTCTCTTACAGCAAACGGGAAAAGCATAAGCCTGTAGACCTCGGGATCAACCCCATTGGTCTTAACAGTATCACAGATCTGCAAGAATTCAGTTAAGAACTGAAGAGGATCTTCAGATGGAAGTCCATGAAACTTGCAGTTCTACTGCATCAGAGAAACTAATTGAGGTTTCAGCTCAAAATTGTTTGCTCCAATGGCAGGAATGGAGATGCTTCTTCCATGTAAATTGGAATTAGGTGCAGTAAAGTCACCAAGCATCCTCCTTGCATTATTATTATTTTCGGCTGCCATCTCCTCTTCCTATTCGAAAATTCCTGTAAGGTTGTCTCTGGGTTGTTGTATTTTAGCTTCTCTTAGTTTTCTTTTCAGAGCCCTTTCAGGTTCAGGATCTGCTTCAACAAGAATGTTCTTGTCCTTGCTCCTGCTCATATGACAAAGAAGGGGATAACAAAGAAAATATGGAATCCTCTATGTCACAGTATAGAGATTCCTTTGTGTGAGTAGAAGAAGAAAATAATGTAATGTAAAGAAGAGAAGAAGAAAAACTCGAACACAGAGAGGGAGGTGGTGTTCGAATTTTTGGATGGGAGAGAAGTGTTAGTAGATGAATAAATAAATAGAAGGAGATGAGAGAGAGAATTTTGAAATTTAATTAAAATAAAAATTAAAATTGAAAGTTAGATTTCGAAAATTAAAGTTGAAATTAAATTAAAATTAAAACAATTAGTTAATTAAAAAGGAATTTTGAAAAAGGAGAGAGGGAATTTTCGAAAATAAGAGAGAGAGGATTAGTTAGGTAATTTTGAAAAAGATATGATTGAAACAAAAAGATAAGATTGATTGAAAAAGTTTTGAAATTTGTTTTTGAAAAAGATATGATTGAAATTTAAAAAGATATGATTGAAACAAAAATATAAGATTTGAAAATCAATTTTAAAAAGATAAGAAGTTAGAAAAGCTTTTGAAATTGAATTTGAAAAAGATATGATTGAAATTTTAATTTGAAAAAGATTTGAAAAGAAAATTAAAAAGATTTGATTTTGAAAACTAAAGTTGATTACTTGACTAACAAGAAACTAAAAAGATATGATTCTAGAGTTTAAAGATTGAACCTTTCTTACTAGGCAAGTAACAACTTAATATTTTTGAATCAATCACATTAAATGTTAGTAACTAATTTGAAAATCATGAACTAAAATTAAGAAAAAGATTTTTGAAAATTAATTTGAAAAATTTTCGAAAATATTAGAAAGAAATTTTGAAAAAAATTTGATTTTTGAAAAAGATTTGCAAAAGATAGAATTTTTAAATTGAAAATTTGATTTGACTCATAAGAAACAACTTGACATTAAAATTTTTTTTGAAAAAGTCAACTCAAATTTTCGAATTTGATGAGAAGAAAAAGGGAAAGATATTTTTGAATTTTTAATGAAGAAAGAGAAAAACACAAAATTGACTCAATGCATGAAAATTTTGGATTAAAACATGTGATGCATGCAAGAACACTATGAATGTCAAGATGAACACCAAGAACACTTTGAATGTCAAGATGAACATCAAGAACTTTTTTTTTGAAAATTTTTAAGAAAAGAAAAATATGCAAGATATCAAACTTAGAAATTTTCAATAATTAGACACTAACAAGTTAAAAATGCATATGAAAAACAAGAAAAAACACAAAACAAGAAAATATGAAGATCAAACAAGAAGACTTACCAAGAACAACTTGAAGATCATGAAGAACACTATGAATGCATGAATTTTTGAAAAATGCATAAGTTTTTAGAAAAAAATGCAATTGACACCAAACTTAAAAATTGACTCTAGACTCAAACAAGAAACAAAAAATATTTTTGATTTTATGATTTTATTAATTTTTTTTTTGGATTTTTGTACATTTTTATTTTTTTGAAAACCTATAAGGAAAAGGAAGCAATGAATTCAAAGTCCTCAATCAAGATTCCAGGAATCATACCAGGTTAGTCTAAAGCTTGATGGCCAGCCAAACTTCAGCATACCATTTTGAAACTTTAGAATTCATTCTTAAAAATTTTAAAATAATTTTCAAAAACAAATGGAAAATTTTGTTTGAAAGATTTTTGAAGAAATTTTTTTTTTGAAAAGAAAACGAAAAGAAAGTTACCTAATCTGAGCAACAAGATGAACCGTCAGTTGTCCAAACTCGAACAATCCCCGGCAATGGCACCAAAAACTTGGTGTGCGAAATCGTGATCATTCCATTCCTTGGTAACGGCGCTAAAAACTTAATACACACGTTCATGATCTTATATCTGTTTCACAACTTCGTACAACTAACCAGCAAGTGCACTGGGTCATCCAAGTAATAAACCTTACGTGAGTAAGGGTCGATCCCACGGAGATTGTCGGCTTGAAGCAAGCTATGGTCACCTTGTAAATCTCAGTCAGGCGGATTAAATTGTATTAAGAAATTATAGTGGATGAAAATTAAATAAAATATAAAATAGGATAGTGGTACTTATGTAATTCATTGGTGAGAATTTCAGATAAGCGTATAGAGATGCCTTCGTTCCTCTGATCTCTGCTTTCCTGCTGTCTTCATCCAATCAATCCTACTCCTTTCCATGGTAAGTTGTATGTTGGGCATCACCGTTGTCAATGGCTACTTCCCGTCCTCTCAGTGAAAATGGTCCAAGATGCTCTGTCACGGCACGGCTATTCATCTGTCGGTTCTCGATCATACTAGAATAGGATCCATTGATCCTTTTGCGTCTGTCACTACGCTGCATTAATCTTTGAGGAACAGCAGAGCTCCACACCTTAATCTATGGTGTGTAGAAACTCTACCGTTGAAAAATACATAAGTGAAAGGTTCAGGCATGGCCGAATGGCCAGCCCTCACAAAAGTCTAAGATAGCATAAAACTAATCAAAGATTATCCGAAGATAATAAAAAGTCCTATTTATACTAAACTAGTTACTAGGGTTTACAGAAATGAGTAAATGATGCAGAAATCCACTTCCGGGGCCCACTTGGTGTGTGCTTGGGCTGAGATTGAAATTTACACGTGAAGAGGTCATTCTTGGAGTTGAACGCCAGTTTGTAATGTGTTTCTGGCGTTGAACTCCACTTTGCAGCTTGTTTATGGCGCTGAACGCCAGACTGCAGCATAGAACTGGCGTTGAACGCCAGTTTACGTCATCAATCCTTATTCAAAGTATGGACTATCATATATTGCTGAAAAGTCCTAGATGTCTACCTTTCAACGCAATAGGAAGCGCGCCATGTGCAGTTCTGTAGCTCCAGAAAATCCACTTTGAGTGCAGGGAGGTCAGAATCCAACAGCATCTGCAGTCCTTCTTCAACCTCTGAAGCTGATTTTTGCTCAGGTCCCTCAATTTCAGCCAGAAAATACCTGAAATCAAAGAAAAACACACAAACTCATAGTAAAGTCCAGAAATGTGAATTTTGATTAAAAACTAATAAAAATATAATGAAAACTAATTAAATCCTACTAAAAACATACTAAAAATAATGCCAAAAAGCGTATAAATTATCCGCTCATCAATAACCCACGAACTGAGGATCATTGTTTTGTTTGTGAATTGATCTCAGGGACACCCACGAACTGAGGATAACTGTTTTCCCTTGTGCGTATATTATGGGGTTGAGCTTTGCGCCAACTGCCGGTTGTCACGAAGGAGTGGTATTCTTACCACCGACACATATGCACTAAGGACACAAAGGGAAGCCATATCTAGGACTTGTTCCTAGGTAATGTCGGGCTGCAGGGTGTAAACCGACACGTGAGCTCATGGCCTGCTTAGGACAGACATGCATCATAGTGGTTGTGCATTTGCATTTGGTTGTGTTTGCTTGTATTACTTCTCTGTGATTGTGTTGTTTGTTTTATTGTGATTTGTTTGTGTGTTGAATTGAGTTTTCTTACTTGTGCTAGTAGTCTGTGAATGTATAGAGATGATTAATAACTGTTTGTTGTGACTAAAAATCAATTATGTGGCTGAAAGATATTTAATGAGACAAATTTTGTGATTGAGATCTGTTTTGGGTTTAGGAATTTAAAGAAGTAATTATTTATCTAAAGTAAGATTAAAAAGTATTTCAAAGGGTTTGACAAAGATGATTTGTTAAGCAAAGTTAATTATTTGCATGTTAATCATTACTTTTACGGCATTCTCATTCCCTACTGAGAACGTGTAGTTTGTTCTCACCCCAAAATCTTCCACCCTTTCAATGACACAGGTTCGAAGACTCAGTTTGAAGCTGCGGGCGATTGTTATACTATATTTATAAGTTAAGTTATTTTCATAGAGTTACCTTGCCTTTGTAGCTTTAGTTTTTATTTTATGCAGAGGGATAGGAGTTGTACTGGAGTTTTACTTAAATTCTTTTGTGTAATATTTATATTACTTGGTGATATTTGCTATACGATTTTGATTAATAAAAACAAAATTTTTCTGGAATTTTCTATAAAACTGAATCGCGATATCGAACTAAAGGCTCAATAGTAAATAGTTAACAAAGGAAAACAGGTTAGTAACGCCTTACTTTCGGTACGATCATGACGTACTGGAAGTTGGGTCGTTACAAATGGTATCAGAGCAGTTCGTTCCTGTTAGAGCCTTGGGAATGGACTGACTATACTTCATTGCATACTCTGAGTGTCTGTTATGCTTAGTGACTTGTTCTGATAACAAGAGTTTGTGTTTTATTTGCATAACTATCTGATGATTAACGCTGTTAGGTTACCATTGCATGCCTCATGGTATTAGGTCTGGCCAACTTAATACTAATGATTTATGTATATGGCAACACTAATAGGTTATCATAGACGAAATAGAAGTAATAGGTAATGCGATTCACGGGGTTTGGGAGCGTTAGAGTTTATGAAGTTAGCTTTGATTCGACGTATAATCTTTATTTGCGCCACGTAAACTCATGCCATCTTTTTCTTCGTTGCTTTCATTGGAATTCTCTGGTTTGAATTTCCTCCTTAGAATATGATTTGATTGTTTCCCAATCATACCTTGTCATTCTTGTATACCTTTGCTTGCTTATGAATCTAATTGCTTACGTAACTCTTTGAGTATTCATCCTTGATAATGCCTATGTTTTTGTTCATATATTCTATTTTCCTTGATTTAAGTTCAAATTTATTTTATTCTAGCAATTTTCGGGGGCGAAAATTTTTCTAAGGTGGGTAGAATGTAACAACCCTAGTTTTTGAAAATCAAGTAATTAGTTATTTGTGATTTATTTTATTTGCTGATAATTTTATTTTAAGAAAATTATTTTACTAAAGGTAATTAAATGGAGTTTCATGGTAATTGGAGTTTAAATTAATTAGAATTTTTATATAATCTTTATTAGATATTTGGTATAATTGAAATTATAATTTTGGTAATTGAAAAATAAGAAGAATTGTATAATTTAATTTAAATAAATTCTTTTTTGAATGAATTATGTTATTAATTTGAACTCTCAGAAATTATTTTATTAGAAATGATTAAATTGATATTTATAAATACTTTAAGTTTAAGTCAATTAATATTTTTGTACAATTTTTATTATTAGTTATTTTACAATTTGAAATTAATGTTCCGGTGATAGAAAAATAAAGAAAAGTTATATCATTTAATTTGAATGATTAATATTGAGTTTGAACTATATTTTATAAAAATGTGATTAGTATATTTATTTTATAATTTAAATTAGAAATAATTGATTGAACTTAGCAATATGTTGATAAATAATGTTCCTAAATATTTTTAATAGAGTATATTTTTTAAAATTACTCTATCTTCCAATTTTATCAAAATATCTTTTCATATCTATCCTTTATTCTTTTATAAAATCTCTAATTTCTAACCCTAATTCCCAAATTAATTCACAAACCCTAATTTCCCAAATACCGAAAACCTAACCCAGTTACCCCTCACCCCAGCGCTGTTTCCCCTTTTCACTCACTCAGCTTCATCCCTCAACCCTAGCATTTTCCCCCAATGGTACAGAGAAGAGAGAAAGAAACGAGATTCAGAGAGTGAGAGAAAGCCCGTGTCCGAAAGTGAAGAGGAGATGTAGCTCGCGTTGCTGCCTCCATCACGACTGAACCGTCGCGCCTTCCTGCGTCGTCACCACCGTTCCATGGAGCCGCCGCCGTCATCTACGTGTTGTTGAGGAAAGCCCAAGATGGAGATGAGGGAGATTCCGTCACCACGCAGCCGCCATCCCGTCGCCAACGCCGTCGCGGGGAGAACCAGTGCCGAGGCAGGAAGCAGCGCCGAGAGGGAGAGAGAGGCTGCCGTCGCGTCTTGTTCACTGTCGCCGTCGATCTGCCTTGGAGCCACTGTGTCATAAATACTTTAAGTTTAAGTCAATTAATATTTTTGTACAATTTTTATTATTAGTTATTTTACAATTTGAAATTAATGTTCCGGTGATAGAAAAATAAAGAAAAGTTATATCATTTAATTTGAATGATTAATATTGAGTTTGAACTATATTTTATAAAAATGTGATTAGTATATTTATTTTATAATTTAAATTAGAAATAATTGATTGAACTTAGCAATATGTTGATAAATAATGTTCCTAAATATTTTTAATAGAGTATATTTTTTAAAATTACTCTATCTTCCAATTTTATCAAAATATCTTTTCATATCTATCCTTTATTCTTTTATAAAATCTCTAATTTCTAACCCTAATTCCCAAATTAATTCACAAACCCTAATTTCCCAAATACCGAAAACCTAACCCAGTTACCCCTCACCCCAGCGCTGTTTCCCCTTTTCACTCACTCAGCTTCATCCCTCAACCCTAGCATTTTCCCCCAATGGTACAGAGAAGAGAGAAAGAAACGAGATTCAGAGAGTGAGAGAAAGCCCGTGTCCGAAAGTGAAGAGGAGATGTAGCTCGCGTTGCTGCCTCCATCACGACTGAACCGTCGCGCCTTCCTGCGTCGTCACCACCGTTCCATGGAGCCGCCGCCGTCATCTACGTGTTGTTGAGGAAAGCCCAAGATGGAGATGAGGGAGATTCCGTCACCACGCAGCCGCCATCCCGTCGCCAACGCCGTCGCGGGGAGAACCAGTGCCGAGGCAGGAAGCAGCGCCGAGAGGGAGAGAGAGGCCGCCATCGCGTCTTGTTCACCGTCGCCGTCGATCTGCCTTGGAGCCACTGTGTCACGCGTCGCCGACGAAGATTAGAGAGAGACCCACGACCAGCCTTGTCGCCGTCAGCGCCGCGGGTTGCCATCGCCATCCTCGCGTGCTGCCACTGTACCGCCGTTGACGCACTCTGCTGCTGCCGCGTCTCACCAAGCTGCTGCTGGAGGAGGAAGGCTCGCCAGTTCTACCCCTGCTTCTTGTTCCTAAAATCTGACAAGAACGCCACTGCCCTGCTGGAGTTGCTGTTGAACCGTTAGAACCGCTACTGTTTTGTGGTTACCGTAAGTTACATTGCCGCTGCCGTTACTGGAGGTAGTTGTTGGCCCTGTTTGGAGATTACTGCTACCACTGGAATCCCAAACTGGAAAGGAAAGGAGGCTGTTTAACCTTGTCACTGTCGCTGCCATGGTGGAAACAGGTGCTGAAAACTGCTAACAGAGCAGCTGCATTTAGTGATTTATGCGAGTTTCAACACTGAGGTAGGGGATTTATTTTTAAAGTTAAAACGTTTTTAATTTTAGAATGCCTATAAAGTTATTCGGATTATATCAAATAGTTAATAATGATTAAGGGTTGAGTAATTGACGTGAATTGTTTGAAGTATGTTTGAGAATAGTTAGTTGGAGTGATTATTCTGATTTATTATTAGAATTAGATGTGGTTGTGAATCGTATTTCGAATTATTCATTTTGGCGATGAATTGGCTGAGATTTTGATCCTGAATGAGTTACTTTGAATTGTTTGATATTGAATTAGAAATTCAATATATTGGAATGGCTGTAAAATGGATTTGTGACAGGTTGGAATTGGTTGAAATGTAGTTGTAAATGGTGATTCATTTAATGTTACTTATTAAATTAAAATATGATGAGTTAATTATTGAATGAAATGTATTTGAGAGAAGTTAGTTGTGCTGATTATTCTGAGTTATGTTTGAAGTTGGATGCATATGTGAATTGAATTTGGGTTATGGTTGTGATATTGACTGGCTTCGTTATCGCGGGTAATTAACTGATGAGATTTACTTTGGTTTGAGGCTATGATTGTTATTGGTTTTTTGATTATTTTAGAATTGCTGGAAATTCCGATTTTAGTCGATTATGTCAAGTTGGTTATTATTGTTGATTTAAGTTTAACTAGAGTTGATTTTGAGGACGGTTAAAGGATTGAAGGTTGACTACTGAACTATTTTCTTGAAATAAAATTTTTAAAATAAAATGGTAACTTTGCTAATATCTAAATAACTTTAAAAATAACAAGAAATATGAAGAGTTGATGTTTGGGGTATTTGTTATGAATTCTTGAAGTTGGACTGGTTTACTTTTAAAGAATGGTTTATGGAAACTCTGATTTTAATTAATGTTAGGATGTTGGTTGTTAAACTGTTTTATGATGAGATGATTGTGGAGATTTTGTTGTTGTGATAACTGCTGATAAAAAGATGGAGAATCAATTGAGTTAATTTGAAAGGATTCTATGACTTATGAATTTAGTTATGAATTGATAAGATGAAAATTGGATTATTGGATTATGTGAGAATTGCGAGTTGTGGATTTTCTGATTGCTTGAGAATATTGTATTTGATAATTGTTGAGAAAAGATTGTTGAATTGTTGAGAAAGAGGGAACCCGTAAGGGTGGCTAAGTCCGAGTTTTAGGGGAGGTGCTTGGTGCACGAATTGTGAATCACACTTTTCACACTCGTACCACTAACCAGCAAGTGCATTGGGTCGTCCAAGTAATACCTTACGTGAGTAAGGGTCGAATCCCACGGAAATTGTTGGTTTGAAGCAATCTATGGTTATCTTGCAATTCTTAGTCAAGAATTCAATTATATTTATCAGTTGAATTGCGAATAAACAAGAGAGCATGGATTAAAGGTTACTTGTTATGCAGTAATGGAGAATATGTTGGAGTTTTGGAGATGCTTTGTCTTCAGAATCTCTGCTTTCCTCTGTCTTCTGATTCACGCACGCACGTCCTCCTATGGCAAGCTGTGTGTAGGTGGATCACCGTTGTCAATGGCTACCATCCATCCTTCCAGTGAAAAGGGTCCAGGTGCGCTGTCACCGCACGGCTAATCATCTGCAGGTTCTCAGTCGTACCGGAATAGGATTTACTATCCTTTTGCGTCTGTCACTACGCCCAGCACTCGCGAGTTTGAAGTTCGCAGCCATCCAATCCCAGAATCCTACTCGGAATACCACAGACAAGGTTTAGACCTTCCGGATTCTCATGAATGCCGCCATCAATCTAGCTTATACCACGGAGATTCTGATTAAGGAATCTAAGAGATATTTATTCAATCTGATGTAGAACAGAGTTGATTGTCAGACACACGTTCATGGATTGAGGAAGGTGATGAGTGTCACTGATCATCACCTTCTCCATAGTTAGGCGCGAATGGATATCTTAGGTAGGAACACGCATGTTTGAATGGAAAACATTAATACTTGCATTAATTCATCGAGACACAGCAGAGCTCCTCACCCCCAACAATGGAGTTTAGAGACTCATGCCGTCAAAGAGTATAAAGTTCAGATCTAAAATGTCATGAGGTCCAAAATGAATCTCTAAAAGTTGTTTAAATACTAAACTAGTAGCCTAGGTTTACAGAAAATGAGTAAACTATAACAGATAGTGCAGAAATCTACTTCTGGGGCCCACTTGGTGTGTGCTGGGGCTGAGACTAAAGCTTCTCACGTGCCTGGGGCTGTTTTCGGCGTTCAACGCCAGCTTTGGATCCTTTTCTGGCGTTGAACTCCAACTTGCAACTTGTTTCTGGCGCTGGATGCCAGAATTGGGCAGAGAGCTGGCGTTGAACGCCAGTTTACGTCATCTATCTTTGAGCAAAGAATGGACTATTATATATTTCTGGAAAGCCCTGAATGTCTACTTTCCAACGCAATTAGAATCACGCCATTTGGAGTCCTGTAGCTCCAAAAAATCCATTTTGAGTGCAGGGAGGTCAGAATCCAACAGCATCAGCAGTCCTTTTTCAGCCTGAATCAGATTTTTGCTCAGCTCCCTCAATTTCAGCCAGAAAATACCTGAAATTACAGAAAAACACACAACTCATAGTAAAGTCCAGAAATGTGGATTTTGCCTAGAAACTAATGAAAATAAACTAAAAACCAACTAAAACATACTAAAATCTATGTGAAATTAACCCCAAAAAGCATATAAAATATCCGCTCATCACAACACCAAACTTGAACTGTTGCTTGTCCTCAAGCAACTAGACAAATAAAATAGAAGACTAATAAGTCAAGAAGCAATAATATCTCAGAGTTTTTGAGTGAAGCTCA
>NC_029793.2:45503400-45521506 GCF_000816755.2 Arachis ipaensis | reverse complement strand
CTCTAGAATCTTATCCAGGCCCTTGTTTGTTCTCATCATTCTCCTATTGAAGGAGTCTGGATCATCTTTCAGCTGAGGTAGCTTTAAGATCTCCCTGATCTTGTCAGGGTTGGTATGAACAATCTTTCCTCTGACCACGGTCCGATATTCATAGAAAGCAGTTCCAGATAGTTTTTGCTTGTCTGTCTGCCACATATTAGCATAGAACTCCTGGACCATATTTCTTCCCACTTTCATCTCAGGATTAGCTAGGACCTCCCAGTTCCTGATTCGAATTTGCTCCTGGATCTCCGGATATTCGTCTTCTTTCAGATCGAATCTAACTTCCGGGATCACTGATCTTAGACCCATTATTTTGTAATAATGGTCTGAATGTTCTTTAGATAAGAAATTCCCTTGATTCTAAAGTGGTTTTGGAACGCTCTCTTTCTTGCCTCTTGAAGTGGGTTGTTTTCCCTTAGGAGCCATGATCTTAGTGATCACGGATAAACACACCAAACTTAGAGGTTTTCTTGTCCTCAAGCAAAAGAAAAGAAAGGAGAGGGATAGAAGGAGAGCTAGGTGCAATTGTTGATGGAGGAGGGTGGAGGCTGAACCCATATTTAAAGGGAGGGGTGGGTTCAAAAATTTTGAAAAGATATGATAAAAAAGATTGATTTGGAAAAGATAAGATAGAAGATATGATAAGAGAGGATATAGTTTAAAATTGAAAAGATATGAAAAATTTTTTTGAAAAAGATAAATCTAGATTTTAAAAAAGATAATGTGGAGATTTGAAAAAGATATTAGTTGAAAAGATAGATTTGTTTTGAAAATTTGAAAAAGATTTGAATTGAATTGAAAAAGAGGGTTTGTGCTTATGGATTAAGATACATTTGATATTTTTTTTTTAAGGTAGGGTTTTTAGAAATTAGGGATTTTAGAAATCAGGGTTTTTAACATGTTTATGCAAGAAATCATGAATTGAAGCATGAAAATTAAGATTAAATGAAAAATATGAAGAAAAAATGAATTTACCTCCTCCCCACCATCCTAGCGTTTGAACGCCCAAACGCTGCATGTTTTGGGCGTTCAACGCCCAAATGCTGCCTCTCCTGGGCATTCAACGCCCAGCTGCTGCTTCTTTCTGGCGTTGAACGCCAGGAAGTCCTTTGTTACTGGGCGTTTTTCTGAACGCCCAGAATGCTGTAAATCTGGCGTTAAACGCCCAGAAAGAGCTTCTTTCTGGCGTTTAACGCCCAGATGGCTATCCTCACTGGCGTTCAACGCCCAGTGGATGCTTCTGTTAGGCGTTGAACGCCCAAAACAGATTTTTACTGGCATTTTCTTGCCAGTGAGCTCTTTTTCTCTGTTTTGTGTGCAAAATCCTTCTGTAACCCTATGAACTTATACAATTGACTCTTTACCTTAGGATCAGTGAACTTTATATAAACAAATAAAAATAAAAATAGGGCAAAATGCTTAGAGGATTGATACCCCATGGCTGGGTTGCCTCCCAGCAAGCGCTTCTTTATTGTCTTTAGCTGGACCTTGCTGAGCTTTTAGTCTAGCTTCAGCCTTGAGCACTCTTGCTCAACATTGCCTTCAAGATAGTGCTTGATTCTCTGTCCATTGACAATGAACTTCTTATCAGAATCAATATCTTGAATCCATATGGTGATACACTTGTAATCACATATGGTCCCCTCCACCGGGACTTCAGTTTCCCGGGGAATAACCTGAGCCTGGAGTTGAACAACAAAACCTTTTGTCCTGGTTCAAAGATTCTAGATGACAGCTTTCTGTCATGCCACTTTTTTATTTTTCTTTATAAAGCTTGGCATTTTCGAAAGCAATGAATCTAAATTCCTCGTGAATGCTGTTTTCTCTTGATCCTGGGGATCTACTGCAATCTGGTTATAGCCTGAGTAGCCATCCAGAAAGCAGTAATAACCATGACCTGCCAGTCTTTCTAGCATCTGGTCTATGAATGGTAAAGGAAAATGATCCTTTCTGGTGGCTATACTGAGCCTTCTGTAGTCAATACACATGCGCCACCCTGTAACTGTTCTTGTAGGAACTAGTTCATTTTTTTCATTATGAATCACTGTCATGCCTCCCTTTTTTGGGACAACTTGGACAAGGCTCACCCAGGGGCTGTCAGAAATAGGATAAATAATCCCAGCCTCTCGTAATTTGGTGACCTCTTTCTGCACCACTTCCTTCATGGCTGGATTTAGCCGCCTCTGTGGTTGAACCACTGGTTTAGCATTATCCTCCAATAAGATTTTGTGCATGCATCTAGCTGGGCTTATGTCCTTAAGGTCACCTATGGACCACCCAAGAGCTGTCTTGTGTGTCCTTAGCACTTGAATAAGTGCTTCCTCTTCCTGTGGGTTTAAAGCAGAGCTTATGATCACTGGAAAAGTGTCACCTTCTCCCAGAAATACATATTTCAGGGATGGTGGTAATGGTTTGAGCTCGGGTTTAGGAGGTTTTTCCTCTTCCAGAGAAAATTTCAGAGGCTCTTTAATCTCCTCTGAATCCTCCAAATCAGGCTGAACATCTTTAAAGATGTCTTCCAACTCTGATTCGAGACTCTCAGCCATGTTGATCTCTCTACCAAAGAGTCGATAAGATCAACTTTCATGCAGTCTTTTGGTGTGTTTGGATGCTGCATGGCTCTGACAGCATTCAACTTAAACTCATCATCATTGACTCTCAGGGTTATTTCCCCTTGTTGGACATCAATGAGGGTTCGTCCAGTTGCTAGGAAGGGTCTTCCTAGAATGAGAGTAGCACTCTTCTGCTCTTCCATTTCCAGCACTACAAAGTTAGTGGGAAAGGCGAATGGCCCAACTCTGACAATCATGTCTTCAATCACGCCTGATGGGTATTTAATGGAGTCATCAGCAAGTTGGAGACATATCCGGGTTGGTTTAACTTCTTCAGTTAAGCCAAGCTTTCTGATAGTGGATGCGGGTATTAGGTTGATACTTGCCCCAAGATTGCATAAAGCTGTCTTGGTGCAATTACCTCCTAATATACATGGTATCAGAAAACTCCCAGGGTCTTTAAGCTTTTCAGAAAAGCTTTTCAGAATGACTATACTGCTGCCCATTTTGGGCGTTCAACGCCAGATCCTTGCTTGTTTCTGGCGTTGAACGCCAGTCCTTGCTTGTTACTGGCGTTGAACGCCAGTCTTGGGCATGGTCTGGGCGTTCAGCCCCAGCCTTCCACCAGATTGCTGGCGTTTTAACGCCAGAATTACTTTTCCCTGGGCTCTTACTGTCCTCAGGTAAATTTTGGGTGGTTTGCTCATTCCTTAGCTCTTTTCTGCCTTGAGGTAGGGTATTTAATGTTTTTCCACTTCTTAATTGAACTGCTTGGCATTCTTCTGTTATTTGTCTTGACAGCTGCTGCTTTGTTTGCTTCAATTGTTCTTCCATATTTATATTAGTCATCCTTGTTTCTTGTAGTTTATCCTTGAATTCGGCTAACTGCTTTGTTAGAAAGTCCAATTGCTGATTGAATTCAGCAGCTTGTTGTACAGGGCTGAGTTCAGCAGTTACTATTTTAACCTCTTCTTTCATGGAAGGGTCACTGCTTAGGTACAGATGCTGATTCCTGGAAACTATATCAATGAGCTCTTGAGCCTCTTCAATTGTCTTTCTCATGTGGATAGATCCACTAGCTGAGTAATCTAGAGACATCTGAGCTCCTTCTGCAAGCCCATAATAGAAGATGTCTAACTGAACCCACTCTGAAAATATTTCAGAGGGGCATTTTCGTAGCATCTCTCTATATCTCTCCCAGGCATCATAAAGAGATTCCTTATCTCCTTGTTTAAAGCCTTGGATGTCCAGCCTTAGCTGTGTCATCCGTTTTGGGGGAAAGTATTGATTCAGGAATTTTTCTGTCAGCTGTTTCCATGTCCTTATGCTGGCCTTAGGTTGGTTATTTAACCACCTCTTAGCTTGATCTTTTACAGCAAATGGAAACAGTAATAGTCTGTAGACATCCTGATCTATTTCCTTATCATGTACTGTGTCAACAATTTGTAAAAATTGTGCCAGAAACTCTGTAGGTTCTTCCTGTGGAAGACCGGAATACTGACAACTTTGCTGCACCATGATAATGAGCTGAGGATTTAACTCGAAGCTACTGACTCCAATGGAGGGTATGCAGATATTACTCCTATATGAAGCAGTAGAGGGGTTAGCATATGACCCCAGAGTCCTCCTGGACTGTTCATTTCCACTTAGATCCATGATGGAGAAAGGGAGATGATGTAAAATAAAAAAATTTTATTTTTATTTATTTATTTATTTAATTAAGGAAAACACCAAGGAACACCAAACTTAAAATTTTAAGATCAAGACACAAGGAAAACTCAAGAACACTTTGAAGACTCACAAGAACACAAGAACATGAAGAAAGAACACCAAACTTAAAAATTTTTAGAAAACCAAACTAAAATTTTTGAAAAACAAAGGAAAATCAACAAGAAAACACCAAACTTAGAGTTTGGCACAAGATTTATTCAAAGAAAAATTATTTTTGAAAAAGATTTTAAAAATAGGATAGCCAATTACTAAGAACATAAGCACCACGCTCTAACTAATTGAGCTATAAATTTAAAGTGTTTTAACAATGTATAAATAATAAAAGACTCTAAACCAAAAAGAAAATTTTTTCCTAATCTAAGCAACAAAATAAGCCGTCAGTTGTCCAAACTCAAACAATCCCCGGCAATGGCGCCAAAAACCATCGAGACACAGCAGAGCTCCTCACCCCCAACAATGGAGTTTAGAGACTCATGCCATCAAAGAGTATAAAGTTCAGATCTAAAATGTCATGAGGTCCAAAATGAATCTCTTAAAGTTGTTTAAATACTAAACTAGTAGTCTAGGTTTACAGAAAATGAGTAAACTATAACAGATAGTGCAGAAATCCACTTCTGGGGCCCACTTGGTGTGTGCTGGGGCTAAGACTAAAGCTTCTCACGTGCCTGGGGCTGTTTTGGGCGTTCAACGCCAGCTTTGGATCCTTTTCTGGCGTTGAACTCCAACTTGCAACTTGTTTCTGGCGCTGGACGCCAGAATTGGGCAGAGAGCTGGCGTTGAACGCCAGTTTACATCGTCTATCTTTGAGCAAAGTATGGACTATTATATATTGCTGGAAATCCCTGGATGTCTAATTTCCAACGCAATTGGAAGCACGCCATTTGGAGTTCTGTAGCTCCAGAAAATCCATTTTGGGTGCAGGGAGGTCAGAATCCAACAGCATCAGCAGTCCTTTTTCAGCCCGAATCAGATTTTTGCTCAGCTCCCTCAATTTCAGCCAGAAAATACCTGAAATTACAGAAAAATACACAACTCATAGTAAAGTCCAGAAATGTGGATTTTGCCTAGAAACTAATGAAAATAAACTAAAAACCAACTAAAACATACTAAAATCTATATGAAATTAACCCCAAAAAGCGTATAAAATATCCGCTCATCAGTGCTGCCGAAATTTTATAAAAATCTGAGGTTTCATTTGAAAAGTTATTTTAGAAGCTTTGAATTTGGAAAATTATATTACTTGAGCTTTATTTAGTTTAGAAAAGAATTAAAATATTTTGAATTCAATTTACCAAGGAAAGGAATTATGTTTCGAACTTGAATTATTTAATAAAGAAATTATGTTTTGAATTTGATTCAATATAGAAAGAGTTATGTCTTGGGCTTGAAATAAAGGATTACCTTTTTGGAAATTTGGTGAAATAATAATATTTGAATTTGAATAGTAAGAGAGATGATTTTTGAATCTTTGTGGAGTTAGTAAACTTGAGAAAGTTTTATTTGATTATTTCTAAAGAGATGTTATGTTTTGAAAAGTGTTTAATGAATTTAAAATAAATGATTTTCTTGAGTCTTTCGATAGAGAACCAAACTGAAAAATAGTTTTAAAGTTGGCTTGAGTCAAGATTACTAAAGTAGAGATTATGACTGACTTGATGGTTAAGATTTTTTTATGGATAAATACCTGAGAAAGTTAAGAAAGGTTTAAAGAAAAATGTTAAGAACTCAAAGGTAAAGAGAGAATGACGAATTAATATCTGGATTGTTGCGTTTTAGAAAGGATAATGAAAAGTGATAAAAGGCGGAAAAATCCCACAAACTGTTAGTTGTTGAACTACGGGGAAAAGCCCACAAAATGATAATTGGTTAAAATCACGAAGTACCCATGAACTGAAGGAACATTGATCTCAGGGAAACCTATAGATTGTTATTTGTTTTATATGCGGGAAAAACCCACAAACTGATAATCATTGATTACGGGAATAACCCACTAACAGTTATATGTTGATCTCGGGTATATCCCACGAACTGAAGATCGTTGTTTGCTGTGTATTGGTCTCGGGTATAACCCACGAACTGAGGATCATTATTTTGTTTGTGAATTGATCTCGGGAACGCCCACGAACTGAGGATCAATGTTTCCCCTTGTGCGTATATTATGGGGTCGAGCTTTGCGCCGACTGTTGGTAGTCACGAAGGAGTGGTATTATTACCACCGACACATATGCACTAAGGACACAAAGGAAAGCCATATCTGGGACTTGTTCCTAGGTAATGTCGGGCTGCAGGGTGTAAACCGACACGTGATCTCATGGCCTGCTTAGGACAGACCTGCATCATAGTGGTTGTGCATTTGCATTTGGTTGTGTTTGCTTGTATTACTTCTCTGTGATTGTGTTGTTTGTTTTATTGTGATTTGTTTGTGTGTTGAATTGAGTTTTCTTACTTGTGCTAGTAGTCTGTAAAGGTATAGAGATGATTAATAACTGTTTGTTGTGACTGAGAATCAATTATGTGGCTGAAAGATATTTAATGAGACAAATTTTGTGATTGAGATCTGTTTTGGGTTTAGGAATTCAAAGAAATAATTATTGATCTAAAGTAAGATTAAAAAGTATTTCAAAGGGTTTGACAAAGATGATTTATTAAGCAAAGTTAATTATTTGCATGTTAATCATTACTTTTACGGCATTCTCATTCCCTACTGAGAACGTGTGGTTTGTTCTCACCCCAAAATCTTCCACCCTTTCAGTGACACAGGTTCGAAGACTCAGTTTGAAGTTGCGGGCGATTGTTATACTATATTTATAAGTTAAGTTGTTTTCATGGAGTTCCCTCGCTTTTGTAGCTTTAGTTTTTATTTTATGCAGAGGGATAGGAGTTGTACTTGAGTTTTACTTAAATTCTTTTGTATAATATTTATTATTAATAATAATTATGTGATTATTATTACTTGGTGATATTTGCTATATGATTTTGATTAATAAAAACAAATTTTTTCTGGAATTTTCTATAAAACTGAATCGCGATATCGAACTAAAGGCTCAATAGTAAATAGTTAATAAAGGAAAACAAGTTAGTAATGCCTTACTTTCGGTACGATCATGACGTACTGGATGTTGGGTCGTTACATCCTCTCACAATCGGAGCTTTAGTCAGGGCAATCTTCAGCTTATCAAACGCTTGCATGCAATCCTCACTGAACTCGAACTCAATATCTTTCTGCAGCAGTCTGGATAAAGGTAATGCTATCTTACTAAAGTCCTTAATGAATCTCCTGTAAAAACCTGCATGGCCAAGGAACGAACGGACTTTCCTCATGGAGGAAGGGTAATGTAAACTAGAAATGACATCTACCTTTGCTGGATCTACTGAAATACCAGTTTTAGAGACAACATGTCCTAGAACAATCCCTTGTTTTACCATGAAGTGACATTTTTCAAAATTCAATACAAGGTTTGAACTAACACATCTGTCTAATACTCTAGCTAAACTATCCAAGCAAAGGCTGAATGAATCACCATAAATGCTAAAATCATCCATAAATACTTCCATACAGTTCTCAATAAGATCTGAAAAAATACTCATCATGCATCTTTGGAAAGTAGCCGGTGCATTACATAAGCCAAAAGGCATCCTTTTATATGCATACGTTCCAAAGGGACATGTAAAAGTGGTCTTCTTCTGACCTTCAGGACCTATATGAATTTGAAAGTAGCCTGTATAACCATCTAAAAAGCGATAATGGGATTTACCTGACAGGCGATCGAGCATCTGATCAATAAATGGCAAGGGGTAATGATCCTTGCGAGTAGCTTGGTTGAGACGCCTATAGTCAATGCAAACTCTCCATAAATTCTGCACTCTAGTTGTCAGGAGCTCTCCATGCTCATTTTTTACTGTTGTGACTCCAGACTTCTTGGGCACCACTTGTACTGGACTGACCCATTCACTGTCTGAGATGGGGTAAATGGTATCTGCTTCAAGTAGCCTTGTCACTTCTTTCTTGACAACTTCTAAGATGGTGGGATTCAATCTTCTTTGGGGTTGACAGACAGGTTTTGATTCCTCTTTTAAATATATTCTGTGCTCACAAACTTGAGGACTGATGCCTACTATATCCGCCAAGCTCCATCCAATTGCTCTCTTATGTTTTCTCAGCATACTGAGCAGTTGCTCCTCCTGTTGAGAAGTGATTTCCCTTGCAATGATAACTGGAAACTTCTGATTATCCTCAAGGTAAGCATACTTGAGGTGTGGAGGAAGGTGCTTCAATTCTAATTTATGCTCTTGGCTAGGCTCTGGATCATCCAGGACTAGTGATAATGGTAAAGTGTCTTTATTATGTTCAGAGGGTGTCCCCACACTTGGACCTTGCTCCATGTGCTTCTCTTCTAATTCTTCTTGGTGAAGTTCAGCTACAATTTCATCAATGATGTCGCACTGGAAGATAGAATGATCTTCCGGAGGGTGCTTCATAGCTTCATTTAAACTGAAACTCACTGTTCTGCCATCTATCTCAAAGGAGTAAGTTCCTGAGAATGCATCCAGCTTGAATTTTGAAGTTTTCAGGAATGGTCTTGCAAGCAGGATTGATGATGATCTTCCTGAGTCATCAGGGGACATTTCCAGGATATAGAAGTCAATGGGAAATGTGAGCCCCTTAATGCTCACTAATACATCTTCAGCAATTCCAACTACTGTAATATTGCTTTTATCTGCTAACACAAAATGAGCTACTGATCTTTTTAAGGGAGGGAGCCTTAAAGTATCATATATAGACAATGGAATTATACTAACACACGCTCCTAAGTCACACATGCAATCAGAAAATATTACACCTCCAATGGTACAGTTTACCATACATGGACCTGGATCACTACATTTTTCAGGTATACCTCCCATTAAAGTAGATATAGAACTACCTAAAGGAATAGTTTCTAACTCATTAATTTTATCTTTGTGTATGCATAAATCCTTCAGAAACTTTGCATATTTAGGTACTTGCTGAATAACATCAAAAAGGGGAACAGTTACCTCAACCTTTTTGAAAATTTCTACCATTTTGGGATCAAGTTCCATCTGCTTTCTGGACTTCCTTGCAAGATGTGGGAATAGGATAGGGATGGCGCCACTTGTAGCCTCTACATTCTTTGGTGCTCTATTCCTTGGCTGAGCTGTTTCTTCTTCAACCTTGTCTTGTACTTCATCTTCCTCTTCAACATCTTCCACTTCCACTGAGTCTTCAATTTGGGTGTGTTCTATTGGGCTTGGCTCCTCCTGATTCTTCTCTGGTAGTGTGGTTCTGGACCTTAAAGTGATGGTATTGATGCCACCCTTGGGATTAGGTAAGGGTTGAGAAGGAATTCCACTGGAGCTTAAAGGTTGGTTAGTGGAAGTAGGTAATGAATCTATCCGGGCGGCGAGAGCTTGTAAAGTGGCATTCAGACCATTTAGAGTAGAGTTCGGTGTAGTCTGCATGTCTTGTTGTCCTTGTGCAAGAGAACGAAGCATCTCGTCATTTGATGAGGAAGTGGGATAAGTGATCTGAGGTACTTGTTGTTGGTTTAGCTGGGGTCCTTGTGATTGCCTTAAGTGAGGAGCTCTGTAAGGTTGGTTCTGATTCTGCTGTCTGTTATTGTTATTCCACCTCTGGTTTCTTTTGTTGTCTCTGCCTCCTCTGTTATATTTGTCCCTCCAGCCATGGTTGGAATTATCCATCCAACCTTGGTTGGAGTTGTCTTGCCATCCTTGGTTATAGTTCCCACCTTGGTTGTAGTTGCCACCTTGTTGATTGTATCCTTGATTCGAGCGGTCATAGAAGTTATAAGTTGCTGCCACCGTATTGTCTTCTTGTTGGAGTTGCGGGCATTCATCAGTATAATGACTATAATCAGCACATATTCCGCATACTCTTTGGGGAACTAACTGTTGGCTTTGTTGTGGTGGGGAAGGCTGAGCTTGTTGTTGTTGATTCAACTGTAATTGCTTCAGTAAGTTGGTCATTTCACATATACTCTGTGTAAGAGCAGTAGTCTCAGTACTAGAAGAAATTTCTGCAATAGCTTTTGAGTGGCTATTCTGTACCTGTGATTCCTGGTGGACTCAGCTAAGTCGCTAATTAGTTGCCATGCTTCATCTGCAGTCTTATACTTTTTCAGAGAACCATTACTAGCACCATCTAGTGTAGTTTTATCCCGAGGCTTCATGCCTTGAGTGAAATAGCTGATCAATACTAGCCTGTCAATCATGTGATGGGGGCATGCATCCAGAAGGTTCTTAAAATGCTCCCAGTACTCATAGAGAATTTCTGATTCACCTGAACAATGCATGAGATCTCTTTCCTTAGTCTGTCTATAACTTCAGCTGGAAAGTATTTTTCCAGAAATTCTCTTCTGAGCGTATCCCAGTTAGTAACAGTTGCTTCAGGTTGGGAGTAGTACCACTCCCTCGCCTTTCCCTCAAGAGAAAATGGGAAGGCAGTTAATAGAATAGAAGTTTAATTTGCACCCTGACGCCTAACAGTAGAACAGGATGTCTGAAAAATCCCTAAGGTGCTTGATAGGTTCCTGAGTAGGTAAGCCATGAAATTTGGGCATTAAGTTGATTAGTGTAGTCTTCAGCTCAAAATCTGCAGCCAGAGTTGGATGATACACTTGATACGGCTGCATTGTAAAATCTGGGGCTCCAGCTTCCTGGAGAGTAATCCTCCTAGGTGCTGCCATTCTATCTGCACGTGAATTAACTGAATCAGCAGTAAAGGAGCTTGTTTCGCTCTCAGATGGCAGTTCAGATTTGCCCTCAGATGAGACTGGTGAATCGATAACAATCACGTGGTGCGTGGCAGAAGTTAGGCCAATTAAGAGATTATAATATAATAGAACAACGTTGCGAGTATAGCTCTTAACCAGCTAAAATCCGCCTCACCAATTTAGAAGAGTGTCACAAAAATTTAGAATAAAAATACTGGGAGTATGAATCCCAGGTCGTCTCCCAACGAGTTGCGAGAAAGGGTACTAATTTATTAATTAGGAGTTTCCGAGAGAGTTTGAGTTTGGATAATGAGCTATTAAAAATTTATAAATTAAAGCAATAAAAACTAATAATGATTATTAATATTCTAGATAAAAAGCCTTGACTGGGGAATGATTAATTGGAAGTTCTATCCTTGTTGGGGTCTCTTAAGTGTAGTATTAAAAAGGTTGTTGTTTTCACTTAGTTAACCCTTACTAAATAAAGGAAAGTCAAGTGATTGAGCAAACTCTTATTCGCAAATCCTAGTCCTCTCCCTTGGGAAGGTCTAGCGTTAGTAAATACAGAACTAGCCAACAACTTCCAGTTTAATCAGCACTTAAGCCTTCCAACTCAAGTATCTCCTTTTAATCAACTCCCATGTCAAGTATGTAGTCTACTCCATTGACATGAATAAAACACTCATTAAAATATAAGAAGAAGACATAATAATTCAAATAAAATAGGGATTGAAAATTAATTAAAAGTAAAAGTAATCCTTTGCATTAACAATCCATGAAAATAATCCAATTACCACTTTAAATAAGAATTAAGAATATGGAATAAATAAATAAATAAAAGAGTAAGGAAACAAACTAGAATAGTGTCTTCAACGGAGGTAATGACTCTTCAGTATCCGAAAACAAAAGTAATAAACTAGGAATGTAAAAGGAAACTAGAGGGAGAGTGATTCTCTCTAAATTTATATCTAAAACCTAAAAACTATCCTAATGAGAATGTATCTAAAGTTGTGTAAAAAGGTCTTTTTAGTCTCTGCATGTTCCCTAGCTTTATTCTGTGTTTATGGGCCGAAAACTGGGTCAAAACGCGGCCCGAAATTGCCCCCAGCATTTTTTGTCAATTCTGCAGATCGCACAAGTCACGCGTACGCGTCGTCCACGCATACGCGTCAGGCACGCGCACGCGTCGCTGCAATTTTCTCCATTCCGCATGCTCGCGTGAGCCATGCGCGCGCGTCGTACTCGCTGGTCATCTCCTTCGTTTCTTGTGTTCCTTCCATTTTTGCAAGCTTCCTCTCCATTTTCTAAGCCATTCCTGCCCTATAAAGCCTGAAACACTGAACACACAGATCACGGCGTTGAATGGTATACAGGAGAATTAAAATATACTAATTAAAGATCTCTAGGAAGCAAGTTTTCATTCATAAAACAATACTAGGTAGGGATTATAAAATCATGCAAATCATATGAATAAGTGGGTGAAGACTTGATGAAACCACTCAATTAAACACAAGATAAACCATAAAATAGTGGTTTATCAGATAGCATTCGAATATTAATTAAAAAGAAAAGAAAAATATTTTTGTTTTTATTTAATTAATTAAGTTAGAATTCGAAATTTAAGAAAAGAGATAAAATAAAAATTAGAATTTAAAACAATTAGTTAATTAAAAAGAATTTTGAAAAAGGGGGTAGTAGTTTTCGAAAATTAGAGAGAGAGAAAAGTAGTTAGGTGCTTTTGAAAAAGATAAGAAATAGTAAACTTTTTAAAATTAAAACAAACAAGTCAAGTGGTTAATTGAAAAATATTTGAAAATAAATTTTAAAAAGATAAGAAGTTAGAAAAAGATTTTGAATTTAATTTTTGAAAAAGATATGATTGAAATTTATTTTAAAAAAGATTTGAAAAAGAAATTTGAAAAGATTTGATTTTGAAAATCAAAGTTGATGACTTGACTAACAAGAAACTAAAAGATATGATTCTAGAATTTAAAGATTGAACCTTTCTTAACAGGAAAGTAACAAACTTGAAATTTTTGAATCAAAACATTAAATGTTAGCAATAATTTTCGAAGATATGAAATATAATTAAGAAAAATATTTTGACAATTTTATTTAAGAAATTCGAAAATGTTAAAAAGAAAAATGAAAAAGATTTGATTTTTGAAAAAGATTTGAAAAGATAAAGTTTTTAAATTGAAATTTTGACTTGACTAACAAGAAACAACTAAATTTTAAAAAAAATTTGACTAAATCAACCCAAAATTTTGAAATTTATGAGTAAAATAAGGGAAAGATATTATTTTTTATTTTTGAATTAATGAAGAGAGAGAAAAACAACAAAAAGACACAAAACATAAGAAATTAAGATCAAAACAACTAATGCATGCAAGAATACTTTGAATGTCAAGATGAACACCAAGAATAATTTGAAGATCATGATGAACATCAAGAACATATTTTTGAAAATTTTTAAGAAGAAGAAGACATGTAAGACACCAAACTTAAAAATTTTTAATGTTTAGACACTAATAATTCAAAAATGCATGTGAAAAACAAGAAAAGACACAAAACAAGAAAATTACAAGATTAAACAAAGAGAATCATCAAGAACAACTTGAAGATCAAAGAAGAACACAATGCATATATTTTCGAAAATTCAAGAAAAAGTAAAAATATGCAGTTGACACCAAACTTAAAATTTGACATAAGACTCAAACAAGAAACACAAAATTTTTTTGGTTTTATGATTTTATTAAATTTTTTGTATTTTTCGAAAATATTTTGGAAAAAAATAAAGAAATTCAAAATTTTTAATAAGAATTCCAGGATTCGTGCAATGTTAGTCTAAAGCTTTGGTCCAAAAGAATTAGACATGGCCAAATGGCCAGCCAAGCTTTAGCGTAACAATTACAGACATGTCCTTTCTACAATGAAAAGTAGAAACCTCGTTCCAAAAGATTAGACATGGCTTAACAGCCATCCAGGCTTCAATATATCTCATGAAGCTCTAGAATTCATTCTTAAAAATTCTGAAGAACATATTTTTTCAAAATTTTTATGAATTTTTCGAAAACTAAATATTTTTTTTCGAAAATAAAAAATAAAAAGCTTAAACATAAAATAAAATTACCTAATCTAAGCAACAAGATGAACCGTTAGTTGTCCAAACTCGAACAATCCCCGGCAACGGCGCCAAAAACTTGGTGCACGAAATTGTGATCACACTTTTCACAACACTGCACAACTAACCAGCAAGTGCACTAGGTTGTCCAAGTAATACCTTACATGAGTAAGGGTCGATCCCACGGAGATTGTCGGCTTGAAGCAAGCTATGTTCTTCTTGTAAATCTCAGTCAGGCGAATTCAATTGGTTATGAGGTTTAGATAATTAAAAGATAAATAAAACATAAAATAAAATAAAGATACTTATGTAATTCATTGGTGGGAATTTCAGATAAGCGTTTGGAGATGCTTTGTTGCTTTTCAACCTCTGCTTTTCTATTGTCTTCTTCCAATCATGTGTCCTCCTTTCCATGGCAAGCTGTATGATCCTCTCGGATGAAAAATACCAGGTACAGTTTCTGCACGGCTAATCAACTGTCAGATTTCTCGTCTCGGATGAAAAATACCAGGTACAGCTACCACACGGCTAATCATCTGTCAGTTCTCACTAGCGTCGGAATAGGACCCTTATACTTTTGCACACTGTCACTGTGCCCAACATTTGCAAGTTTGAAGCTCGTCACAGTCATCCCTTCCTAGATCCTACTCGGAATACCACAGACAAGGTTTAGACATTTCGGATCTCAGGAATGCTGCCAATTGTTCTAGCCTATACCACGAAGGCTCTAATCACGGATTCGGATGCTCTGTTGTCAGGAGAGATGATGTGAATCGTGGCTTAGAGACCCAAGAGAATATACTCCGGCTGTCATCCAATGACTACGTTGAACATCATGTAGACCGCTTGTGGTTATCAGGCACGCGGATCTTGGCTAAGCGAGTAACGAAGATAGTGGGTGATTGTCATGGGTCACCCCTTCATTCTGACTTAACTGAATTAAGTACGAGAGTATATCTTGGAGAAGAAGTAGGCGTGAATTGAAAAAAAAATAATAGTACTTGCATTAATTCATGAAGAACAGCAGAGCTCCACACCTTAATCTATGAGGTGTAGAAACTCCATCGTAGAAAATACATAAAAGAAAAGAGGTCTAGGCATGGCCATGTGGCCAGCCTCCAATGTGAACAATGGCATAAGCTCATTTTCCAAAACTCATAATCTCATAGTAAAAAGTGCTATTTATACTAAACTAGTTACTAGGGATTACAGAAAATAAGTAACTAAGTGCAGATAGTGCAGAAATCCACTTCCGGGGCCCACTTGGTGTGTGTTTGGGCTGAGCTTTGAAGCTTTCACATGCATAGGCCATTCTTGGCGTTAAACGCCAGCTTGGGTGCCAGTTTGGGCGTTTAACTCCAGTTCTGGTGCCAGTTCTGGTGTTTTACTGCAGAAGAGAGTCTCAGATGGGCGTTTAGACGCCAGTTTGGGCCATCAAATCTAGGGCAAAGTATGGACTATTATACCTTTATGGAAAGCCCAAGATGTCTACTTTCCAACCCAATTGAGAACACGTCAATTGGGCTTCTGTATCTCTAGAAAATCCATTTCGAGTGCAGGAGGGTCAGAATCCAACAGCATCTGTAGTCCTTTCTCAACCTCTGAATCAGATTTTTGCTCAGGTCCCTCAATTTCAGCCAGAAAATATCTGAAATCACAGAAAAATATACAAACTCATAGTAAAGTCCAGAAATGTAATTTTTGCATAAAAACTAATAAAAATATAATAAAAAGTAACTAAAACATACTAAAAACTATGTAAAAACAATGCCAAAAAGGGTATAAATTATCCACTCATCAAATATCCATAGAACCAAGAAGTAGTAAGCAACAAAGACCCAAGGCTCTAAGAATCAACTACTAGGATGGAAGGAAACTCTAAAAAGCTCAAAAGAGTTAGAAATCCTAGTAGATGCTTGTGGTGAAGATGTGTTAAGAAAAGAGACCTGTGCAAGTAAATTCTTGGGGGTGTTTCAACACCTAGTACCCTAAAGCCAACTGGTTTGAGAGTGCTAATTGAAAGCCTAACTAAAGGGTCGTCCTAAGACAAAAACATTTAGAGTCGTGGTCAATAAAAAAGGAGAATTGAAAAAAAAAAGAACAACCAAAAAAAAATGGAATAACTCTTGCTACTTCAAGGTGACAATCAATAAAAAGGGCCCCTGAGGCATATACTTGGAAGGAACCTCAAGGATCTAGGAGTTCATTGTGACATTCAAACAATAATATTCATGCATGTGTTAAACACTTAGCCCTATCCTTGGTAATGTTTACATCCATTCAAGGTCAAGTCTCAATCCATCTAAGAACAATTCACATTGATTTGCTTGGGACAAGCAAAATTTAAGTTTGGTGTTGTGATGACTTCCATCATTTACCCTTTTTTATCTAAAAAAGACCATAAAAGAGCATAATCTCATTTGATCATTGCAATTCATGAATTAATTGATGAATATTATGGTACATTGCTTTGAAATGGGTTTATGCTGAATTTCAGGTGAAAAGAGCAACAAAAAGGGAAGAAAACAACAAAATAAAGCTGGACGTGTGAAGCTGGCGTGCCACTTGGAACAAACGCCATGAAAAATGTGGGCGTGGTACGCCAGTTATGTTTTCCAGAAAGGATCCTCAAAGCTTTTACATGGGCGTGGCACGCTAGGAGCTGGGCATGGCACACCAGTATAGTTTTCCAGAGAGCAATGCTGAAGGCCACAAGAGGGGCGTGGCACGCCAAGTCCATCACACACTATGGGCGTGCCACTTGAACCATTGGGCGTGGCACGCTAGTTCATCAATCCAGAAGGGACAATCACTTAGGCGTGCCACTTGAAGCTCCAAATCATCACTTGGGCGTGCCACTTGAAGACCCAGGCGTGGCACGCCAAGCTTGCAGGAGTCAACTTAAGATGGGTGTGCCACTTGAACGTCAAGGCGTGGCACGCCAGTACAAATTTCCAGAGAAGAAGTTGAAGGTCCAAGCATTTGGGCGTGCCACTTGGTGCCAAAGGCGTGGCACGCCAGCTCTCATCCTCACTTAGGCGTGCCACTTGAAGACCCAGGCGTGGCACGCCAACATTAGAGAAGGTGATTCACTTGAAAACTGTCTCTCAACAATTTCCTATTGGCAAGTGCACCGGATTGTCATCAAGTAAAAATCCACTGTAGAGTGAGGTCGAATCCCACAGGGATTGGTTAGTTGATCAATGTTAATTGGAGAATTGTTCTAGTTGAGCTAAATCAGATTTGAAATTGAGATTGCAGAATGTAAATTTGGCGGAAACTTTAAAGAGCAAAAAATTAAATGACAAAAATTAAATTGCTAAAAATTAAATGACAGAAGCTTAAATTGCAAGAAATTAAATGGGAATGGGGATTAAGCATGAAATTAAAGAGCAGAAAGTAAACAGAATGGGTAGATCAGAAATGGGGATTCATTGGGTTTCAGGAGGTATTGAATTCTCCATATCAAATCATTTTCATCTCTTCCTCAATCAATGCATTCATTGACATTGCTTGGCAATCTTAGATGATTGGATCCCAATATCTTGGCTCACCAATCTCTCTAAGCATGAATAATTACCCAATGTCTTGATTTAATTGCTCATGGGAAGAGTTGATGTTCGATCACTGACTATACCACACAAATTCATAGATCAAAGTATTGGTAGGATTACATGTCACAATATCCATCCAACCCCCAATCTAATCCAATGTGAGAAAGAAATTCTAGCATGAATTCTTCATCCCTCTCTCAAGAATCCAAAGAGTTCCAATTATGGATAGCTTCTCTATCAAGACAACTATCCAATTGAATTAAGATCGAAAGCTTTCTAACAAAAATCAAGAGAAAAGAAAGAAGAAGAAGATGAAAACTACTATTGATCTATTGAATTACAATAGAGCTC
>NC_029793.2:45480051-45503236 GCF_000816755.2 Arachis ipaensis | reverse complement strand
GAGTGCAAGATTCCTGAAATTCATATTAAAAATTTTGGAATTCTTATTTTTCTTTTAGGGAAAGAAAAAAAAAAAAAATAAAAAAAAAAAAAAAAAAAAAAAAAGAAAACTACAAAAAAAATTGGAGGGAATTGAACTCTCAAAGCCCCCTCAAGGCCTCCCGAAGAGCTCCCCCTTTTCTTCAACAATTCTTCTATTTATAAAGATCTTCTCATCTTCAATTGGATCAAGTATTTGGATGTGGGCCTTGGCTAAAGCAGTTGGATGAAGAGAGGTGCCAATTGTGCATTCTGGTCTTAAAGTTGGAGTCAATGTTTTTGGTTAAACATTGAGCCAAATGTTCCCTTGAGAAAATCAGTTCTGGTTGCTGTCATCGATGTTTGACTCAACATTGGAGTGCCAACATTCTCGCATTCACACATGCGCATGCCGTACACGTGCGCGTGGTTGGGCTGAAAAAGTATGTCCGCGCGTACGCGTCATTGACGCGTACGCGTCGATGCAAAGTTCCCAACTCCCATTTCTAAAATCTTATCGCGGACATTGGCCTTAGCATTGGACTACAAACGCTTCCTTCAACGTTGGCACATCCACGCGTGCGCGTCACTTACGCGTGCGCGTGGATGCTAAATTCTCAAATTCCAAAACTGAATGTTGCACATCAAGCCTTGGGACGTTACTTTGTCCTCTTGTCAACGTTGCCTCTTTTATGTCCACTATAGACTATTATATATGATTGGAAAGCTCTGAATGTCAGCTTTCTAACCCAACTAGAATCACCTCAATTGGACATCTGCAACTCAAGTTATGCTCCTTTGAAGGGGACAGGATCGTTGGCGTCGGTGTGCAACGTTGGAGGCAACGTTGGCACACCAACATGGTCGAAAACGCCAGATTCTGGAGCTCAAATGCATTGTCCACCCCATACTATTATATATTTTTAGAAATCCCTGAATGTCTACTTTCCAATGCCATTGGGAGCGTGTAGTTTGGAGCTCTACAACTCGAGTTATACTCCATGGAAGATGTCGAGGTCAGCTGGCCTTACTACATGTTGATACTATGTTCATCTTTGCACTTTCGGGGCAAGTTTTCTCCCTCAAATTAAGTACCTATCATGCAGTGCCATATATGCTTGGAAAGCTCTAGATTCATACTTTCCAATGCCTTTAAAATCACTTCATTTGAAGCTCTGTAGCTCAAGTTATTCTTGTTTGAAATATACCCCTTCAGGCTGTGAGGAGCAACGTTTCCAGCAATGTTGGAGCACCAACTTTGGCTCCAACCTTGCTTCTCTTTGCTTCCTTTCATGGCTTTCTTGTTGCTTCTTTTCCTTCCCTTTTCTTAGCTTCTTCTTACCTATCATCAACCAAACAAAATACATCAAAGTATTGCCTTAATCACAAGATAATACATCATTCATAGCATCAAACAATTCTTTGCATAAATCTCATAAAAATGCACAAAATTAACAATGTTTGATTGAATTAAGACAAGCATTAATTTTTCATCCAAATACTTACTTATTGCCTAAGAAATGCATGAAACTACTCTAAAACAAACTAAAAATAGCTTGTGAAACTAGCCAAGATGCCCTAGCATCAGAAGGCCAAGCAAAGCTAGGCGTGCCACTTGAGGTCGAAGGTGTGGCACGCCAACTCTCATTATTCACCTGGGCGTGCCACTTGAATGCTGGGCGTGGCACGCCAGCTACTGGAGCAAGGAAGAATACTGGGTGTGGCACGCCACACACTGGGCATGGCACGCCAGATCTATTTTCCAGAGAAGTAAAGAAGGTTCTCCATGGGCGTGGCACGCCACATGCTGGGCATGGCATGCCAGTGATAAATTCCAGAGAAAAAAGTGAAGAATCACAATGGGTGTGGCACGCCAGACCCTGGGCGTGCCACGCTAGTTCAATTCTCCAGGGAAGAAGAACAAGAAGGGAGAGCCTGGGTGTGCCACTTGAGTTCTGGGCGTGGCACGCCATCAAAGGAACCAAGCACACATAATGGGTGTGGCACGCCAGACCCTGGGCGTGCCACGCTAGTTCAAATGTCCAGAGAGAAGAATGAGAAGGAAAATGCCTGGGCGTGCCACTTGGGCTCGAAGGCGTGGCACGCCAGGCTAACCAAGGCTTAAAAGACCCTGGGCGTGCCACTTGGGTTGGAAGTTGTGGCATGCCAGGACACCAAAACATGAGGCGTGCCACTTGAAGAGCTGGGCGTGGCGCGCTAAGCCAAATTTGAGGCTGGGCGTGGCACGCCACTTCAATGCCAGTCACATGCCAGGCTGGAAGGTCACGTTTATTGAGTTTTCTTTTCCCTCCAAATGTAATTTTCTTTTTATTTTTGTATTTTCTTAATTTTAGTGATAGGAGTAGTATAAATAACCCCTGAAAGTACTGAGAAGGGGTTGTTGAGTAATAATTTTGTTAAAGTATAGTTAGATTTACTTTTCACATTATCTTCTTCCATCTCTTGTACTTTTCTCTTAAGCTATGAGTAGCTAAAAATTTCCTCTCATTGAGAGAGGGAGCTCTGTTGTACTTGATTGATTAATGATAGTGAATTTCTTCTTCTCTTCATCTTCTCTTTGATTTGCTACAAGGAATTTCGTTTTAATGTTAGTGTTCAATCATCTTGGGAAAGAGGTTGAATGCAAAATGGGTTTCATGGAACCTTGGAAAAGGAAACATGAAACCATGCCAGAAATCCCTTCTCACACTTGAGTAGAATCTGGGTCTTGGTGATTGGATATGATGACATATAATCCACCCTCTACTTGGATCTATGCGGATGTGTGGTATAATCAAGGATCAAGCATATCTCTCTTCATGAGTAATTAGACCAAGGAATTGGCTATTGATCAAGATCTGAGAGATTGAATCACCAAGGGATTGGGGTTCAATCAATCATGATTGCCAAGAGGTCAATGAGTTGCATGATTGAAGATGAGATGGGTTAGATTTAATCCAAAGAGAACAACATCTCCTGATCTCAATGATTCCTCTATTCTTATCTTTCACATTCTTTATAGCTTTCTTTACATTCTGTTATTCCCCATTCCCATTTACAATTAAGTCATTTATGTTTCTACACTTTACATTTTTGCCATTTCCTTTCCTGCACTTTATTCCTTCTCTTTACTTTTGAGTCATTTACATTTCTGCTCATTTACAATTCTGCAATCACAATCTATTTTGTTCCGCTTGACTAATTCACCCATTGATTAAAATTACTCAAATCTACCAATCTCTATGGATACAATCCCACTCCTAGTGGGTTATTACTTGATGATATCTTTAGTACGCTTGCCAAAAGAACAAATTCATTATTTTTATATGGGGAGTGAATTATGGTCATCAGTACACCACAAAAATTAGTCATGACTTAAACTAGGTAATATGTTGCTGAAATTTCTCAAGTTTATTGTTTACTTTCTCCCATCATTTTTCCACTGTGACATTGTTTGAGCTTCATAACTCTATCTTACTAAGAATAAGTTACTCAAACCATGACTAGATTTTATTATTGTGACTACTAATTTGAGATATGTAATTTAGTTATGCAATTATTAATTTGTCATCTTTCAAGTTCTATTTATCTCAATCTTTTATTTATCTATAACTTTTGAATCAATGAGTTTGTGTTAATTGTCTGGTCATTTTCATGTTAAATTTCTTGCAATACAGAAATATTTAGTTTTTTAAGAATCCAACCCACTAAAGTTTATAGTGAGTTGTTCTTATTAATGCACTATGTGGATATCTAAGCTCAAAATGACTATCGAAACTGCCTTTTATTGAAAACCTATTTTTGAATCAAGAATAAGTATCACTGCTAGAATGGCATCATATATGAGAATCATTGTATGACTTTGATGGAATCAGTTGATCTTTTAGCTTAGTTTTCTTGAAAGCACTTGGTTTCTTTGAAATGGTGTGTTATATTTATTCAACAAATAATATAATTTGCAGATTGACTAGCTAAACTGTAACTATTTTTGTTTGGATTGTTTGGGTGAATCTATTTTGATGGATGAGATTGATGATTTGATATGTGAATATGCATTGTAACTATTTTTGTTTGGATTGTTTGGGTGAATCTATTTTGATGGATGAGATTGATGATTGGTATTCTTTCACTAGGGCTTTTGGCATAGCATTTGTGATTTTTTTTTTCTATATTTGATGCTCCTTTCTTCTAGCCAATCTTGCTCTGTTACTGGAGTCTTCTCTTTGTCTTTACAATGAGACGCCAAATTATACATATGATAAAGTACAAATATATTCGTTAACATTGGAAATCAAAATTATTGCTTACTGCACTCTATTACTTTTGCAAGTTTTTAAAATGCAATTTATGCATGATTTGAGATACAATGTTGCTAATTAATGATGTGTGATTTTTCCTCAGTGATTCAATCTTTCTTTTTTATTTGTGAATAATATCTTATTTCAACAGATATGATGAGGAGGCAATACTCCTTGATGAAGATATTAGAAATGAAAAACGAAAGCAATTGGAGTCCAAGGCATTGGATGTAAGTCTTTCTGCTACCTTCTATTTGCTTTATTGATTTATTTTTATTCATTTAGAGTAAATTTAAATACTAGCTACTAGTGTTATTTGAATGATTTTGTAATTCAGTATTCTAAAATTTTAAGCTAAACAAATGAATTCAATCATATAAAAGTAACAATGCAGCAATATTCTTTAATCTAAAAAAGTATTATTACGCTTACTCTTTTGTTACTACTTTCTATAATTTAGCATTCTATCTAAACACATGATAATTAGTTTAATTACGTGTTCTTCTTTCAGTTATACTTATCAAATAAAGAAATACATGGAAAATTTTATGAATGAAGCTCATGAGAAGTTGAAGGTTAGTTTATTTGCTTTTGTATTAATAAGTATCTTTTTAAAGGAATAGGTTATATTGGTTAGTGGTTACTTTAGGTGGAGAGGGCTGAGGTGCTAGTATAATTTAAACTTATTATTCTTATTATAGTAGACATTATAATTATGCATTTGGCCTTTTTTTAATTCATATGTTTCTTTACTGATCTATTTGAATTTAATTTTTTTGTTCTATTGATAAGTTTCTTGCGAATTTGCTTTTTTTTTCCTATTGACATTTGATATGGTGAAGTTTTGCACATGGAGTTTCTTGTAAAGCATGTTAATGGAAAGAATAAGAAAAATTCTAAAGAAGAGTGTAGCTACCAATTGAGAAGGAAGAAATTGCATGAGCCGAGAGGGTTCATTGATATCTCGGTTTGTGTTTCTAGGGGGGAAAAGAGCCAATTTCCCATATCAAATGTATTAAATGTTTTAAAGAATAGTTACAATAACCAAATACTACAACTACCCGCACGTATGCGCGAGGACTTCTGCTAATCTATATCTATAGCTTAGTACATGTATGTGATAAAAATCAGTGATGAATTTTGCATTATTGTATTATGTATATGCAGAGTATAATGGAGGATCCTAATAGCTTTCTCCAGTAGTAGGGTATAATTATGTGACCATTTAATAATAAAATTAATCTATGCCGAGGATAAACAAGAAAAACAAATATTAGGTAAGAAAAATTGTACTTTAAAATCATATTCAGTGATCTTTAATTTTTATGAAGTATTTTTTTCAAATGTTTTCTATAACCAAATTTAAACGTGCCATTATCACACCTTTAAGAAGTAGTTGCAAGCTGATGAACGGATATTTTATACGCTTTTTGGCATCATTTTCATATAGTTTTTAGCATGTTTTGTTTAATTTTTATTAAGTTTTCATAGGTTTTAGTGCAAAATTTATATTTTTGGATTCTACTTTGAGTTTGTGTGTTTTTATGCAATTTTAGGTATTTTTTGGCTGAAATTGAGGAGTTGGAGCAAAAGTCTGATTCAGAGGCAGAGAAAGCACTGCAGATGCTGTCCGAATCTGACCTCCTTGCACTTGAAAGAGATTTGCTGGAGCTACAGATATCCAAATAGAGCGTTCTCAACGGCTATGGAAAGCTAACATCTAGAGCTTTCCAGCAATGTATAATAGTCCATACTTTTCTTCCGATTTGAATGCCCAAAACTGGCGTCCAATGCCAGCCTACTGCCCTATTCTGGCGTCCAGCGCCCAAAGGAGAAGAGACCAGCGTCCAACGCCCATAAAGGACCCCCTAGCCAGCGTTCAATGCCCTAGAGGCCTCCTAGCACGTGGATCTCATCAAAGCTCAGCCCAAACACTCACCAAGTGGGCCCCGGAAGTGGATTTTAGCACTAAAAGACTGTTTTACCCTTTTTTATGTAATCCTTAGTCATTAGTTTAGTATTTAAAGATTTTTACACCTCTCATCAAAGGGAGGACGTACACTTTACACCTTTATCATTGTATTTTCTATCAATATGAGTTTCTAAACCTCCTAGGTTGAGGGGAGGAGCCCTGCTGAGTTTTATGGATTAATAAAAGTATTACTGCTCTATTTCAATCCGTGTTTGATTCTCTATTCTAAGATGTGTCTTCGTTCTTCATTCTAAGACCGCGTGCCTAACAACCACTCGTGTTCTTCTTGGGTTCAGAATGAGTCTTTCATTGGACAATGATGAACCACCAGCTTGATTATACATCTCTTAGATGACTAATCCACGACTTCGTTGAGGACTTCTCGAGACACCAGTTCAGCCGAGGTATGGGGAGATTAGAGTCTTTGTGGTAGAGGCTAGAACCCAAGAGCGCAGCATTCTCTGATCCGAAAGATCCGACCTTGTCTGTGGCATTTTGAGTAGGATCATTAAGGAGAATGGACTACAGGAGCTTCACCTTCAATCAGAATGGATCCACACTAACCCTGGGGTTCAGATCTGGAGGAGCATTGGCGACCTCTCAACCAGCGTTGATCACATATAGCCTGCCATAGAAGAAATCATTCACTGTTGAGGAAAAGAGTAAGACCAGAGTTAATCCAGAAGAAATAAACATATCCAAGCCTTAACCACCTTCTTATCATAGTTTACACAACTTCTGAGTTCTGAGTAATGTTTTCTCTTTATTTTCTTTTATGTAATTAAACAACAAACCTACATCTCCTACTCGCCTGACTAAGATCTACAAAATAACCATAGCTTGCATCAAATCACAATCCTTGTGGGATTGACCTTGACTCACTCAGGTATTACTTGGACGACCTAGTGCACTTGCTGGTTCAGTTGTGTGGAAGTGTGGGATTCTGCGCACCATAAGCTCCACAAACATTTAACTAGTTTTGCGTCTTCGTGTGACGTCCATTGACGCTTAGCTTGTTTTGAATTAGGCCGATAATTCTCTTCCATTACTCTTCAAATGGGATTATAAGTTAACAAATACTATATTAAAGATTAAATAAAATTAGATTTCCATTGCTTTTGATTTCTATAATCATGGTAAAACTAACAACTTATCTAATCCACATATGGTAATTAGGTTCATTTAACATAACAGTTCATATATAATTAGGTGGATTAATCTCTAGCATGTTGTTATCTAAACATGAGCCATGAATATATGTAAGACACTAAACTTTGTAAATCAATTCAGTTATGCCATACAAAATACATAACATACAATTCAGTTTTATCTTCAAATTCTAAGTGTAGAAAACTACATCCAATTCAATAACATCTTTACATCAAAAGTAAGTATGTGGTCTTGGCAACATTAAGAATAGAATGGAAGGCAACCAAACAAAAAGTAGCTAATCAAAATTCTAGATTTGTTTTAATATACAATTCAACCAAATAGAAAGCAACTAATCAAAATTGATCCCCTACAATTCAACCACAATCAAAGGCTTTTTTTCTTGTAGTGATAAATTAATACTCATTAATAAATACCATTCTCAATCTGGTCAAAAAACCTTTCACCTGTATCGAAAACTGACGAATACAAGACAAAAGAAACACCTTTAAATTTTACTACTAACTAAACATGTAAAACTTGAAAACATGAAAAGGATTTAGCAACTTAAATAACATCAAATCTAGAATCATCAAATTAATACCAACACTCTACAAAATTGTGCTTTTCTGACTATGATAAATAAATTATTGCATCTATCTTCACAAATCAAATTTCATTAACAATAGTAATAAATAAATCAATACCATAAACTACATCATATGTCATATTTCATTGCTGTCAATAAAAATCATCAACATATATTTGCAAGTAACTTTATAAAAATTAGTCACCATTTTCATCATTTACCAAATATGACAAAATTATTTGACATAATTTTACAAACCTAACACAAACCCTCATGCCAATAACTCACAGCACACAAAGCTTAAAAAAAAACAAAAATATAAAAAAAAGTATCAAAGAAAAATATAGATGAATACCTAGATTTCTACAATAGAGATGTCAAACAATCATAGATACATAAACACTTCATGAAAATACTTGAGGCATCCTTAACCCAAATCCTTACCTAAAGAAGATCTTGTACTTGAAAAAGATGGACAGGGTTGCAGAAGAAAAATTAAACTCTCTTTGATTGTTATTAATGAGACACAAGGAGGGAGAGAGGAAAGGGAGGTGCGGTGACGACACAAGCAGGAAGCACAGCTCGAGAAGACGTGGAGGCGAGAGATGCACAAGTTGCCAGACGTGAGCACACGACGAGAAGGATTCGGCTAGAGGCACGACAATGACAGCAAGCATGCAGTGACGGTGAATCGAGGTGAGCTGTAATGGATGTTGCGAAGCTATGGCGATGAGAACCGGGATGATTGAACACAAAGGCGAACAAAAAAGGATCGAAGTGGATTTTCTTTCTAGAATCAGGTGCACCGTGGTCATGCAAACTCAAAAGGACAGTGAGGTGGCACCGACACTGGCAGAGCCTTCATGAATTTGGAAAAGAGAAAAAGTGCCTCCGCTAGGGTTTAGTTTCAACCTAAAATGAGGAAGACCGAAAAGTGAAAGAGAGAGTTAGGATTAGATTAGGATAGGTAATTTAGTCTTTTTCTTTTATTATATAAATTTCATTCCCATTGAAATTAAAGATAACCAGAAGAAAAGGATTTTTTTAAAAAAAATAAAATAAATATTTTATTTATCAAAATATATAATTTGTAGTTTTTTTTTATCAAAATGTACTTATCCTTCGTCTCATTTACAGTGTAAGTAAAATAAGAATGTACATATCTCGTTTACAGATAAGGCAGAAAACACGAGACATGTTTATTTTATTTATAGTATAAACGAGATACACTACGACAAATTTTCAGCAGCTATAAAGGATGTGCAACCTTTTGTATTTTACACAAATATCTCACTTCTTCTCCCCTTCCATTTTTCTTACGAAAAATAAGCCAAAATATCTAGTGGTGATGGATATGTGATTGTAAGTGTGTATCCTAATTGCCGTATGAGAAATAGTGACACCGAAGTCATATTTGAGTGTGGTAATTCCATTCTGTTGTGTACCCAGTGAGTTAGTTCTTTGTTCGAGTTTAAAAGTCTGATATTAAGTAGCATTGGTGGTAGTAGAAGAAAAGAGATAGGAAGAGTGGATATGTAAACCCCGTAAAATTAGCAAATAATTAGTCAATAAATTAAATTTTAATAAAACAAATTAAAAATGTGAATTTTATATCAAATTAGGATAGAGCTCTGCAAAAAGAGAATTTTGACACCAATTTCAAAAAATTTGGCCCAAAATTGGGCCGAATAGGCCAAACCGGTTGAACCGGGCCGAACCGGACCCATTACTTAAATGAGCTTCAGCTCATCATTTTCCTTCCATTCTTCATTTCGTCCAGCAGCCATGGAAGGAGAAGAAAGGTAATCATCAAAACCTAACTCCCACTTGCAACCACCATAACTTCTCCGTTCGAGCTCCGATTGCCACACCGTTTACGGCCACGCGTCCAGCACGTCGAGCTCTACATTTTCATCGGATCAATTTCACGGGTAAGCCTCAGTTCCATCTCAGATTCTTTACCCCCTTTCTATTTGTGAAATTGAGCCCTTGTAATGAAATCTTGCCAAATTCGGTGTTTAGGTTCGATTTAGCTTCTGGAGCTTATCGGGTTTGAGTTGCTATACGTGTGAGTACGGTAAGGATCACCTAAACCTTAGTCAAATCTTGGATTTATTATGTGAAATCTGAAATTGAAGTGTACATGTGTATTAGGTGTGAATTAAGTATATAATTATGCATTGGAATTGAATTGTGGGCATTTGGAGACTTGGTGGATGATTGGTACTGAGATTTTGGGTGATTCCTCAAGCGTGAGGGGCTGTGTATGTGACTAGTGTGGCTGCCTTGGACTAAATGTAGTGATTGGCCAAGGTATGGTTTAGGTTTCGCGCATTTAATATGTAAAGCTCTATGAAAACTTAGGCTAGGGAACTATAGGATAAGTTAAAATGGTTAAATGCATTAAATGATTAGTTTTGTGATGTTGATGGATAAATTGATGATTGAGCTTGTGTTGGAATTAATAGATATGAGATGTTGGAATTAATGAGAATGAGTTATTGATGTTAATGAATATGTGTTATTGGAATTTATAATGGTGAGTTGATGATGTTGTTGGTATATGTTAATGAAATTTTGTGGTTATGACTTGTTGATTGGTTAATGATGATTTATGGGTTGTTATTGATGAATTGAGGAAGTAAGTTAATGAATTTTAATGTTGTAGCTTGTGATTGGAATGGTGGATTTTGGAGTTATTGTATGAGTTTTATGGGATGGTATGAGCATTAATGTGATAGTGGTTGGTGTTAATGAAAAGGGACTTGTTATGTTGCAAATGTGTAGGTTTTATGAGTAAAAGAATGTTAATTTGGTAAAATGGTGGTTTGGTATTGATGAGCGGATAATTTATACCCTTTTTGCAATTATTTTTACATAGTTTTTAGTATGTTTTAGTTACTTTTTATTATATTTTTAGTAGTTTTTATGCAAAAATCAAATTTTTAGATTTTACTATGAGTTTGTGTGTTTTTCTGTAATTTCAGGTATTTTCTGGTTGAAATTGAGGGACTTGAGCAAAAATCTGATTCAAAGGCTGAGAAAGGACTGCAGATGCTGTTGGATTCTGACCCTCCTGCACGCGAAATAGATTTTCTGAAGCTACAGAAGCACAATTGGCGCGATCTTAATTGCGTTGGAAAGTAGACATCTTGGGCTTTTCAGAAATATATAATAGTCTATACTTTTCCTGAGATTTGATGGCCCAAACTGGCGTCTAAACACCAGCTAGAGACCCTTTTCTGGCGTAAAACGCCAGAACTGGCACCAGAACTGGAGTTAAACGCCCAAACTGGCATCCAAGCTGGCGTTTAACTCCAACAATGGCCTATGCACGTGTAAAGCTTAATGCTCAGCCCAATCACACACCAAGTGGGCCCCGGAAGTGGATTTCTGAACTATCTGCACTTAGTTACTTATTTTCTGTAATCCCTAGTAACTAGTTTAGTATAAATAGCACTTTTTACTATTGTAATCGAATCTTTTTAGTTTTGGAACAATCTTATGCCATTTAGGAGGCTGGCCATTTGGCCATGCCTAGACCTTTTTTTCTTATGTATTTTCTACGGTGGAGTTTCTACACCTCATAGATTAAGGTGCGGAGCTCTGCTGTTCTTCATGAATTAATGCAAGTACTATTATTTTTCTTTCAACTCACGCTTACTTCTTCTCCAAGATATACTCTCGTATTTAATTCAGTTAAGTCAGAATGAAGGGATGACCCGTGACAATCACCCACTATCTTCATTACTCGCTTAGCCAAGATCCGCGTGCCTGACAACCACAAGCGGTCTACATGATGTTCAACATAGTCATTGGACGACAGCTGGAGTATATTCTCTTGGGTCTCTAATTCACGGACCGAGTCCGTGAGATTAGGATCTTCGTGGTATAGGCTAGAACCAATTGGCAGCATTCCTAAGATCCGAAAAGTCTAAACCTTATCTGTGGTATTCCGAGTAGGATCTGGGAAGGGATGACTGTGACGAGCTTCAAACTCGCGAATGTTGGGTGCAGTGATAGTGTGCAAAAGGATAGAGAGATCCTATTCCAATGCTAGTGAGAACCGACAGATGATTAGTCGTGCGGTAGCTATACCTGGTATTTTTCATCCGATATGAGAAATCCGACAGTTAATTAGCCGTGCAGAAACCGTACCTAGTATTTTTCATCCGAGAAGATCATACAACTTGCCATGGAAGGGAGCATGCATGATTGGAAGAAGACAATAGGAAAGCAAAGGTTCAGAAGCAACAAAGCATCTCCAAACGCTTATCTAAAATTCCCACCAATGATTTACATAAGTATCTTTATTTTATTTTATGTTTTATTTATCTGTTAATTATTAAAACCTCATAACCATTTGAATCCGCCTGACTAAGATTTACAAGATGACCATAGCTTGCTTCAAGCCAACAATCTCCGTGGGATCGACCCTTACTCACGTAAGGTATTACTTGGACGACCCAGTGCACTTGCTGGTTAGTTGTACCGGAGTTGTCAAAAGTGTGATCACAATTCCACTACAAGAAAATACATCTATTGCCACGCATTTTGAGCTACCGCCACGTTTTTGAAAGGGTGACCTATGAAAGGGTGGCGGTTGCTCTATCGCCACGCTTTTTTCAATCTATCGCCACGCTTTTTTTGCCACGTTTTTTTACAAATTAGCACTTTTAAAAGCGTGGCGGTAGGTGGGAGATATGGCCACGCTTTTAAAGCGTGGCGATAGGGCAGATCTGGCCACCTTTTATAAGCGTGGCCAAAGGGGAGGTATGGCCACGCTTTTAAAACGTGACGATAGGAAGAGATACGGCCACACTTTTAAAGCGTGGCCATAGTAAGATATACAGCCACGCTTTTAAAATGTGGCGAAATCCTTGTTAAATTAAAAAAAAATCTTTTCGTTACTTGATCTTCATTGCTACACAATATAAATTTTCAATCCATTTTTATTACCAAACCTACAAATATAGTATGCAATTTTTATTACAAGACATATCAAATAATAATTAGTGACATATATAATTTACTATAATTGTTTTATACATTAAAAAATTAATATTCAAATACAAAATAAATCTCGAGTTCAAATTCCAAAACTAAAAACCGAAGAAAAATACAGAAACAATACAAGTTAGAACTGCTCATAATATATCAAAATTACACTAATAGAGATGCTCATCAGCCTAAATACTTAGTAAAAGATCAAAATCAACCTAAAACTTCTCCACTTTGTACATTAAGCGTTCAAGTTATCCATTCCAATACTAGCCTGCAGCAAAATATCAAGAACAATAAAGCAACAGAAACTAAACTATGCTTAATGATTGGTAAATGCAAATCTAAAAGTACAATAACACGAAACTAAACTATGCTCAAAATACCAAATTAAAAGCAACAGACCTTCTGCAAATTTGATTTAACAAATGTTTCCCCAGATGGAGTTTTGTTCACTGATTCTGGAGGGAGATTAAGTTTCCGAACATCTTCAGGAGTCACCTTAAAACAGTAAACAAGAAGTGCTCAAAAGTCAAAACTGTTACCCAAAAAAAAAATCAATGAACCCTAATGAATAAAAATAAATACAACAGGGGATAAAAAAACACTAAGTTGCTCATGGTAGCAGCTAGAAACATGAAGAGTTAAGATTTACCAGGGTACAATAACATAAATTATAGGCCATCATAATAAATGGATATAGTGATGCAAAATCTATTGTAGCAATTGGCTTTTCATAGAACCCAGCTCTTGCCTCCAATACCTGCAAGTTGCAGAAGTTAAAAGAATCATGATCTTGTGCTTGACAAGCAAAAGTTGGATAAATAAACATCCAAACGGAAAATAAGGAAAAGGCTGCCAAGAATATATACACTTAAAATCATGCTTTTACACCTAAAATAAGGAAAAGGTTGCCAAGGTCCTGCATATTAATATATATCAAAATCAGATTAAATCAAACACTATACTTTGAGCTGTTTATATAATTTGGGGGGGAATAGAGGAGACCATTACCAAGAATTGCCATCACAGTTCTGGAATATGGAAGAAGAAAAATGGGAACAGTAAATTAACGCAGATATCATAAAAAGTAGAAAATGGAACAAATGAATAAAGAAAATCCAGATAAATTTAGCTATGCATTCTATCTAATATTGAGCATGAAGATAGAGTTACAGATAGTCCAAAGGATTAGATTCAGCATCTCTTCTGCTAGAATGTACGCATGATCATGCAATTTCAAGCATGAATTAAACTTCAAGATAATAGCTAAGCGAAAAAGGGGGCAATAAGTACACTAACTACACTAAATTGTTCAAAAACACAAACTACACTAACTCTATACAATCAATACACACACAAATTCTACCAAAAATAAAACAGTAAAAACAAATTGAAAATTTGTTTGTCAGGACTTAAATTAGAATTTTGCCTTCCAGTTGAAAAGAACTTATTCAATTTAGGTCATTTCAGTGGATCTACCTACCAATCTGATATTTAATTCAGCAACAAGGTAACAATTTGAGGGAAAATCTTTACGTTCACAATATACCAGCAGAATCAGTGACTTTTGGAGCAGAGAAGACTGACCAGTCATAAACCAGTGCGAAAGAAGTACGGAAGGAACATAGGAGCAAAGCAGCACAGGTTGTTTCTAGTTTCCCCAAAATTATGGAAAATCAATAAGCTATTCCTATAAGATAAATTATGGAAAATGCTTATGCTTGTTACTTCCTATGCAAGCACTTGCTTACAATCTTCGATTGATTATTTACTGAAAACACAGATCTACAAAAAACTACAGCATAATGTTATAATACAATCCTAGTATACTTCATAAAAACCTTTGAAAATTGAGCTGAATAATTAACAGCATCTGTGGATCAATGTATCTCTGGTACTAACATTACTTAATAAACTAAACAAAAAGCTAATTTTCCCCTGATTCAATGCTGGTTGTAACTTCCTTCAGCAGCAGAAATTGAATAAAACCAAGGACAAACAAATATAATATATCCAAGAGTAACGTAAAAGAAACAGATAAATAATTAGAGTAATTGTAAAATTTATCAGCAAACTTTTGAACACGTCAAGAGTATTTATTCTCATTCTACAGCATATTATGTATTCAGCATCCCTGTTAGCATGGAATTAATTTCACGAAAATGAGCAACTGAGAATATGCTCACCATCCATGTTTAAAATAGTATTAAAACATAGAAACTGCAGTACACCTTGAAACTAACCAATAAAATGAGAGCTGTTCGACTTGAAACAAAAAGGTTAATTGCTTTGCCCCCCTCAAAATTTATAAATAAAAATAAGTATTTACAAACTGTTGAGGGCATGGATATAAAACTAAAATTTGCTCTGCCACTATGAATAAACCCTCTATCAAGGTTAGTTATGCCTTTTACTAGTTAATTGCTACTCTATCTTCTTGAACTCAATAACATGAACCATTTATTTAGCAATAGGAATTTACAGAGACACAGTCTATTGAATAATGAGCATAACACTAGAGAAATGCTACACAGCCAGAAACACATAAGCAAACCATATCATAGTTGATTAGTATTTTCCTTATCACAATCCAAATGGTTGAAAAAACAACCTGAAATTCGAGAAGCATAACCTAACATCTCAACAGCACTAGGGAACTTCCTTCAAAGTTCAAAATCGTCTCTTGTTATTTACTTACATGGAACGGAGGTTAAGTTATTAATTAATAAGAGTTAGCCAGCAAAATCAATTGACCTTACCCCGAATATATTGTAGGTAGGTCCTACTGTTTCTCCTCTTATAACATCTCCTTCATACTTCTAACTTCTCAGTACTAAACTTCACGCGTGCTACTATTTACAAAAATGAAAGAAAAAATATTAAAAAAGGGTTTAGCAGTGATTAACTAATAATTAATTAATTAATTCAAGTTCGAAACTGAAATATACAAATAAAATAAAATTTGAAACTAAAAGAAAAACAAAACAAGTTCAGCTACTTGAGGTCCAAAATTTCAAAACTTCCTTTAGCTAGAAACAAAGCAGAAAATGTATTGAAGACTTTGAAAATAGAGTGAACAGTTCAATTTTAACGTTCTAACAACTGCATTACCTTAATCACCATTATCGTTAATTCATCATCAAAAAAGTCAAAATTTCAAAGAAAAAAGAACAATAGTTTTCCGGTACTCCGCCACCATGCGTTTGACCTCATGAAAGTGGCTGCCCTGGAGTGAATCCGCTGCTAGGCCCCAGCTCAGGGGGTCAGAGGAAACACTTTGCTTGCCCACCATCTTCCTTCCTAAACAATTCAGCTTAGTTATGAAATGTTTAAATAGGGAAACATTATTTGGTTGGTGAGTAAGTAGTGACTGCAGGGCACGAGGAGCAAGCTAAAACGAAACGAGTAGGTGGGAGATTACTTTCACAAATTTGCTGTTGAACAAGTCAGATAGAGTTGGAAATTATTCCTCACTCTATATTTGATCATTTAAGTTTTTTTTATAGTTACTCTACCTCAGAGACTAAGTCAATAAACTAGCTTGAAAAAGGTATGTAAATAACCTGAGAGATCATTTTAAAATTTGACAAATCGATAAAGAATAAACTGCAGGATAGCAAACCACAAGTTCTTCGTCATATATTCAGTGGTGTGTCGGGCCAAAGCATGACCAACCTAATTAAGAAGAAAAAACAGACAAATAAGCATAGATATCTTTCAGACGAATTAATAAACCAAGAACCTCCTACAAATCTTAAACTGAAAAAACAATTAGTTAAACAAAGCACAATTATACCTCATGTCTAATTATAGTGGCAATCTCAGCATCACTTTTAAAATGCTCTAAAAATCCGGTGTATACAACAATCTCACCACCAGGTAGCCAAAAGGCATTGACATCCGACTCATTGACAACAAGCACCTCCCAATTCAATCCATCGAGATGTGAGGTAGCTGGCCCTTTCTTTCTACTTTGCTGAACCCAACTGTCATCAAGGATTTCATCTTCCTTGTGCCAACCACTCTCTGCCTTACAATAAGCACTAGCATTAGGTCAAAGATTTCAAGTCCTTGTCTAGTACCAATAATATAATAGCATCAATTTGAAGCAAAATATATTTTAATATAATAAATATCTCAAAAAGACTAAAGATCTTTCTGGCTTCTTGTATTTGTGTCTGATTACAAAGTCCATATTTACAACAAACAAAACCAAAACAGCACAATAAACGAAACCAGCCAGTCCTAAACCAGGCAACTCAGACTATACACTCAACATTAAGAAAGATAAAAACAATCCTAAATCAGGCAGCTCAGAAAATTCTAATCATAACCAAAACCAAAACCAGCCCTTCTTTCGTATCACATATGTACAAGTACAATTTACAACTTCAAGCAGATGAACACGAAGAGTGAGATTCCCACAAAATTTAAAACGATCACAGCAAAACAATACTTAAAATCTCGATTTAAGAAACATAATAAAAATAGTAACAAGTTATCATGGAAATGATCTAACCTTACCTTCAGCTTTGACATCCATATTCGGCATAGCAGGGCTCCCCAACCGGACCATTTCACCACAAAGAAATCACTCATTTAGATTTTTGAAGATTAAAAAAAATGCAAATACTCATTGAAACCAAACCGTACCATCACTCCGATTGTTCACAACAGGTGATTCAGCAGCTAGGGTTCCTGAATTCACCCCATCGGAGGTTTATCTGAACTCTTCATCACACTGCGCTGCGACTCAGTTTCACAAGGTGATTCGCTAGCTCGTTCTTCTCCCTTTGACGCCTTCCCTTGTTGTCCTTGTTCGTTTCCACCTTCGCCGCCTTCTGAATCCTTCTCTTTCGGGAGAAGCTCCGGCGCTCCCTCCATGCTTTCAACTCTCTCATTCCCCCTAAACTTCCACTTGAGGCGCTTTATTTGCAGCACCCTGTCACCGTCGACGGAGAAAGAGAGCTTGGAGGAGGCAGAGTCGTTATCCTTGGAGGAGCCACAGTCGATTTGAATACGTCGGGTCTTTCCGCCGAAAATGGCGGTGGTGGAGTAAACGGTGTCGGCAAAGACATGTTCCTTCTTGAGGAGTAGGGAGTTGGGGTTGTTAGCGTGGAGAGCCTTGGACTTGGAGTAGGCGTCTTTGGGGGAATCGCCGAGGAGGAGAACGATGCGGTTGTGGACGACGAGAGCGAGGTAGAAGGAGGAGTGGGGTTCGGGGGAGAAGGAGGAAGAGAACATGGCCTTGGAGAGGTTCCAAAAGAGTCGCGTGGTGGAAGAGAGGGTTTTGGATCCGTGCTTCTTCCAGAATATGAAGGGCTTTATAAGGAGGAGGGGAATCGACGGGGTTGTGGTTGTGGACGTGGACGTCGAGGGAGCGGCCTAAGATAGAGCGTGACCATGTTAGAGTCACGAGGCCCGTGTCGGTGTGGTACAAGTACGTGGTCAGGTTGGGGATGGAGCGGCCTGGTGGCACCGGTGGTGGAGGACAATTACGGCAGGTGTGGGATGGCCGAAAGCAGGAAAGGAATGGCGATGACATCAAAATGGCACAGCGAGGGCGGGGATCTGAGCTCTCCTCCTCAAATCCTCAAAATGGCGCAAGGAGGGGAGATTGCCATAAATCGATGAGAGTAACGGTGTAAGAGTTGAGAGTGAGAGAGTCTCGATGAGGGGTTATTGGGTTTGGGGCGGGTTACTAGTTTTTTTTTTTTAAAAACCTTTTGGCCACGCTTTTAAAGCGTGCCAAAAGAGCATCAGGATATGGCCACGCTTTAAAAGCGTGGCAAAAGAGCACCAGGATATGGCCACGCTTTATAAATGTTACTGTAGTGAAACCCTGTTGCTACGCTTTCAAAACGTCCCTGTTTTTGTCTATGGCCACGCTTTTGAAGTGTGGCAGAAAAAAAACGTGGCCGTATCTCTATTCAACTGCCACCCTTACAAAAGCGTGGCCATTGACCCTTTTCGCCACGCTTTTGAAGCGTGGCAAAAAAAATGTGGCTGAATCTATATTCAATCGCCACCCTCACAAAAGCGTGGCCATTGACCACTTTTGGCCACGCTTTTAAAGCGTGGCAAAAAAAAGCGTGGCCATAGGCCTTTTTTCTTGTAGTGTTCCATGCACCAAGTTTTTGGCGCCGTTGCCAGGGATTGTTCGAGTTTGGACAACTGACGGTTCATCTTGTTGCTTAGATTGGGTAATTTTATTTTATGTTTAAGCTTTTTATTTTTATTTTCGAAAAAAAAATTACAAAAAATATTTAGTTTTCAAAAAAATTCATAAAAATTTTTAAGAATGAATTCTAGAGTTTCATGAGATATGTTGAAGCCTGGCTGGCTGTTAAGCCATGTCTAATCTTTTGGACTGAGGTTTCCACTTTCCATTGTAGAAAGGACATGTCTGTATTTGTTATGCTAAAGCTTGGCTAGCCATTTGGCCATGTCTAATTCTTTTGGACCGAAACTTTAGACTAACATTACACGAATCCTGGAATTCTTATTAAAAAATTTGAATTTCTTTATTTTCTTTTTCCAAAATATATTTTCTAAAAATATACAAAAAATTAATAAAATCATAAAACCAAAAAAATTTTGTGTTTCTTGTTTGAGTCTTGTGTCAAATTTTAAGTTTGGTGTCAACTGCATGTTTTTTATTTTTCTTAAATTTTCGAAAATATATGCAATGTGTTCTTCTTTGATCCTCAAGTTGTTCTTGATGATTTTCTTTGTTTAATCTTGTGATTTTCTTGTTTTGTGCTTTTTATTATTTTTCATATGCATTTTTGAATTCAGAGTGTCTAAACATTAAAAATTTTTAAGTTTGGTGTCTTGCATGTATTTCTTTTCTTAAAAAATTTTCAAAAATATGTTCTTGATGTTCATCATGATCTTCAAAGTGTTCTTGGTGTTCATCTTGACATTCAAAGTGTTCTTGCATGCCTTATTTGCTTTGATCTTAAATTTTTATGTCTTGTGTCATTTTGTTGTTTTTCTCTTTCTTCATTAATTCAAAAAAATCAAAAATAATATCTTTCCCTTATTCTACTCATAAATTTCGAAATTTTGGGTTGAGTTAGTCAAAAATTTTCAAAATTTAGTTGTTTCTTGTTAGTCAAGTCAAAATTTCAATTTAAAAATTCTATCTTTTCAAATCTTTTTCAAAATCAAATCTTTTTCATTTTTCTTTCATGGTTTACGAAAATTCTTCAAAATAAATTTTTCAAAATCTTTTTCTTAATTTTATTTCATAATTTTCGAAATTATTGCTAACATTTAATGTTTTGATTCAAAAATTTCAAGTTTGTTACTTTCCTGTTAAGAAATGTTCAATCTTTAAATTCTAGAATCATATCTTTTAGTTTCTTGTTAGTCAAGTCATCAACTTTAATTTTTAAAATCAAATCTTTTTAAATTTCTTTTTCAAATCTTTTTCAAAATAAATGTCAATCATATCTTTTTCAAAACTTAATTTCAAAGTCTTTTTCTAACTTCTTATCTTTTCAAAATTTATTTTCAAATCTTTTTCAATTAACCACTTGACTTGTTTGTTTTAATTTAAAAAAAAAGTTTACTATTTCTTATCTTTTTCAAAACCACCTAATTACTTTTCCATTTCTAATTTTCGAAAATCACTAACCACGTTTTCAAAATTCTTTCTAATTAACTAATCGTTTTAATTTCTAATTTTATTTTATTTCTTTTCTTAAATTTCGAATTCTAACTAATAATTAAAATAAAAACAAAAATATTTTTCTTTTATTTTAATTAATATTCGAATATTCTCTCTCTCTCTCATCTCTTTCTATTTATTTTATTTATTTACTAACACTTCTCTTCTACTCATAATTCGAACGCTCTCCTTCTCTCTGTGTTCGAATTCCTCTTATTCCCTTTCTACCTCATTCTTCTATTCTTCCATTCTTCTACTCATATAAAGGAATCTCTATACTGTGACATAGAGGATTTCTCTTCTCTCTCTGTTCTCTTCTTTTTCATATGAGCAAAAACACGAATAAAGACATTCTTGTTGAAGCTGATCCTGAACCTGAATGGACTCTGAAGAGGAAGCTAAGAGAAGCTAAAGCACAACACTCTGGAGAGGACCTTACAGAAACTTTCGAAAAAGAAGAAGACATGGCAGCCGAACCCAACAACAATGGTGGAGATGCTAGGAAGGTGCTTGGTGACTTTACTGCACCAACTTCCGACTTCTATGAAAGAAGCATCTCAATTCCTGCAATTGGAGCAAACAACTTTGAGCTTAAGCCTCAATTAGTTTCTCTAATGCAGTAGAATTGCAAGTTTCATGGACTTTCATTGGAAGATCCTCATCAATTCTTAGCTGAATTCTTGCAAATTTATGACACTGTTAAGACCAATGGATTAATCCCGATGTCTACAGACTTCTGCTTTTCCCTTTTGCTGTAAGAGACAGAGCTAGGATATGGTTGGACTCACAACCTAAAGAAAGCCTGAACTCTTGGGAAAATTTGGTCAATGCTTTCTTGGCCAAATTCTTTCCACCTCAAAAGTTGAGCAAGCTTAGAGTGAAAGTCTAAACCTTCAGACAGAAGGAAGGTGAATCCCTCTATGAAGCTTGGAAAAGATACAAGCAATTGATCAGAAGGTGTCCTTCTGATATGCTTTCAGAATGGAACATCTTATGTATATTCTATGATGGTCTGTTTGAATTGTCCAAGATGTCATTGGACCACTATGCTGGTGGATCTCTTCATCTGAAGAAAACCCCTACAGAAGCCTAGGAACTCATTGAAATGGTTGCAAATAACCAGTTCATGTATACTTCTGAAAAAAAATCCAGTGAATAATGGGATGACTCAGAAGAAAGGAGTTCTTGAGATTGATACTCTGAATGCCATATTGGCTCAGAATAAAATATTGGCTCAGCAAGTCAATATGATTTCTCAGAATCTGACTGGATTGCAAGCTGTATCCGGCAGTACTAAAGAAGCCTCCTCTGAAGGAGAAGCTTATGACCCTGAGAATCCTGCAATGGAAGAGGTGAATTACATGGGAGAATCCTATGAAAACACTGATAAACCACTATTTCATGGTTTATCTTGTGCTCAATTGAGTGATTTTTATCAACTCTTTACCCACTTATTCATACTATTTGCATGTTTTGCGTTTTCCTTCCTGATTTTGTGCTATGATTGAAAACATGCTTCTTTGATCTTATATTTGCTAATAGTAATCCTCTCTTATTACCATTCAATGCCATGATATGTGTGCTAAGTGTTTTCAGAGATTACAGGGCAAGAATGGCTCAGAGGATGGAAAGGAAGCATGCAAAAGTGGAAGGAATACAAGAAGTTGAAGGAACTGCAAAGCTGTCCAGCCTGACCTCTTCGCACTCAAACAGTCATAACTTGAGCTACAGATGTCCAAATGATGCGGTTCCAGTTGCGTTAGAAAGCTAATGTCCGGGGCTTCAATTTGATATATAATTTGCCATAGTGGCCATAGAGATAGGCGATGCGAACGCGTGCTCCACGCGGACGCGTCGCAGTGACGAAAATCAGCGTGTTTGAATTCGCAACCAGCGAATTCTGGGTTGTTTCTAACCCAGTTATCGGCCCAGAAAACACAGATTAGAGGCTATAAAGTGGGAGAATGCATTCAAACAACAGAATCAAGCTCATAATTCATAATTTAGGATTAAATATAGTTTTAGTGAGAGAGGTTCTCTCCTCTCTCTTAGGATTTAGGATTAGGATTTCTCTTAATTTTAGGATTACTTCTCTTCAAGTACAGGTTCATTATTCCTTTAATTTATTTTCTATTTTAATTTTATTACTTTAATTATTATTTATCTTTTCAACTTGACTTATGCTACATTCATATTATGATTTTCTTATTTAATATACATTATTGAGGTATTTCAGATTTAAGATTATTTTATTTATGTTATGAATGCTTTCAATTTATCCAAATTATTTTTATTCAAATAGATTTTCCTCTTTTGGTTGTGGTTAAGTAATTGGTAACACTTGAGTTATCAAACTCAGCTGTTGATTGAAATTGGAATTCTCTACTGGTTAATTTGTACTCCAATAACTCTAGTCTTTCCATAGGAGTTGACTAGGACTTGAGGATTAAATTAATTAGTCCACTTGACTTAACTAAGTGG
>NC_029793.2:45455987-45478489 GCF_000816755.2 Arachis ipaensis | reverse complement strand
GATATAAGCAATTGATCAGAAGGTGTCCTTCTGACATGCTTTCAGAATGGAGCATCCTATGTATATTCTATGATGGTCTGTCTGAATTGTCTAAGATATCATTGGATCACTCTGCTGGTGGATCTCTTGAAAACCCCTAAACCCCTACAGAAGCCTAGGAACTCATTGAAATGGTTGCAAATAACCAGTTCATGTATACTTCTGAAAAAAAATCCAGTGGATGACTCAGTGGCTCAGCAAGTCAATATGATTTCTCAGAATCTGACTGGATTGCAAGCTGTATCCGGCAGTACTAAAGAAGCCTCCTCTGAAGGAGAAGCTTATGACCCTGAGAATCCTGCAATGGAAGAGGTGAATTACATGGGAGAATCCTATGAAAACACTGATAAACCACTATTTCATGGTTTATCTTGTGCTCAATTGAGTGATTTTTATCAACTCTTTACCCACTTATTCATACTATTTGCATGTTTTGCGTTTTCCTTCCTGATTTTGTGCTATGATTGAAAACATGCTTCTTTGATCTTATATTTGCTAATAGTAATCCTCTCTTATTACCATTCAATGCCATGATATGTGTGCTAAGTGTTTTCAGAGATTACAGGGCAAGAATGGCTCAGAGGATGGAAAGGAAGCATGCAAAAGTGGAAGGAATACAAGAAGTTGAAGGAACTGCAAAGCTGTCCAGCCTGACCTCTTCGCACTCAAACAGTCATAACTTGAGCTACAGATGTCCAAATGATGCGGTTCCAGTTGCGTTAGAAAGCTAATGTCCGGGGCTTCAATTTGATATATAATTTGCCATAGTGGCCATAGAGATAGGCGATGCGAACGCGTGCTCCACGCGGACGCGTCGCAGTGACGAAAATCAGCGTGTTTGAATTCGCAACCAGCGAATTCTGGGTTGTTTCTAACCCAGTTATCGGCCCAGAAAACACAGATTAGAGGCTATAAAGTGGGAGAATGCATTCAAACAACAGAATCAAGCTCATAATTCATAATTTAGGATTAAATATAGTTTTAGTGAGAGAGGTTCTCTCCTCTCTCTTAGGATTTAGGATTAGGATTTCTCTTAATTTTAGGATTACTTCTCTTCAAGTACAGGTTCATTATTCCTTTAATTTATTTTCTATTTTAATTTTATTACTTTAATTATTATTTATCTTTTCAACTTGACTTATGCTACATTCATATTATGATTTTCTTATTTAATATACATTATTGAGGTATTTCAGATTTAAGATTATTTTATTTATGTTATGAATGCTTTCAATTTATCCAAATTATTTTTATTCAAATAGATTTTCCTCTTTTGGTTGTGGTTAAGTAATTGGTAACACTTGAGTTATCAAACTCAGCTGTTGATTGAAATTGGAATTCTCTACTGGTTAATTTGTACTCCAATAACTCTAGTCTTTCCATAGGAGTTGACTAGGACTTGAGGATTAAATTAATTAGTCCACTTGACTTAACTAAGTGGGGGCAGAATCCAATTCTCATCACACCTGACAAGGATAACTAGGATAGGATTTCTAGTTCTCATACCTTGCCAAGAGTCTTCTTTATAATTATTAATTTATTTTTCTTGCCATTTAATTTATTTGTTTCCTATTTCAAAAACCCAAAAATATACAATTTTCATAACCAATAATAAATCATACTTCTCTACAATTCCTTGAGAAGATGACCCGAGGTTTAAATACTTTGGTTATAAATTTTATTGGGTTTTGTTACTTGTGACAACCAAACTTTTGTACGAAAGGATTCTCTGTTGGTTTAGAAACTATACTTACAACGTGATTATTTTTATAAAAATTCTTTACCAGCGAGAATCCGTTCGTCAAAATGGCGCCGTTGTCGGGGAATTGCAAACGTGTGCCTTATTATTGGTTATTGTAAATATTTACTTTTAAATTGATTTTTTTGAAAAAAAAAATCAGATTTTTATTTTAAAATTTTTTCTTATCTTATCTTAATTTTAATTTTTAAAATTCAAATCTTTTAAAAAAATCATATCTTTTTCAAAATCTTATCTTATCTTATTTCAAATTCAAATTTCAAATTTCAATTAAATTCCAAAATTCAAACCTTTTCAAAAATTAAATCTTTTTCAAATCTTTATCTTATATTGTTGACTTTTTCAAAATTTAAATTTCAAAACGTTTTAAATTAAAAACTTATCTTCCCTTACCTAACTTATCTTATCTTTTCTAATCTTAAAATCCAATCTTTTTCAAACATTTTCTCTTATTTATTTTATTTTATTTTATTTTCCTTTACTTGTTTATTTGTTTTTGTTTTTAATTTTTATTAGCTACTATGAATTCTCACCCCTCTGCTTTCAAGTTTGGTTCCATTGTTGTTGTAAGGAATGGAAACTATAATGAAAATAGGCATCAAGGTTGGAAAAATCAAAGATGGGAGGAGCCACAAGGATTTGATCAACCCTCTTGGCAACAACCCCCTCTAATGCGCTATAACCAACAAGTCCCACCATATGCTTATATACCACGTCCTCAACACAACTCTGGACCACCATACTCACAAGCACCTTACCACCAAACACCCCCATATGACCCTAATCCTTATCCACCACACCAACCACTATATGAACCACACCCAAAACCACCACCTCAATATTCACCATCTCCATTGGATAACAACACACTCATTTCTAATATCATTGGTCTCACCTCTACACTCCAAAATCTTATATCCCGTATGGACCAACCCTCTACCTCCAATATTCAACCCTCAAGCTTCAGTGCGCTTCCTTTTCAACCACATAATAATCTTCCCATCCCATCACCACCCTCCATGGAAGAGCACCCACATCCATCAATCCAAGAGCAAGATTATCCCAATTATGCTATTGATATGGAACAATAAAAAATGAATCATCTTCGCGAATCCATACTTCATAAGAAGCTAGAGGAGGCCCTACAGATGAAGGTAGTAGAAACCTTTGAAGTCGAAGGAGTGGTTGAAGAATTAGTGAAGAAAGACATCAAGGAGGAGTCTGATCTTGTCTTAGAGCAAGAGGAGGCCCAAAAGGTGAAGGTGGAAGAGACCCTTGTAGATGAAGGAATAGTTGAAAGGAGCTGTCATGGAAAGGAAATCATCAAGGATGAGTACGATTTTATACTAAAATAACTGGACAAAGTAGCAATTATTGAAGAAGAAGAAGAAGAGGTTGAAGACTTGGGAGATGCAGAACCTCCATGGGAAAGTCCAGTCATAGAACCTCCTTCCAAGACGTTTGAATTTGATGCCAAAGAGGGTGTACAACCTCCAAGGCATATCATGGCTAAAGACTTTGAAGAGGTTGATCAAGAGATGGAAATTAAAAAAGAAGAAGCACAACCTCTCATGCCCTTGGTAAGTAATGAAGAAGGGATTGAATTGGAAGAAAGCTACCAAGAGGAAGAGGTTAAAATTGAAGAAGTTTGTAAAGAGGTGGAAGTTGTCAAAGAGCACAAGGGCGTGGAGCTTGAAATTACCCTGCCAAAGTTATTGGAGACCTCTCCGCCTAAGTCACCATCATCCTTCACAACATTCAAGTGGGTAAAATTCATATCCCTTAGCTTTCTCATCCCACTTGAATATGGTTTACTTGAGACAGATGGTCAACTTAGAGCTCTTTGTGGCTATAAGAGTAAGAGGGAGATGGTTAGTGGTAAGAATTGTCATGCAAGGTTCAATATGGTTGCATGCTCCAAACTGAAGTATCATGGTTGGAAGAATACTAAATTGTATGGGTCTAGGAAGCTTTTTGGATGCCTCAATGAGAATTCGGATTGCTTACCACCCAGTTGGAACAAAGATGGTCAGCAAGAAGGCGGGTGCAAAAGCAAGGTTTGGGACCCCGAAATTCATTCCAGCAATCAACACTCATGGAGCCTTGTCACTTGCTTTAACTTGCTTGAAGGCTTTATGCAACTAGTTTGGGATCCCGGAGGCCATTGGAATCACAAACATTGGTGGAGATTCCTGGATGAGTTCAAGCACAAGCCACCATAACAAAGGACTCCCCAAATGTCCAACTTAAGGACTTTAACTAAAAGTGCTAGGTGGGAGACAACCCGCCATGGTATGATCGTTATTTTTTTTCAGTCTTAGTTTTATTTTAATTTGTTTATTGCTTATTTTTATTTTATTTTTATTAGTGTTCATTCATAATTCCTGCATATTCATCTGCATTTTGTATTCTGCATACTGCATTAAAAGAACACGCACACGACGCGTAAACGTCGCTGACGCGTCCACGTCACAAGTGCGTCGAGAAGAAAACAAAACTAAACAGAAAGTCACGCGAGAGCATGGCTGGAGGGGTGCCTTAGGCACAAACATGCCCACACGACCGCATCGCTGACGCGGCCGCGTCATTTTTAAAATATGCCTCCCACGTGTCCGCGTCACCCACGCGAACGCGTGGCCCTGCAAAATCGACGTAAAGAGGTGTTTGGCAGTAAGTTATGATGGAGCTGGGCTGGAATGGTGTTGGAAGCACTAGCCCTACCACGTGACCGCATGCCCCATGCAGCCGCGTCGTTTTCCAAAAATGGCCATTCACGCGATCGCGTCACCCACGCGACCGCATCACCTTAAAATTTGGCAAAATGAGTTTCGAACAGAAAGTCGCGTGAACGCGAGGCTGCTCTCGCGCCAATCGCACCAATCAGGTCACGCGACCACGTGACCCACGCATCCGCGTCGCCTGCGTCACACAACTTATCCAGATTAGTGCCAATTATCTTATCTTTTCTTCTCTAATCCTAATTTCTTCTATCCTTTCTTCTTTCTTCTTTCTTTCCTACTTTCTTTTTCTTCATCATGCTTCTTCACTTCCATTCTATTTTACTTACTTATTTGCATACTTTCTTTCATTGCATTTTCATTTTGTGCATATTTTTATTTTTCTCTATATTTATTATTTTACCATTGGTGATATATGTTCTTTTTCAACTGTTGTATCTTTTCTGGTATTATTTTGATACTTAGTGACTTGACTCACAATGTTAGATGATATTATCTTTTTGTCAATGTCAACCTTTTATGATACCTGTATTCCTTTTGCATTGACATGAACTTACACTATCTTTTATTATCTACTGTCTCTTCCCATTGTTGAAAATTTTACACCACTGGTATGCCATGTGCTTCTATTATTTTCTCACGTACATGTTGAAGCTTCCATGTAAATGAGACCCTCATTATTTGGCATTAACCCATCCATATTTTATTTGTTTTTTATCTTTCTTTCTGGGTTACTTTTCTTCTTTTCCTCTACTTTCAGGATGGCCACCGAGAAAGAGAAAGGGAAAGCTTCTAAATGGGGAGACAAACAAGTCCATCAGCACAATCTTTAGAGAAAAGCATTAGTTGAAGTAACCCTTCCACTTGCACATCTTAGCATGCACCGAGGACGGTGCAACCTTTAAGTGTGGGGAGGTCGATACGGATCTCCATGGGTTAGTTATTCTCTTCTCAACACCAATGTCTTATTTTCTTTATTAGTTCATTGTTGCATTGCATAATAGATTGCATGTGTAGTTGATTGTTTGTATTTACGTACTACTTGGTTGAAAAATAATAAGTCTTTCTAGGACCCTATTTTTGAAAATTTTCACTAATTTAAAATCAAAATTTGTGTTAAACTTGTTTGAAGTTGTATTTGGAACATAGTTTTTGAGCCAAAAGAACACACAACCCATAAGATTTTGAGCTTATTTATATGGTTACATCATTTAACCATAAATTTTTATTCTTGTGTGTTTTCTTCCCTATGATTGCAATCTTTGCTTTGTTCCATTCTATATGTCCACTATTTAGTGTATTTACATGCTTGCATATGATTGAGGCCATTACTTGTTTAGCTCACTTATACTAAATAAGCCTACCCTTTAAATTACCTTTGTTAGCCACTTTGAGCCTTTTATCCCATTTGTTCTATATTACATTGGAAAGCTAACGTCCGGAGCTTCGATTTGATATATAATTTTACATAGTGTACGTACATCTAGATGATGCGAACGCGTGCTCCACACGGACGCGTCGTAGTGACAAAAATCAGCGTGTTTGAATTCGCAACCAGCGAATTCTGGGCTGTTTCTGACCCAGTTCTCGACCCAGAAAACACAGATTAGAGACTATAAAGTAGGGGAATGCATCCAAACAATAGAATCAAGCTCATAATTCATAATTTAGGATTAAATGTAGTTTTAGAGAGAGAGGTTCTCTCCTCTCTCTTAGGATTTAGGATTAGGATTTCTCTTAATTTTAGGATTACTTCTCTTCAAGTACAGGTTCATTATTCCTTTAATTTATTTTCTATTTTTATTTTATTACTTTAATTATTATTTATTTTTTCAACTTGACTTATGCTACATTCATGTTATGATTTTCTTATTTAATACACATTATTGAGGTATTTCAGATTTAAGATTGTTTTATTTATGTTATGAATGCTTTCAATTTATCCAAATTATTTTCATTCAAATAGATTTTCCCCTTTTGGCTGTGGTTAAGTAATTGGTAACACTTGAGTTATCAAACTCAGCTGTTGATTGAAATTGAAATTCTCTACTGGTTAATTTGTACTCCAATAACTCTAGTCTTTCCATAGGAGTTGACTAGGAGTTGAGGATTAAATTAATTAGTCCACTTGACTTAACTAAGTGGGGGTAGAATCCAATTCTCATCACACCTGATAAGGATAACTAGGATAGGATTTCCAGTTCTCATACCTTGCCAAGAGTCTTCTTTATAATTATTAATTTATTTTTCTTGCCATTTAATTTATTTGTTCCCTATTTCAAAAACCCAAAAATATACAACATGCCACTCTCTGTAATGGAGAAACTAGGGATCTTTGAGGTACAAGCTGCAAGAATCTCATTAGAGATGGCAGACAAATTAATAAAACAGACTTATGGACTTGTAGAGGATGTCTTAGTAAAGGTTGAAGGCCGGTACATCCCTGCTGACTTCATAATCCTAGACACTGGGAAGGATGAAGATGAATCCATTATCCTTGGAAGACCCTTCCTAGCCACAGCAAGGGCTGTGATTAATGTGGACAAAGGAGAGTTACTTCTTCAATTGAATGAGGACTACCTTGTGTTTAAAGCTCAAGGATCTTCTTCTGTAACCATGGAGAGGAAGCATGAAAAGCTTCTCTCAATACAGAGTCAAACAGAGCCCCCACACTAAACTTCTAAGTTTGGTGTTGGGAGGCCACCATTAAGCTCTGAGTCTCTGTGAAGCTCTTTAAGAGCTCACTGTCAAGCTATTGACATTAAAGAAGTGCTTATTGGGAGGCAACCCAATGTTATTTAATTATATTTATTATAGACAATTGTTTTTCATTGTCATGTTACATTTCCTTTAGGTAGATGATCATGTGAAGTCACAAAAATAGCTGCAGAATTAAAGCAGAATCAAAAATAGCATAAAAACATCACACCTTGGAGGACAGGCTTACTGTCGTTTAAACACCAGTAAGGATAGCAGAATGGGCGTTTAACGCCCAGTCTGGCAGTATTATGGGCGTTAAATGCCAGAATTGGCAGACAGACTGGCGTTTAATGCCAGAAAAGGGTGTCTGGTGTCTGGCTGGCGCTAAACGCCAGAATTGGCAGACAGACTGGCATTTAACGCCAGAAAAGAGTGTCTGGTGGGCGTTAAACGCCAGAAAAGGGCATCAGCCTGGTGTTTACCGCCTGGAAAGGTAGCAGAGCTGGCGTTAAACGCCAGAAATGGCACACAGAGGGCGTTTAAATGCCAGAAAGGTGCAGGGAGCAGAATTCCTTGACACCTCAGGATCTGTAGACCCCACAGGATCCCCACCTACCCCAACTCACTCTCTCTCCTCTTCACACCTCTCTATAACACTCTTCCCCAAATACCATTCACCTATCAAGTCCTACCCTCTTCCCCATAATCTCTTCACCACTCACATCCATCCATCATAAAACGCCACCTACCTCACCATTCAAATTTAAAACATTTCCCTCCCAAACCCAACCCCCCTTACACGAATTCCCTCTCCCTCTTACCCTATAAATACTCCTCCTTACCACCTTCAATTTCACACATCATAAACACTTAAACCCCCCTTACCGAATTTAAAACACCCCTCTATCTCCTCCATTTCTTCTTCTTCTACTCCTTTCTTTCTTCTTTTGCTCGAGGACGAGCAAACCTTTTAAGTTTACTATGGAAAAAAGCTCTGCTTTTTGTTTTTCCATAACCATTAATGGCACCTAAGGCCGGAGAAACCTCTAGAAAGAGGAAAGGGAAGGTAATTGCTTCTACCTCTGAGTCATGGGAGATGGAGAGATTCATCTCAAAAGTCCATCAAGACCACTTCTATGAAGTTGTGGCCAAGAAAATGGTGATCCCTGAAGTCCCCTTCATGCTCAAAAAGAGTGAATATCTGAAGATCCGACGTGAGGTTCGAAGAAGAGGTTGGGAAGCTCTCACCAACCCCATCCAACAAGTCAGAATCTTAATGGTTCAAGAGTTCTATGCTAATGCATGGATCACTAAGAACCATGATCAAAGTGTGAACCCGAACCCAAAGAATTGGCTCACAATGGTTTGGGGGAAATACTTGAATTTTAGTCCGGAAACCATGAGGTTAGCATTCAACTTGCCAATGATACAAGGAGATCCTCATCCTTTCACTAGAAGGGAAAGGTTGGACCAAGTCCTCATGGACATCTCCGTGGAAGGAGCTCAATGGAAGAGAGACTCAAAAGGCAAGCTGGTTCAATTGAGAAAGCTTGACCTCAAACCCGTGGCTAGGGGATGGTTGGAGTTCATCCAACGCTCTATCATTCCTACTAGCAACCGGTCTGAAGTTACAATAGACCGGGCTATCATGATCCATAGTATCATGAAAGGAGAGGAAGTAGAAGTTCATGAGATCATACCTCTAGAACTATACAAGGTGGCGGACAAGCCCTCCACTTTGGCAAGGTTAGCCTTCCCTCATCTCATCTGTAACCTATGCAATTCAGCTGGAATTGTCATAGAGGAAGACATCCTCATTGAAGAGGACAAACCCATCACTAAAAAGAGAATGGAGCAAACAAGAGAGCCCACTCATGGACCTCAACAAGATCATGAGGAGATTCCTCATCAAGAGATATGCCTCAAGGGATGCATTTTCCTCCACACAACTATTGGGAGCAACTCAACACCTCTTTAGGAGATTTGAGTTCTAACATGGAGCAACTAAGGATAGAGCACCAAGAGCACTCCATTATCCTCCATGAAATCAGAGAGGACCAAAGAGCCATGAGGGAGGAGCAACAAAGGCAAGGAAGAGACATAGAGGAGCTCAAGCACTCCATAGGATCTTCAAGAGGAAGAACTAGCCGCCGTCACTAAAGTGGACCCGTTCTTTAATTTCCTTGTTCTTATTTTTCTATTTTTCGAATTCTATGCTTTATGTTTTGTCTATGTTTGTGTCTTTATTACATGATCATTAGTGTCTAGTGTCTATGTCTTAAAGCTATGAATGATTCCATGAATCCTTCACCTTTCTTAAATAAAAAATGTTTTCTGAAAAAGAAAAAGAAGTACATGAGTTTCGAATTCTATCTTGAAAATAGTTTAATTATTTTGATGTGGTGGCAATACTTTTTGTTTTCTGAATGAATGCTTGAACAGTGCATATTTTTTATAGTGAAGTTTATGAATGTTAAATTTGTTGGCTCTTGAAAGAATAATGAAAAAAGAGAAATGTTATTAATAATCTGAAAAATCATAAAATTGATTCTTGAAGCAAGAAAAATTAGTAAAAAACACAAAGCTTGCAGAAAAAAATGCAAAAAATAAAGAAAGAAAAAGAAAAAGCAAGCAGAAAAAGCCAATAGCCCTTTAAACTAAAAGGCAATGGTAAAGAGGATCCAAGGCTTTGAGCATTAATGGATAGGAGGGCCCAAAGGAATAAAATCCTGGCCTAAGCGGCTAAATCAAGCTGTCTCTAACCATGTGCTTGTGGCGTGAAGGTGTCAAGTGAAAAGCTTGAGACTGAGCGGTTAAAGTCGTGGTCCAAAGCAAAAAAAGAGTGTGCTTAAGAGCTCTGGGCACCTCTAACTGGGGACTCTAGCAAAGCTGAGTCACAATCTGAAAAGGTTCATCCAGTTATGTGTCGGTGGCATTTATGTATCCGATGGTAATACTGGAAAACAAAATGCTTAGGGTCACGGCCAAGACTCATAAAGTAGCTGTGTTCAAGAATCAACATACTGAACTAGGAGAATTAGTAACACTATCTGAATTCTGAGTTCCTATGGATGCCAATCATTCTGAACTTCAAAGGATAAAGTGAGATGCCAAAACTGTTCAGAAGTAAAAAGCTACTAGCCCCGCTCATCTAATTAAAACTAATCTTCATTGATAATTTTGGAATTTATTGTATTTTCTCTTCTTTTTATCCTATTTTGTTTTTAGTTGCTTGGGGACAAGCAACAATTTAAGTTTGGTATTGTGATGAGCGGATAATTTATACCCTTTTGGCATTGTTTTTACATAATTTTTAGTATGTTTTAGTTACTTTTTATTATATTTTTATTATTTTTATGCAAAAATCACATTTCTGGATTTTACTATGAGTTTGTGTATTTTTCTGTAATTTCAGGTATTTTCTGGCTGAAATTGAGGGACCTGAGCAAAAATTTGATTCAGAGGCTGAGAAAGGACTGCAGATGCTGTTGGATTCTGACCCTCCTGCACGCGAAATGGATTTTCTGGAGCTAAAGAAGCCCAATTGGTGCGCTCTCAATTGCGTTGGAAATTAGACATCTTGGGCTTTCCAGAAATGTATAATAGTCCATAATTTTCTCGAGATTTGATGGCCCAAACTGGCGTCTAAACGCCAGCCAGAGATCCTTTTCTGGCGTAAAACGCCAGAACTGGCCCCAGAACTGGAGTTAAACGCCCAAACTGGCATTCAAGCTGGCGTTTAACTCCAACAATGGCCTATGCACGTGTAAAGCTCAATGCTCAGCCCAAGCACACACCAAGTGGGCCCCAGAAGTGGATTTCTGCACTATCTGCACTTAGTTACTTATTTTCTGTAATCCCTAGTAACTAGTTTAGTATAAATAGCACTTTTTACTATTGTAATCGAATCTTTTTAGTTTTGGAACAATCTTATGCCATTTGGGAGGCTGGCCATTCGGCCATGCCTAGACCTTTTTCTCTTATGTATTTTCTATGATGGAGTTTCTACACCTCATAGATTAAGGTGCGGAGCTCTGCTGTTCTTCATGAATTAATGCAAGTACTATTATTTTTCTTTCAATTCATGCTTACTTCTTCTCCAAGATATACTTTTGTACTTAATTCAGTTAAGTCAGAATGAAGGGGTGACCCGTGACAATCACCCACTATCTTCATTACTCGCTTAGCCAAGATCCGCGTGCCTGACAACCACAAGCGGTCTACATGATGTTCAACGTAGTCATTGGACGACAGCCGGAGTATATTCTCTTAGATCTCTAATCCACGGACCGAGTCCGTGAGATTAGGATTTTCGCGGTATATGCTAGAACCAATTGGCAGCATTCCTAAGATCTGGAAAGTGTAAACCTTGTCTATGGTATTCCGAGTAGGATCTGGGAAGGGATGACTATGACGAGCTTCAAAGTCACGAATGTTGGGCGCAGTGACAGTGTGCAAAAGGATAGAGAGATCCTATTCCGACGCTAGTGAGAATCGACAGATGATTAGTCGTGCGGTAGCTGTACCTGGTATTTTTCTTTCGAGACGAGAAATCTGACATTTGATTAGCCGTGCAGAAACCGTACCTGGTATTTTTCATCCGAGAGGATCATACAGCTTGCCATGGAAGGGAGTACACTTGATTGGAAGAAGACAATAGGAAAGCAGAGCTTCAGAAGCAACAAAGCATCTCTAAACGCTTATCTGAAATTTCCACCAATGATTTACATAAGTATCTTTATTTTATTTTATGTTTTATTATCTGTTAATTATTAAAACCTCATAACCATTTGAATCCGCCTGACTAAGATTTACAAGATGACCATAGCTTGCTTCAAGCCGACAATCTCCGTGGGATCGACTCTTACTCACGTAAGGTATTACTTAGACAACCCAGTGCACTTGCTGGTTAGTTGTATCGGAGTTGTGAAAAGTGTGATCACAATTTCGTTCACCAGGTATAATTTGGTTAAAACAGATTTTTGATGAACTTGAGTAGTCCATAACTTGCTCCTCAAATTTTGGATGGAAATGCGGTTTGTTTCAAATGAAAGATGGTTTTGCAAGCTTTTGAATGAAATAAATTTTGTGAAAAATAAAATTTTGCAGAGAAAGTTATGGATGACGGAAGTTTGGTGTGAAAAATGTGTATGCAGGCGGCCAAATTCTGGTTTTGCAGCTTTCTGGGCAATCTGTTATTTTTTTGGAAAAACATACATCCACGCGTACGCGTGGCCCACACGCACGCGTGGCATGGCATTTTAAACTGCGCATGCGCGAGTAGCCCATGCGTGCGCGCGATGAGCCAACATGCATGACCACGCATACGCTTGACCCACGCGTACGTGTGACATGATGTTCTCACCTACGCATACGCATGGTAAGGGAATGCGTGCGCGTGCTACCTTTCCGTACTACCACGCGCACGCGCAGCCCCTGTTTCTTGCAAAACTGGATTTTTGTGTTTTAAACCAAATTTTTAACTTCTAAACCTCCATTTTCATCCTTTTAAACATAAGGTATAGTACTAAGTCCAGTAGCTAGTTGAAACTAAGAAAATAAGGTAACTTGGGAATGAAGAAAAGGGCAAACATGAGGATTTATAAGAAAAAGAGATGGATATTAAATGAAGTTATGATGCCATGGCTTTTGATGAATGATTAAATAATGATTATGAACATGAAATGGCTTATGAATGATGTTATTTGAGATACGAGTTTTCCTGGGTAACAGAACAGTGGCTTGCCACTACGTGTTCCAGGTTGAATCTCGATACTCTGTTGACCCTACGTCGTAAGGGTGACCAGGCACGTATAAATTTTTGGGTATGAATATCCCCATTGAGTGATATATAAATAAATGTTTGAATGATGAATGAAGGTGGAATCTATGCATAGACTCATGGGGATGCGCGACGGGGGACATTCTAAGGTTTTTGGACTTGTCGGATTGGCTGGATAACCGACAGATGAGCCTCATCATCCATAGGACAGGCATGCATCATGTGCATTTGTTTGTTTTGTCTGCTATGCATTATTTGGGATTGCCTAACTAAATAGATACCCTGCTAACTGCTATATTTGCTATTTGCACTACCTGTTTCCTACTTGTGCGTGAAACTATTTGTTTGTTTGTCTCTGCTGATTCATGGATGATGGAGGATCAGAGGAAGGGTGGAATGGTTTGGTGTTTATGTTAGGTTTAAAAGTGAGTAAGTTTAGGGTACTTAGATCACCTACCCCTTTTTATGTCTTCTGCTTAGAAATTAAGTTTTATAACTGTATGATTGGAGTTCTAGGATTGCCTCTGGCATTCCCAGGACCTTATATATTATATGCGTGGCACCTTTACCATGCTAAGAACCCCTGGTTCTCATCCCATACTGTGTTGTTGTTTTCAAATGCAGGTTGAGAGGCTCCTCGCTAGGCGTCTGGATTTCTTGAAGCAGAGTAGTCCCTGGGATGTTTTGGTTTATCAGTTTATGTATATATGTACTTAATTACTTAGCTTCTCTCCAAGAAACTTGTTTATTTTGTTCCTCCTAGAGGTTAAAGGATAGTTAGGACCCTATTTCTGTATTTTGGGTATTTGGGATACTTATATATATATATATATATATATATATATATATATATATGTAAATATTCTTCGGCCAGCCTTGGTTTCGCAGGCTGAGTCAGGAGCTAGTTTTACTGTATTCTTGACTCTCTTTTTGCTCTTTCGCTTATTCATATCTTTAACCTTTAGGTTCTTTAGCACGCAATTAACTCCGTTTCCTGAGTGTTGCGCTTTTTATTTTGCGATTTTGTTTTACCCGTTTTTCAAGGCTCCTAGTATACTATGTTTTCCACTATTATAAGTAAATATTTTCTGATTAGAGATCCGTAATACCACACTACCTCTGTTCTACGACTTAAGCGTAAAACTCTATGTAGTAAGGTATTACAAGATATAGGTTGCTAGCACCGATGGAAAATGGAGTTTTCCGATTTCGTCTGTTTTGAGTCCATGGTAATGAGCATGTGCGGCTCATGTTTGACATCCATGGGAGAATCATGGCGGCACAAGTTATGAAGCTTTTTGCGAAGGTCGATGATGTTGGTGGCGGTGGATCTGTCCACTCGGATTTCGTGCAGGACGACCCACTTCTCACACTACCACCGATGCACGTTGCGAGTCTAGTGGAAGACATGGACATGGATGGCGAGGAATCCAACGAGGAGTATGTTGCGGATAACCATGATAGTGGTTATTCTGAAGATGATGACGAAGAGGAGTTTGGACCCAAGATGCCGGTGGAGATATTAGTTCGGCATCTTCTTCCTTTCCCGCAACCGATTCCGGCCTTATTAGCTGTACCCAGTCATTATCACACGCTGGATCTGGATGCAATGCATGAGAAAACTCCGTTTTTCAATATGGGTGAAGATTATTACAAACTTAGATGGTGGTGTGGAGTTTCGAGTTGCCATAAATTCAAAAGTAGACATGCAGTGATGTAGGGTGTGATGAACTACAGCATTTGCAAAAGTGTTGAGTACCGAGTAATGGAGTCGGACCGATTAAAGTACCATGTTCATTGCCGGCAATATGCAGCTGGATGCCCGTGGAGTCTCCGTGTTGCCCTCCGACAAAATTTCAGATATTGGTGAGGCATCGGTTAACTGTGGTGTAATTAATATCATTTATCACTATTATACTTTGTGTAAATGTGAACCATGTATGTGTTATTTCGTTAGGGAAGTGCGTAGGGTTGGAGGAGCGCACACGTGTTTAACACCAACTATGTCTCAAGACCATTGATAGCTGGACGGCAGCCTTATCTGCCGTGTCATTTTGTCATTGATACAGTCCAACCCATCCGTTAGTATCCTTGTACTACAAGGTGCAGTTAGGCAAAGCTATCACTTCAAACTTTCGTAGAGAGAGATCTGGATGACGAAGCAAAAGGCAATTGGGCGCAGATATACGATGATAGAGAGAAGTCATACAATAAGGTTTCTAGGTTGCTGCAAGCACTACAGAGTTGTTGTCCCGGAACAATATGTAAGTTCAAAGCCGTACCGTACTATGATGGACACCTTATGGTGCGCGAGTGTAGCATATTTGATGTATTCTGGGCCTTCCCTGCCTGCGGAGGTATTCAAGCATTGCAAGCCATTCGTCTCTGTTGACAGCACGCATCTGTATGGCAAATACAGTGGTGTTTTGCTTATTGCAGTGATACAAGACGGTAACAACAACATTCTTCCTATTGCTTTTGCAATTGTCGAGTCTGATAGTACCAAATCCTGGTCTTTCTTTTTTACTAATTTGAGACGACATGTGACCCAATAGAACGGACTACTGATTATTTTTGACAGATTTCAAGCGATCAAGACTGCACTGAAAGCTAACGGCAGCGGCTGGCGGCCTCCTAGAGCATTATATACTTATTGTGTCTGGCATATAACCACTAATTTTATGTCTCAATTCAAGTCTGCTGAAACGATATCTAATAAATGCTGCTTATAGTCTAAGCAAAGTTGGGTACAAAAACTCTAATATGTACAATTACCACTAACTAAAAACCCCACTCAATCTATCCCATCCATTTTTTTTTTAATCATTTAATGGACGGCTTATAAAGGTGGAATAGCTTAGTTCCAGTAAAGTGTATTGGAACATGTGAAAAGTTTCCACACTTCTTAAATTCTTATGGGAATATTAGTTATAATTGTTAGATGATGGAAGACATGATTAGGTGCAGCAATAAAATCCCGTGATACGCAAGACTTGTTTTTCTTGAACGGCATATGGTAATGAATACAAAAAGAAAAGCAAAGGTTCCCTTTTGGAGTTTCAGTTGCTTTTCAAGTATCACAAGCAAGCTTCTAAACGTTGGTTCACACACACTTATATATATAAAGGGCAACATTGCACACAAGAAGTGAGAGTTCACCATGGCTTCTAAGAATTATAATGTTGTTGCTTTTAAAGTTGTCTTACACTGCATTTGTTTGGCTGTGGCAAATTCCTCTGACTTGAGTTATCCAGCTGTTTTCAACTTCGGTGACTCGAATTCGGATACAGGTGATCTTGCTGCAGGGTTGGGGTTTCAACTTATCCAACCTTATGGACAGAGTTACTTCAATGCTTCTTCAACCGGGAGGTTCTGCAATGGTCGTCTCATTGTTGACTTTCTAAGTAAGTTTCTAACATTGTTACATCTATAGAATTTTCTTGCTTATATTTATTGCAATAATCATAATGTTCCTTTTTAATTTATATTTACAGTTAATGTAGGTTGAACTTTAGTTGATGAAGCCAAGACTATGAATAAATAGTAGTAAAGGTATCATCTGTGGTAATGGCAATAAAAAGAAATCAAGTGACGTGAGTTCAGTTACTTCTGTTGAAAGATAGTTTGATTTGTAATTCAGATAATGAGAGAATAGAACTAGGATCTGATGAAGAGAACTACTCATAAATATTTATGATCAACGAAAATCTACTAGTATTTGGTAGAGTAACTGTATTTTTCAAGTCTTAACCATTTGTCCAAAAGACAAAGAGTCCCTCCACAATTTGAAAATAGGTCCTCAATCATCCAAGTAACATTTAAGTGGCTCTATAAATAGTAATATTTAATAATATGATAATGTGTCAGGAGCCTTGGATGATTAGAGACCGATTAAGAATTTTTAAATTGTAAAAAAATGCTTTGTTCTTCAAGTACATTTACTCCACTGTTTAATCCTAGTAACCAGTAAGTCTCAGTACTCAAATTTAAATTTTAGATAGTTAGGACCTTGAGACATCCTATTTGATATTAATTAAGGTATAAGAGCATCTCCAATGGTGAGTTCCTTCTCCACTTTTTTTTGACACATAAAAACTCTAACCATTGGAGAGAAGAATTAACGGGTCTCTGCACAAGTTAAGGATTAAAGCTAGTTCCTCTTAATGGAGAAGAAAGAGATACTTTGAGTTCCTATTTATTGTTTATGAGGCAAAAGTTGATCTGAAGTTACTTTTTATGACAAGTGGGCCATAAATAAAAACTGAGATAAGTTTCGTAGATGGTTCTTAGGACACAGTATATATATATATAGGGTAATGCTAGGTAGCTAAAAAATAATTACAATATAGAAATATCATGTAAAAATTTCTATTTTCTTGATAAGCAAGTGAGATACACCTTCTTATCACTTATCCTCCTTATCACCTATCATTTTGCTGCATATTTGGAGTCATTAATGTTCTTTCCAAAATCAATTTCAGTTTCTCTCAAATCAAATCTCTAACATCTCTCAATCACATTATTATCCATTAAATGCAATAATTCTCTGCAAAAATTATGAAAGTTAAATAATTAAAAAATTTTAACAACTTCTACTATACAACTTATATTTTACATATAGACTATTAAAAAATAAAAAATAAAATATAAAATATAAACAAAAATTTAAAAATAATTTTTTAAAAATAATTATTAACTCGTCATATTAAAATCAATTTATAAGCATACAAATGAATATTAAATAAAAATACTAAAATAATTAGTTCTTAAATATAATTATTATTAATCTTTATTGTATTTTTATATATAAAAATTAAATTATAAAAAGGAATATTAAATATTGATTATAATAATGCCTAATAAAAAGGAATATGATTTTATAATTAATATCATTAATAAGTAGATTTGATAAGAACGGTGATAAATAGAATAATAAGAGAGTGGAATAAAAAATAAAACTGATATTAAATAATATAAATGAAGTGAATTATGGAAAATTTTGACTAATTATGGCCGTACGCATAACATTTTTTCATGTTGGTTGATTATTGTAGTGGATGCAATGCACATGCCATTCTTGAATGCCTACATGGATTCAATTGGTTTGCCAAACTTCCAGAAAGGTTGCAACTTTGCAGCAGCAGGTTCAACCATACTTGCAGCCACTGCAGCATCTTTATGTCCATTCTCCTTCGGGATTCAAGTATCTCAGTTTATTCGGTTCAAAGCTCGCGTTCTTGAATTGCTTGCAGCAGGTATATGACAATTCCTTTGGGATTCAAGTATCTCAATTTATTAGTTCATTTTCAAATTGTCGACACTACAATGTTACAGGTCAGAAATACAAAAAATATGTCCCGGCTGAAGATTATTTCAACAAGGGGTTGTATATGCTCGACATAGGCCAGAACGATCTTGCTGGCGCATTTTATTCGAAAACACTGGACCAAGTTCTTGCCTCAATTCCAAATATTCTATTGGAATTTGAAACTGGAATCAAGGTTGGTTTAAATGTTTGATGATGCTCCTTTGATTTCTTAATGAAATTAACTTTCACTATGTTTTTGTGTGTGCTAGAAACTATATGACCAAGGGGCTAGGAATTTCTGGATACATAACACTGGTCCTCTTGGATGCTTGGCTCAAAATATTGCCAAATTTGGCGTTGATTCGTCCAAGCTTGATGAACAAGGATGCGTTAGTTCGCACAACCAAGCGGCTAAAACCTTTAATCTACAGCTTCAAGCTTTATGCACTAAATTGCATGGCCAATATCCAGATGCAAATGTTACATATGTTGATATCTTTACCATTAAATCAAATCTCATTTCAAACTACTCCAATTATGGTAATTAAGTATTTAATTGGTGTGTTTGAGCCATAGTTTTAGTACTTTTCTCGAAGTCACCGGTTAAAGTCGCAGAACCAGCCACCAATGTTGTAATTATCAGGCTAGGCTGCGTACATTTCACCTTTTGGGATGTTTGTACACCGGACTGTCCTTTTATTGACTTGCATCTCTTTCCTGGCATCAATTTATGTTATTGTTTGTTTGCAGGGTTTCAACAGCCTATTATGGTTTGTTGCGGATATGGAGGTCCGCCGTTGAACTACGACGAACGAGTGACTTGTGGGTCGACAAAGAGCTTGAATGGGACCATTGTCACAGCAAAGAGCTGCAATGATAGCAGTGTGTATGTGAGTTGGGACGGGACACATTACACTGAGGCTGCAAATCAGTATGTTGCATCACAAATTCTCACTGGAAAATACTCTTACCCTTCTTTCTCTGGCAAAATGTTAATTCCTTCTCTTGCTCAAGTCACAACCACTGAATCCCAATCCATGTAGTGTGATAAACAATTATTTGATTCTTTCTGTACTCGTGTAGTGCAGGGTATCCAGATATTTATATAATTCTACCAAACAAGCTTTGATTCCTTTTTCCTGAATTTATCTCAACAATTCAAAAAGGTTAAAGTATTGTTTTCGTCCTTTGGACTAAGTTTTAATTTTGTTCTTAATAATTAAAACGTTTTATTTTTATCATGGTTCTGAAAACCGAACCGGACCGGCCGGTTCAACCGGAAAAACCGGGAACCGGTCACCTAACCGGTCCGATAGAATAATAAGAGAGTGGAATAAAAAATAAAACTGATATTAAATAATATAAATGAAGTGAATTATGGAAAATTTTGACTAATTATGGCCGTACGCATAACATTTTTTCATGTTGGTTGATTATTGTAGTGGATGCAATGCACATGCCATTCTTGAATGCCTACATGGATTCAATTGGTTTGCCAAACTTCCAGAAAGGTTGCAACTTTGCAGCAGCAGGTTCAACCATACTTGCAGCCACTGCAGCATCTTTATGTCCATTCTCCTTCGGGATTCAAGTATCTCAGTTTATTCGGTTCAAAGCTCGCGTTCTTGAATTGCTTGCAGCAGGTATATGACAATTCCTTTGGGATTCAAGTATCTCAATTTATTAGTTCATTTTCAAATTGTCGACACTACAATGTTACAGGTCAGAAATACAAAAAATATGTCCCGGCTGAAGATTATTTCAACAAGGGGTTGTATATGCTCGACATAGGCCAGAACGATCTTGCTGGCGCATTTTATTCGAAAACACTGGACCAAGTTCTTGCCTCAATTCCAAATATTCTATTGGAATTTGAAACTGGAATCAAGGTTGGTTTAAATGTTTGATGATGCTCCTTTGATTTCTTAATGAAATTAACTTTCACTATGTTTTTGTGTGTGCTAGAAACTATATGACCAAGGGGCTAGGAATTTCTGGATACATAACACTGGTCCTCTTGGATGCTTGGCTCAAAATATTGCCAAATTTGGCGTTGATTCGTCCAAGCTTGATGAACAAGGATGCGTTAGTTCGCACAACCAAGCGGCTAAAACCTTTAATCTACAGCTTCAAGCTTTATGCACTAAATTGCATGGCCAATATCCAGATGCAAATGTTACATATGTTGATATCTTTACCATTAAATCAAATCTCATTTCAAACTACTCCAATTATGGTAATTAAGTATTTAATTGGTGTGTTTGAGCCATAGTTTTAGTACTTTTCTCGAAGTCACCGGTTAAAGTCGCAGAACCAGCCACCAATGTTGTAATTATCAGGCTAGGCTGCGTACATTTCACCTTTTGGGATGTTTGTACACCGGACTGTCCTTTTATTGACTTGCATCTCTTTCCTGGCATCAATTTATGTTATTGTTTGTTTGCAGGGTTTCAACAGCCTATTATGGTTTGTTGCGGATATGGAGGTCCGCCGTTGAACTACGACGAACGAGTGACTTGTGGGTCGACAAAGAGCTTGAATGGGACCATTGTCACAGCAAAGAGCTGCAATGATAGCAGTGTGTATGTGAGTTGGGACGGGACACATTACACTGAGGCTGCAAATCAGTATGTTGCATCACAAATTCTCACTGGAAAATACTCTTACCCTTCTTTCTCTGGCAAAATGTTAATTCCTTCTCTTGCTCAAGTCACAACCACTGAATCCCAATCCATGTAGTGTGATAAACAATTATTTGATTCTTTCTGTACTCGTGTAGTGCAGGGTATCCAGATATTTATATAATTCTACCAAACAAGCTTTGATTTGAATTTATCGAATTTATCTCAACAATTCAAAAAGGTTAAAGTATTGTTTTCGTCCTTTGGACTAAGTTTTAATTTTGTTCTTAATAATTTATTTTTATCGAGAAGCTAGGGTTTCGGTGGCAACACAAGTCTGAACTGAAGAGAAGGAGAAGATAGGGTAACTGGGTAGCGTTTCACATTTTTCTTCCCCAATTAAACTTCAAAACGGCGCCATTTTGAAAAAAAAAAAAAAAAAAAAAGAAAAGGGCTATCAGCTATGCACGAACCCTAAAGCCACCACCCTCAGTATCTCAGTATCTCTCAGCTCTCACCCTCTCACCCTCCCACAGCCCCTCATCGCCGTCGCGGAGCTCCTATCCTCCATCGTTGTCGCCCAGCTCGCCACCTCCACCGTCGCACCTCTCCTCCATCGCCGTCGCCCAGCTCGCCACCTCCACCGTCGTCGTCCAGCTCTCCACCTCCACCGTCGTCGCCGAGCTCTCCACCTCCACCGTCGTCGCCGGTAATACTCTGCCTTCCACCTCGGTTCATGTATGCGGGCATGTTTCTGTTCATGGTTCTGTTCCTATTTGAGTTCATGTTCCTATTTCTGTTCATGTTTCTGTTCCTCTCTATCACAGAAAACATGCTCTTTGATGTTTATCTGGATTACATGATTTTGAGTTGCTGCTTCATGTTTATCTGGATTACATGATTTTGGTTTCTGCTTGATGAATCTTGAATCTGTTTTTGGCTTTCTATTATGATGCGTTGAAGGCAGCTGGGGATTATTTTTGCTGCTTCAATTTTGCTGCTTCATGAATCTGAGTTCAATTTTTGCTGCTTCAATTTTTGCTGCTTCAATTTTGCTGCTTCAATTTTGAGTTGCTGTTTCATGAATTTTGCTGCTTCATGAATCTGAGTTCAATTTTTGCTGCTTCAATTTTTGCTGCTTCAATTTTGAGTTGCTGTTTCATGAATTTTGCTGCTTCATGAATCTGAGTTCAATTTTTGCTGCTTCAATTTTGAGTTGCTGTTTCATGAATTTTGCTGCTTCATGAATCTGAGTTCAATTTTTGCTGCTTCAATTTTGAGTTGCTGTTTCATGAATTTTGCTGTTTTATTTTTTGTTTAGTTATCAATTTTGATGTTTGAAGTTGTTTGTGAACCTCTAATCTTAAGTAATGGATAATTTATTATGTGAAATATTAAATTTTATTAAGTTATAAATTATTGAATTTTATTAAGTTTAATAATTTTATTTAATATTTAATTAAACCGGTTGAACCCCAGTTGAACCCCGGTCGAACCAGTGAACCATTGAACCAGTGACCTCACCGGTTTATTGACCGGTCCGGTTCTCGCAACC
>NC_029793.2:45445810-45452108 GCF_000816755.2 Arachis ipaensis | reverse complement strand
TCCCAATTTACAAAGTCATAACCAATAATAAGAACATACCTCCCTGCAATTCCTTGAGAAGACGACCCGAGGTTTAAATACTCGGTTATCAAATTTATAGGGGTTTGTTACTTGTGACAACCAAAACGTTTGTAACAAAGGTTGATTGCTTGGTTTAGTAACTATACTTGCAACGAGAGTTTATTATAACTTCTAAACCATCGATCTTCCAGCTCTTTCAGTGGCCTCCTCCCCACCTTGCTGAGTCTGCTAACTCATAGCCTCTAGTCTCTGTGTTTAGGACTCTTGTGTAATTAATATCATGGTTCTGAAAACCGAACCGGACCGGCCGGTTCAACCGGAAAAACCGGGAACCGGTCACCTAACCGGTCCGGGTAAGGTCAGAAACCGGCTGGCAAAAAACCGGTGAAAAAACCGGTCGAACCGGCGGTTAACCGGTGAACCGGGAGAACCGTCCGGTTTTTCTACGGTTTATTGATTTGCATATTAAACTTCAAAACGGCGTCGTTTTGAAGGGAAAAAAAAAAGAAAAGAAAAGGGCTATCAGCTATGCACAAACCCTAATAGCCACCACCCTCAGTATCTCAGTATCTCTCAACTCTCACCCTCTCACCCTCCCACAGCCCCTCATCGCCGTCGCACCTCTCCTCCATCGCCGTCGCCCAGCTCGCCACCTCCACCGTCGCACCTCTCCTCCATCGCCGTCGCCCAGCTCGCCACCTCCACCGTCGTCGCCGAGCTCTCCACCTCCACCGTCGTCGCCGGTAATACTCTGCCTTCCACCTCGGTTCATGTATGCGGGCATGTTTCTGTTCATGGTTCTGTTCCTATTTGAGTTCATGTTCCTATTTCTGTTCATGTTCCTATTTCTGTTCATGTTTCTGTTCTTCTCTATCACAGAAAACATGCTCTTTGATGTTTATCTGGATTACATGATTTTGAGTTGCTGCTTCATGTTTATCTGGATTACATGATTTTGGTTTCTGCTTGATGAATCTTGAATCTGTTTTTGGCTTTCTATTATGATGCGTTGAAGGCAGCTGGGGATTATTTTTGCTGCTTCAATTTTGCTGCTTCATGAATCTGAGTTCAATTTTTGCTGCTTCAATTTCTGCTGCTTCAATCTTCAATTTTGCTGCTTCATGAATCTGAGTTCAATTTTTGCTGCTTCAATTTTGAGTTGCTGTTTCATGAATTTTGCTGCTTCATGAATCTGAGTTCAATTTTTGCTGCTTCAATTTTGAGTTGCTGTTTCATGAATTTTGCTGCTTCATGAATCTGAGTTCAATTTTTGCTGCTTCAATTTTGAGTTGCTGTTTCATGAATTTTGCTGCTTCATGAATCTGAGTTCAATTTTTGCTGCTTCAATTTTTGCTGCTTCAATTTTGCTGCTTCATGAATCTGTTTAGAAATAGGGTTTTGTTGCTTCATGAATCTGTTTGCTTCTGCTTCAATTTTTATTCATGATTCATCCATTGTTTGCTTCTATTTTTTTGCCATTTTGTTCTTATTGCTTCTTGCCTTTGGTGTTTGATTTGGATCTGATGCTTTACTGTAACAAATTATGCAGCATTGCAGCTCATTCAAAATTTTTCAGATTCTGCCGCAACAGATTTTTTTTTTTTTGCATTAATTTTCAAAATAATTTGGTTTTGTTCAAGAGTTTACAATTTTTATGGTTGGGGGATATTTTTCTTTGATTCATCATTCATGTGCTTTTGCCTTTCAAGTTTCCCTAGCTGGCTGGCTTTGTGGTATAATAGAATTTGTTCATGATGAATTTGTACTCAGGCCAGTCAGTCACCGGTGGAAATGGAGGAAAATCATAGCTGCCAAAATCAGGAAATGTTGGTGCCAGAAGTTTTCTGCTGCTGCCTTGAACCATTCCAACACTAGAAAGTGACAAAGTAATCAACATAGTTAATAAAAACAAGCTTTGTTTTAGTGCCCATTTTGGTTGTTGAAGTGACACAAAAAAGCCTGAGCTAATTGGGAAGTAGCATTGTGTTAATTAGCATTTTTTGTTAGTTGAGCTAAATTATTCATTATGCTATGTTTAGGTCTTGGTGATGACTTGTGCTTTGAGGTGCATCTATGATTTTCTTATCCATCATCAATTCATATAAGTACATTAAAGGCTCAATTTGAGTTACTGAAATCTGAGATCTGATTCTTGAGTTGCTATTTCTGTTTCTATTTGTTGTGTTCTGAATCTGAATTGGGGTGAGTTGATATTTTTTTCTGTTGCTATTTCTGTTTCTATTTGTTGTGTTCTGAATCTGAATTGGGGTGAGTTGATATTTTTTCTGTTTGTTGTGTTCTGAGTTTCGATTTCTGAATTAGAGTTGGTGGTGGTATGATTAATGTTGTCATGGTGTTTTACATTGATCTGCATATGAGGACATACATGTGTTACAGCTTCTTTATACAAATTTGTTAGACCCAACAGAAAGGTTGCAAAAGACATGCCCAGAAACAGAATAAAATCTTCACCCTCGTGCCCTCATTTTTATTCCCTTCCATTTCAGCATTGTTAATTCTACAATGATTTCTTTCTTTAATTTCTCCTCTTATCCTAAATTTAGGAAATTAAACATTAGTTTGGATTTTCCTTATTTTAATTTTGAAAAGAATAAGAAGAGATCAGATTTTAGTTTACTTACCAGATAATTTTAAGGTAACAAAAAAAAAGTCATGCTACATGTTTTATTGTATGTTTAATTTTTAATAATTTTATTTAATATTTAATTAAACCGGTTGAACCCCGGTTGAACCCCGGTCGAACCAGTGAACCATTGAACCAGTAACCTTACCGGTTTATTAACCGGTCCGGTTCTCGCAACCTTGATTTTTATCTCAAACAATGTTATTTAGTTCTATTTTAATCATTTAGTCAAAATTAAAAATTTTCGTCCAAAAATGCATTTTCTTCCATTATATTTTTTTTATATAACTGCAAAAATTATAATTATAGTGGTCATTGCAGTGGTTATAGTGATTTGAGAGTCAAAATGGTAGAAAAGTAAGAGAAAAGAAAAAAATAATAACTGAGAAAAAATATATTTTTAAAAAAAAATTTAATTTTGACCAAAGGACAAAAATAGAACGAAATATAATGTTTTAAGACAAAAATATGATGTTTTAAATGTCAAGAACAAAATTAAGACTTAACCATATGTTAAGAACAAAAATAGTAGTACTTTACTCGTTCAAAAAAGATTGACAGCAGAACACTATGTCTATTTTATTGAATGAAAAGCTAAATAGTGAAAGTAAAAGAGGATAAATTTGTTATTTTCAAGCTATTATGTCCTGCAATTTGCTTGGTTAGAAGCTTAGAAAGTAACAAAAAAAAATGTTTAGCATAGAAACCATAATAAGCTGGTTTCAACAGATTTTATTCTACTTGGTTTCTTTTAGCAAGTTCTATACTTGATTAGAGATGCATCCCAGCAAGGTGAAAAAATACCCCTTCTATTATAGTCAATGCACATAATTTAGAATTGCATTTACGAGCCGATAAAAAGATCTTATTCACCAATTTTCTCAATCTAAATTGTAACATGAGAATAGTTACAACTTACAACTACACATTACACATTATGAATTTGACTGTGTGAAAATTTGGAAAGCAGATATAACTATAATTACATAGCTATTTTCTTACTTCTTGGAGACATAAGCATAGTACTGTGCCATCGGAACAACGAAGGCAATTACCAACAAACCTCCAACAACCAGAGAGAACTGTCCACGCTTCTCTTCTGTCTCTTCCCTCGACTTGAAGTTAGACTCGCGCTTGTTGTCCTTAAATGTTGGTCCACCAGGATCTGGAAGGCCATCGATGGCAGCAACTAGCCGTTTCGCAGTGCTATAAATAGCTTCGTTGTACTTCTCATCCGTTGCCAATACTGCATACTCGAAAAATTGGATATTGTTGGTTTTGTATCACATGGAAAAGTAAATGATTACAGCTGCTTCTCGTTGATGAAAATTTCAGAAGATTGACAAGTTCTATAAACGATTCGTTGTGATAAAAAGGAGGTAGACTTTTCGTGGATGAGTTCCATATGTAGTTATACTCATCATATGCATACTGTCATACATGAAAGTTTCCACCTCTTCTTTACCATTTAACCAAACATGTCTAAGAAGTATAAAAGGAATTGGATTCAGACATAACCAAATGTTATAGAATACATAATTCTTTCAAAACTACATGGATCAAACAATGTCATGGTGTCCTGTCACATATCTGTCTTCTATATAAAGAACAATGTATAAGGATTTATAATCAAGAAAATTTTTGCCTAGCATAAACATAAATATATAGGAGTTGTTTGCATGATATGCCTGACAAGCATGGCATCTCAACCGTTCGGACCAAGATGCAACCAGATGCCAAGTTCAAAATTCATCTGCTTTGGTTTTTGCAAAGATGAACATATAAAGCTAGTTTCTGCTAAATCCAACTTAGAAATTGCTCAAAGCTGGCCCACCTAGTAGAAATCAACTATGTCTTATAAAAAATTTAACAACATGCATGCTAGATCTTCTCATTTAATGTGTGATCTTTCACTATCAATTTAGAAAGCAGAGCTCAGACTAGAAATTTAACGAAAGAGAGCTAACAGTGAAAGATCATCATACATGATCGAATCGTGTAAACGCTTCACACGAGTGAATCTATTCCCATCAATAGAAGACATTCAGTTAAGTTAGCCACAATTGTTCATGATGATACTATTAGGTTATAGAGCGGAATTTGGAAGTACCTGGAAGGTTCTCAGAGACAGTAGCATCAAGAACCTTTTCTCCAACAGCTTGGACAAAAGCCGGGCCACCGGTGATTGCTCCTTCCTTCTGGCTTGTGACAAGAACCACAATACCCTTGTTGTTGCCTTCTTCTATGGAAGGATACCAACGCTCCAAAACTTGATCAGCATACTCAAAAGCATCAGCTTTGCTCTGCAACCGCATCACATCATAAAACCAAATTACTCTTATTTCCAGTATCGCATTGCAAGGAACATCGATAAGGTTAGACAAGAACAACAACAATACAGTTTTTCTCTACATGGCGTCTGCTATATGGATCAAACTACACAATCATGTTCTATGGCTTTAGAACAAATAAATTACAACTCAGGTTAATGTTGCAGACTACAATTTAAAGCTATCATCGAAAAGGCCTTAACATACATGAGAAATATTTGCATGCTCTTGAAGAACATTTGATACTTGCTTCAAGAGCATCATCAACCACACATTTTCATTTGTAAAGTTTTCAAATTATATAAAACAAAAAAGTGTGTGGCTGTGAATGTTCCTAGAGCATGCATTGAACTTGCTTAATCTTTCACAGCACATCATGATAAGAATTTGTTTAATCTTTCACATTCTGTCAACTTCAAGTAAAATAACATGATATCAAGTGCATTAACATAAATAAATAAAATTAAAAACATATAATTGTTGTAAATTATAACTAACCGTGAGTTTCCTAACAGTGACAAAGTTGATGTGGAAATTCTTCCTTGATTCCAAATCAGATAACAAGCGCTTCAAATCAGACCTTGTTACTCTGCTAAGCACTCCAGCATCATCAACCACATAAGTTTCTTTTGGAGGACCCTCGTTAAGAACATCAAATTCAGATGCAAATGCATTGCCAGTGTACAAAATTGGGTTGAAGTTGAGTGCCAAAGAAATAGCCAAAGCAGCAAGGCCCTGCTGGGCATGATTCAACCAGCTTGCACATGATGAAGGCTTAAAGGACAAAGTTTGATTCTTTTTGAGGCTGGGAATAATGGGTTTGAAGCAAAAGATGGAATTTGAGGGGGATAAGAGAGTTCTTGAGGATGAAGAAGCTTTGATGTTGAATAGTGGAGAGAGAGTGTGAGTGTGAGGAGGGAAAATGGTTCCCATTCTTGTTTGGGATTAGAAGAAGAAGAAGAAGAAGAAGGAAAATGGGGTTTCAGTTTTCAGTTAGAGATGGAGAAGAAGAACAAGTGTTGTTCTGTTTCAACATCATTGAATGTTCACTCTTTGCTTCAAGATTTTGGGTGGTTTCGATTGGTTCGCTGTGTTTGAAAATGGATAATGTCTTCAGAACAAAAAATAAAGAGGAATTAGAATTAGCCACGTGGATCATTTTAGACATCATTATATTACTAGATTTAGACCTAATACTATAAATTTTTTTTAGATAATTAAAAATAATAGATATATTTTTTATTTTATAATTAATTATAAAAAAATTCTTATATAATTAAAAAAAAATTATATCATAATAAAT
>NC_029793.2:45440556-45445756 GCF_000816755.2 Arachis ipaensis | reverse complement strand
TAACAAATCTTTAAATTTATAAATTATATTTTTGGCACAGTCATATGAAGAGGTGATCCCTGAATTATTATAAAATCATAATTAAAAATGAATAACAAAGTTCGTCATATTTAATTTTTTAACTATTCTTTTAGTATTATTGTATTTGATTATGTTGTACATATAGCACTAAACAAACTTATAAAATAAATTTAAATATTGGCCTGTTTGTTTAATGATGCTCTATGTTATAATTTTGATCATGTGCCAAAGTTAAAAGTGGTTGAAAATTTTTTGGACAATTCATGTGAGAGATTATGAGATCAATGAAGTCATACTGCAATAGTAGTAAGAATGTTGTTAATTATATATATAAGTAGACCATAACAGTATGCAAATTTATTCCATTATATAAAAATCGGATTTCTGCACTTAATGATGGAGTTGACATGGCATGCTTCTAAGAGTGTTTCCCGATTTATTTCTTTTAACTCATTAAATATAAGTTTTTTTTTTTTTTGAAACAAAGGAAGCTCAACACATTAAAGTGGAGCAAATAAAAGAAAAAAGAAGACACATAACTAGCTACCAACAAATAAGCCAACCCCTACTATCCCCAGTACTCTCATGAATACTTGCAACAAATTATCCATCTTGAATGTAAACACTCCCTCCGCATGCTGCACAGTATCAAATATTACCAGCACTTTGCACGGCCCGATCTCCCTAACATCCACAATGTTGGGCAGATTTTTAGACACCACCGTCTTCACTGATCTGAGGCCCACTGGGTGTAACGTGTGCCCCACTAAACTCCTCGCCAACCATTCCATATTTGCTTCGACTACCGGCACATCAATTCTTTTCACAGGTCCATTCCCCTCTGTGGCATTCTTATGGTCTCGCACTGGAAAAGACTAAATTAAAATAAGATAATTTCTTACTTATTCAAATTGAGTGCAATAAATACAAATTAATTTTGTGAGAAAAGGACAAATAGGTCTCTAACCTTTTGCCCCGCGGACATTTTCGTCCTTAACCATTGAAAAATACTTTTAAGTCTCTGACTTTCACAAAACTTGGACGGATCAGTCCCTCGGTCAATGGAAAATGCTTGTCACGCGTACGCGTGTGTCACGCGTACGCGTGTGTCACGCGTACGCGTCGCCTGGAAAACTTCTCTCTCACGCGTCGTGTGGAAAACTCCATGAATTTAACAATACCTCATTTCTTCATAAATTTTCCACTTTGCATGTTTTTTTTTTTCATTTCTTTCATTCAAAACTTTAAATAACTCAAACAAACATATTAGTAACATTTTTTGAATGAGAGAAAAGTAAGAATGATACAGCCTCTACATGATTAAAGAAAGTTATAATGATGAGACTATTAGTAACATTTTTCGTCATTTTTTTTTCATTTTCTTTTTTATTTTTTGCATCATCATAGCCTTGCATTATACATCAAAATGTTAATTTAGTATTCTTTTATATCATACTCTTATTACAATACTCTCAATAATTTTATTCGTAATATTATTTTGGAATTCAACCTTTATGATTATATTATTACCTATGATTATATTATAAAAAAATTACACTAAAATATAGTACACAAGAATTACAATTATAAAAGAGAGTACTAATAAAAATAAAAATTAAATATTTATCTTGACAATGATGGAAATAAATCTAAAAGTTTTTTATGATATTTTTATATAGATATTTTTAATACTCTTAATATTCTTTTTTAGTACGCTATAATTTTACTATTATTATTCCATACAAAAAAAATAATAGGTAAAAAATATATATAAACAAAAAAAATTAAACCTACATTTGATGCTTCAAACGCTAAGTTAAACACACCCTAAATTGCTAAATTTAATTTACTTTTCTATTATTGGATGTCTTGATATATTTGTTTGAGTGATTTAAAGTTTTGAAGGCAAGAATGGCTTGAAAGAAATGAAAAAAAAACATACAAAGTGGAGAATTCATAAAAAATGAGATATTGTTAAATTCATGGCGACGCGTACGCGTGACGCGTGAGAGGGAAGTTTTTCAGGCGACGCGTACGCGTGACAAGCATTTTCCGTTGACCGAGGAACTGATCCGTCTGAGTTTTGCGAAGGTCAGGGACTTAAAAGTATTTTTCAATGGTCAGGGACGAAAATATTCGCAGGGCAAAAGGTCAGGGACCTATTTGTCCTTTTCTCTAATTTTGTTAGATAATCATAGTTGTCTGGTCTACTATATATAGATGGCCACACAAAATTATAAGAATCATAATTTTTATTACTCTTGCTATTTCAACTCTTTTTTTCTTCTTCTTTTTTTCTTTATGTATAATTTCTTTTATATATAAATGTACCCAAAATGAGAAAGTACGGATGAGTATTTTATTGATTGTTTGTTTGATGAATATATCTCAATTTAGGCATTCTACTAATGTGGATGGAAGTTGACCTATAGCAATTCAAAGTGGCCAATGTATTTTTTTATAGTATTAGATAGAAGAATATTTGTTAAAATGAATATACCCATCGTAACGAATTATTTTCAATTGTTATATTTTTATGTTAGTCGTGTAAATTCTTTGAAGGCACAAGATAATAAAATAGGTTGACTTTAATATCATTAGAAGCTAAATTTAATGGTTCAAATAAGCACCACTAACTATGTTAAAAAAGTAATTTGTAATAATAATGTGATTTACATATTAATTTTTTTGAGTAAATTCATTTCAAAATGTAAAAATTAGACTCAATTACGCTAAAATTTTAAAGGTAATATAGAATTTGACAACAAATTTAACACTCATTAAGAAAATAAATTTATTTATGGGTATTTCCTAATTATAAATAATAACAAGACTTATGAAAAAATATTAATGTCATCATTTTTATTAATTAAATCATAATATTAGGTAGTTGATAGTTTCATAGGCGAAAATTATTAAGTAATTACGTAAAAATTAGCAACGAACAAGCAATAAGAATTTAGAAAAAATCTATTATATAATACCAATTTCAATATTTCATAATTAAAATATGTCTCATATCATATTCTCATATATTCTATTTATTATCTATCCTATTATATAAAAATCAGCTTTCTGTACTTAATGATGGAGTTGACGTGACATGCATGCTTATGACAGTATTTAGCGATTTGTTTCTTTTAACTCATTAAATACAATTTATTATGATAAATCAACTATATCAACTCATTGATTTGATTAGATATTTAAATATCACATAATTTATTATAATTTATATCAAATTGATTTGGTAGTATTTTTTTAATTTATTTTTTTAATTTATTAAATCAAATTAATTATACTAATTATATGTATTAATTAATTAATTAGATTAATTAATTAATTATTAAAATAACAAATCTATGCATAAAATAGGTTCTCAACATATTTTTTCACTAATAATTAAATCAAATCAAATCATATATATTAGCTAAATTTAAATCATGTGAATTAAGGACTAAAATAAAATAAGATGATTTTTTACTTATTCAAATTGAATTCAATAAATAAAATTAATTTTGTTAGATAATCATAGTCTTCTGGTCTTCTATTTATAGATAGCCACACAAAATTATAAAAATCATCATTTTTTATCACTTTTGCTATTTTAACTTTTTTTATGTATAAATATACTCAAAATGAGAATGTATGGATGCGTGTTTCATTAATTGTTTGTTTCACAAATATTATAGTCTAAAAGTGTCTCAATTTAGACATTCTACCGCTGTCGATGGAAGTTGAATCTGTAGTAATTTAGGGTGACCATGATATTTTTTATAGTATTATATAAAAAAATATTTTTAAAATGAATATATCCATTGTAATTAATTTTCTTTATCAATCTGCTAACTTTTACCTAACAAACAATATCTATGTTGAATATATTATTTTCATCAGAAGCTATACATAATTGATTGATAATTCTATATATAAAAATACTCATGTGGTAACTAAATACCATATTGTTATCTCGCTAAAATTAATTCTCCTATGATTATGCGAATGTGATTCTCTTATGATTATGCGAATGTATAGCACTATCAGATGAAAATTGATTGGATTACATTTATGTCCAACGAGGTAGGTGATTTTTTAGGCCTAATCACGATCAAGAGTTGATGAAGGTTTAAAAAATGCTAACCATACAAATACTTTTTATTTTTAATACCCAATAACAAATATATAAATTAAAATTAATATTGTTCCGTACAAAATCATAAAATGTATAGCATACTCAAAACATATCCAATCAGTATTAACTGTGATTATTTATCAGTTACATTATGACAAATCTGGTTACTAAAAAAGATTAAAATTAATTTAAATATACAAAACATTATTTTATGTTTTTTATTTTTATTTTATTATCATAAAAAGTCATACATATTATAAGAGAACCTCATCTTTTTACTAACGGTTCTTCCATTCAATGGTTTCTATAAAAAAAAAAGGCATAATAATATTGTGTTTGGCAAGAATATATGGAATTTTGAAAGGTTGAAGCATAAGTTTAGTCCTCAACATATTTGTAGATGAAGTGCAGAGTAGATAAAAAGATAGCTATAAATGGTTAAAGCTTTCTCAATACTAACCGTCGTAGTGTATGACAGGTGTTCTATAATTTTTTTATTTGATTGTTTCTTTATTATTATATGTTGTTCTATTTAATTTATGCTAAAAAGACTTGTGATAATCATCTTATCGTAGTAGCGTAAAAGTTGTAAGTATTATATTTACTTTGTATGCTCTTAAATCTCATGTCCTTGATGGATATTTGTGACTGAGTAATTATTAAAAGAAATAATTGATTTAATATCTATTTTATATTCTATTTGTAACACCCTAACTACCAAAGCTCACGCTTCCGGCTGCGCAACTCTGATAGCTCGGATATTACGACGACACTTATACTATTTAATACTAAAATATGAGCCTGTTTAAAACTTTAAACCGCAATACCGCTCCCAAAAATACTTTCATCCGATAACATACATCCATAAATACCATACAACTTACAAAACTCATAAAGAGTACATCCATATATATATACAAATATATATATAAATAATATTACAAACATAAACCAATACAATCCCTATCCCTCTTACAGATTATATCAAGATAAAGGCGAGGGTACAATAAACCATAACTAAAACAAATCAGAGCATCACAACAACAA
>NC_029793.2:45429600-45435440 GCF_000816755.2 Arachis ipaensis | reverse complement strand
AGGCGAGGGTACAATAAACCATAACTAAAGCAATACAGAGCATTATAACAACAATTAAATAAGCTCTTCGTAACTTCTGTGCCCATATCCTGAAAGGGGAAAAATGTAAGGGGGGTGAGAACATCATCCTCGAAAGGGTTCTCAGTAGAGGGTTTTTGGGAATTACTGTAATAGGATACATAAAGATAAACCGTACCAGTGATTAATAACCGTCTTATTCCTCTTTTCAAAAATAACGACTTACAATAAAAGTAAAGTCGGAAATCTTTTCTGAAAGAGGAACCATTCAATTCTCAAAAACTCAAAAGCCTTTCAAAACGGTTTATCTATGCTGAACCAAAATAGCCTTTCATAATTTTATTCCAAACCAGAAACACAAAACCGAAATCAACCATCAGTTCATCTCTTTCCAACCACGACCCTAGGCCCAAACAATCCAACCAACAACCAATCACCACAATCCAACAGAATCCCAGATGCAAACACAGGAAGGAAGTTCAAGCACAAACAAACAGTTATTACAAGTAGAACAGTTAGCAATTAATCACATAAGCAAACCAAGTATAATATGCACACCCAACCAATGTCACACTCAACATCCATCTCAGCCATCCGGCTTACGGTTCAGTCCAGAACCAGCCAATATTGATAATCACACACAGCCATTCCGGCTCACAGTTCAATCCAGAACCAGTCAATATTCATAATCATACATAGCCATTCCGGCTCATAATAAAACAGCACTTCCACATTCAAAATCATCAAATTCATGAAATCGGCATTTAAGCCATAAATCATTTTCTCAATTCATTTCACTTTGAAATCAAATTTCAACTCTTTTCAGCCTTGGCTTTAAAGATCTCATTTCTCAAATTATCTCAGGCTCATAAGCCAATTTTACTCAAGGAAAATTCCCTTTTTGAAATAAGCCACTCTTGGCTTCCTCTTTCCAAAACTTCCAAAACTATGGAAAGTTAAAGATTTATTTCAAAGTATTCAAAATCACCCATACAACAATGAATACATAAGGCAGATACAATCACTAATTACACCATATCTCACATCAGTATCCATATGTAATAATTCCAATAATAAACTGTAGTTTTCGGAAAGCGCCCCTACCTCAAAACGCAATTCCATAAACCAAACGTCTCACAGAGTCCTTTCCGCCTCAACCCGAACTGACGGCAACCAAAACCTCAGCTCCCAATCACGTGCGCAATAACCATAGCAACACTAATCGCAACATACAATAATCAGGACTCGACCCCACGTTATCAAAACTCATAATTAACCAAACACAACCGAAAACTAACGTGAGGCTTTTCGAAACATAATTTCTTACCGGAAATGACAACACGAAGCAGTTTCGACTTCGAACCGGCCCCGACAACAGCTCCGGCGGTGGCCAGAAGCTCCGGTGGATCAACTAAAAAAAACCGCGCAGCATTAAAACCTTCTCAGATCCAAAATGACCAAAACCGCAAATTAAAACCCTTACCGGCAGAGTTCTCCGGCGATGGCAATAGGGTTCTCCGATGGCAGAGGCAGCTTCGCCCCCTTTTTACCCATAATCAGCCACGTCGGAGGTAAAGCTAGTAGTGACGGCGGCGGTTCCGACGGAGGCGACGCCGGCGACGTGAATGGCGGCTGGTTGCGGTGGTTGGACCTCCAGCTCGGCCTCAGCTCTCTCTGTCTCCTCTGCTCGGTGTGACTGGACGGCCTTCCTCCCAACGGCACGGAGGTGGCAAACCCTAGCAGTGGCGGCGGTCTTCCCCGGACGACAGTGGCAGTGCGACAGACCGGAGCAACGCGGCGGCAGCGAGCTTCGATCGCGGCAAGGGATGGCGCCGTTCTCCTTCTCCATTTTTGCGCAGCTCCCTTCCTCAAAGCTCGCCTCAATCTCTCTCTCTCTCTGCTCTACCATAAATGACGGCGACTGTCTCGGTGGCAAAGGTAATGGCGGCACGGTGAGGACGACAGCGTTAGCACACGGCGGCGCAACGGGTCGTGCTCCTCGTGTCACTGGCCCGCGCTCTCCTCCCTCAGTGCCGCGCAGTTTCTCTCATCTGGGCTCCCTCGACAGCGACGACTCCTCGGCGACGGCGCGGCTAGGAGTGATGGTGTGACGAACAGAGGTGGCGGCGAGCTAGTCGGCGGCAAGTCCTCCTCCCTCTCTTCCTCTTCTCCCGCCGCAGCCCCATATATATAATTTTAAAGTTATTAATCATAAATTATGGACAAATTTTAAAAAAAAATTTATGGATCAACATGTAATTTTTTTATATTTTTATTTTTTTCTAAAATTTTTCAGACTTATCAACATTTAAGTTGTTTATACATCACTTCTCAAAATATTATGATTTCACAAGTTATAATATGTGGAGTAAATCACCTTTATAAACCATTTGCAAACCAATTTTACGTATATCTGCCAAAGTAAAAAAAATTACGTGCATGTCCCAATTTACATATCTATGTAAATCAAATTTATGGAGTTCGAATTATGTGTTTTCGTAGTAAATCGAATCTATAAGATTCAAATTACTTGGATGCTATCTATGCTACTAAATCAAATGAAGGAGATTCGATTTACAATGAGCTGGATTGCTATTAAGTGAGTATAAATCGAACCTTATTGCTTCGATTTTGCATGGACCATATAAATCAAAATTTATAAATTCGATTTACTAGAGGATGACATAATTCGAATTCATTGAATTCAATTTACTTTCGAATCAAAATATCAAGTATTTCGAATCCTATAGATTCGATTTATTACTTATTACCCTAATTTGAATTCATTAAATTCGATTTATATAGAAATGTAAATAGAGATAACTAGGTAACGTTTTTGGGTTTGGGAAATTTAGGTAATTTTGGGGTGGCTTTGATTTATCAACATAAATTAACCTAATATGTGATATTAATTATTGTTATATATATATATGAAAAATGTGACTTATTTATGCATTGTTTGGATTAAAAGAATTTGTAAAAAAATAAAATATTGGAGAAGAAAATAGATGAAAAATTAATTTTTTATTATTTGGATCAACAAAAAAATTGAATAAAAAACATAAAAATATATGTGGAGCTCATGTAAATTTTTTCTCTTCAAAGTTGCGAAAAAAATTATGCAGAAGTGCAGACATGGGTTAAAATACAGAGTTACCATTTGAATTATAATTTATATATAATATATAAAAACATTAATATAATTTTACTCTATTATAATTTTTTTTCTCTTCTTACTTATCCTTCCATCCAACCAAAAGAAATTTTTTCCTCTATTTTTTTTCATTCATTTTTTCTTCATCTAAACACACACAAAAATATACTTTTCTTTCCATTTTATTTTCTCTTATTTTCTTTCTTTCTATTTTCTTTCCTCTTATTTTTTATCTTATATTCAAATAATAGCTTAGTGTTTATCTATTTATCTTCTATTAATATTGTTATAACAAAGATACATGTGACTGTATAAAAGTGATATAACCTAAACTTTGATTATCTGAGAATTTATTGAGTGGCTAGAATAGCTCCACGTCACAAACTAATGAATACTAGCAATAGGGATGATCACAAAAACAGCCAAAAAAGGTATTTGCAGGGAATACTCACATTTTGGGGCTAAATGGGATTCGTAAAATTCTCACGACCTGCCACCCGAAAATGGATGGGGACTTGGGATGGCAAACAGGCCAAAATCTATCGAGCTGACCCGCATAACCCGACAAAAAAAGAGGATTGGATTGAAAATTTGAGACTGTCAAACTTAAAGAGGCTGCCTACCCCGCACCGCCTAATCCATGAGCTTTGGCGGGCTTCAGTGGGATGGTGCAGGTTTTTCCGCTGGGCCAAGCTTTTATTTTTTCAAGATCATTTTTTTACAAATTTCTATGATGTTATTAATCTACAAGAGGATAAAGATGATAATTAAAAATTTTCTAAATTATATTTTGGATTATGTTTTTATGTTTGATTGATTATAAACTTGAAGATGTTTAATTATATATCTTAGACAATATTTATTTTACTTTGGACAATATTAATTTTATTATTTTGTTTTAAAAATTTGGTTTATAATTATGTTTATTACATATTTATAATTATAATTTTTTTATATTTTTAGAAATTATAAATTTATTGAAATTGAGAGTCCGCCAACCCGCCAGCCTATCATTAGGCTGAGCGGGAGAGAAATTTAAAACCGTCTTACTAGGCGGGGCAGGGGCAGGCTAGCCCACCAAATTGCGGGCTTTTGGCGAGACATGGCAGACTTTCCTGTTTGCCACCTCTAATGGGACACAGACATAAGTACCCGCCCAATGGAATAAAATTATTAATTTATCCTAATTTATATATACATAAATTCATTTCTTGAATTTAGTAACCCTAATTTCTGCCTCCAATTCGAATTCTTTCTTTTTCTTTTAGACTCATTCTCAGCCTCGATCCTCTCTCTCTAACTCACTTTCTCTGCCTCTCAAGTCCGTCACTACGTCGCTCAATATCGTCCCAAAAAATTTTGTTATGTTATTATGTTGGAATATGTTTTTATATTTTATCCTTTTGAAATGTTATTTTTTATAACTAATATGTTATAAATTATGTTGAATTATATTGAACTGATTGTTTTATGATTATTATATTATATCTTTTTGTATTAATTTTTTTCAAAAGTTTACCGAGAAGATCTGCATTCTCTAAGGGGTAATTAAACAAGAACTTGCAATGACAGAGAAGGAACGAGGGTATTTTTTTTTAAAATACGAGTGAGGGATGGGAAGGGGGCTTCTCACGCTCCTCTGAGTACTCATTACCATATTTAACTAGCAACGGAGATCCAATCTGAGTCGATTTAAGAGGGACGCGTGGACTTCGTCTGCATTGGGCCTTTAAGGTAATGAACCTAAGTCAGATTTGGGACCCTAACAATAGATTTTAGTTGATCTTGCTTGCATTAAGGTCTTACTAGGCCCAAATATATTTTGGATTAATATTTTGAGTCATTGTTATAGCAAATACTATACTATTTAATATTATAACACTTAGTATATGTAAAACTTGAATATATTTACAAGATATTTTTTTAATTCAAATTAAAAAAATTATTTAATATAATAAATTATATATTGAATAACAAAAGTTATTATTGGTTTCTCTTCACACTAACTAATACTCAACGATGGTGTGTAATGGCATGAGTTTATGAATTTGAAAATTTAAAAATCATTTCATAACATGTGAAGTTTTAACAAATAACAATGTTGATCATATTGTTTTGACTTTAAGAATGAATGATATTGATGCTCTATTTATTAAGGGTGAGATTCGAACTCCAAATACTTGCTTAAGTAGACAAATGAGATAACCATTCAACCAATTTGAACTGATTAAAATAAATATTAATTATTTTTAATATTTTTAAATTATAAAATATTTATAATAATAATTACTATATATATATTTTTTATTTAAATTTTAATAAAAATTTTTTATATAATTTTATGTATTACCCCGTGCAAGACACGGGAACATACACTAGTTGAATATTTATAATTGAAAATTATTATTATTATTATTTGAATATAGATGTTAATTGTGTTTAACTATTATTTTATAATTAAAATGCTTGATGATTCGTAATAAATTCAACTAATTAAGAGTATTGATTAATGAAATACTTTTTTAAGGAAAAACAATTATAATACAAGAGACTTCTTTTCATGAATGGCACCTTTTCAAAATGGGTGACATGATCTAATGGTAAGAGAGCTTTTTTAGTGATAATCATCTATTTAAAATAATTGACATGGCATAATAAAAATAACTAG
>NC_029793.2:45405446-45429590 GCF_000816755.2 Arachis ipaensis | reverse complement strand
TATGTATACTTTTTTTTTCTCAATTTATTTTAGAAAAATATTTTTTATAATTGCATAAAAATTAGCATTTAATGCATAATTATACTAATTGTCAATCATTAATATTTTTAATTATTCTAATTATATTAATTGTCAATAATTTTAATTATCAATTATTCTAATATAATTTATAATTAAACATAATTAGTCATAAATATAATACTAACGTTAATAGTTTTGTTAATATTCTCAATAATGCACATGTGGATTAATTAGAATCAAATTAATATTGATATCAATAAATAATTTCGTGCTATATATAGTATTTTCTTTTGTTCATGAGTCTAAGTTTAAAAATCAAAGCATTTTGTTTAAATTTTTTAATTTGTTATTCTTTCTTGACTACTTCGTAGAATAAGAATGTATTCTTCGTTTTTTATCGAAATTAATTCTTTTAACGTACAAGTTATAATTTTTTATAATATTTTTTGATGTAGTAATGTTATTATTCTTCTTTTGATAATTTGATAATTGTCTTACTCAAACTTATTCTTTTTGTCTAACGTTACAACACGATTGTCCTTTGCTGCAATCGTTTACAATACACCATATCTATCAAATACCACATTGAGTTGTGTTCACTAATTAAAGTTCTAATTACATGGATGTAAGAGTTCAACAAAGGAATAAAAATAATTTTATAACATATTGTGATTCTTTTTTAAAAAATTATTGGCCTTTTGGTGCATCAATGCAATGCTATTAATGTGAATAAAAGTCAATTTAGTTTCTTAATGTGACTATTTCAAGAATAAAAAAATCGAACCGATCATCGAACCACTTTAGCTATTAGTTCACTAATTCAACCGTGGTTTAATCAAAAAACTATTTTATAATAAAATAATAAATAAAATATAAATAAACACACTAAAACATAACTATAGTCTAATATAGAACCACAGAACCATAAGTCCATAAATAACCATAACAAAATCAAAGAAAATTAGTAAATCACTGTAAAAACTAACAACAACAAAAAATTAAAGACAATAGAACCACAGAATATCAGAATCAAGATTCAAAGAACATTATTAACAATCCTAAACCGAAACAAAGTAATGACAACAATAATTGAAGAAGAAAAATAAAAAATTATAGAGGTGAGGGAGCATCGAAAAGTTGGACGCGGCAGAACTGGAGAAGAGGTAGTCCGGACCACCACGAAACTGGAGACGTGGAGGCTGGAGCGTCGCAAAATTGGAGCAAAGAAGGGCTGGAGCGCGGTGGAACAAAACCGACGCGACGGAGGAACAATGTGAGACGAGTTGCAGTGAGAACGATGGCTTCAAGTAGTGGCAGAGACGACCATAATAGAAAGGTGGCTTCAAGTAGTTGCTACGGTGGCGGTGGCACGGTGGATGGAGCAAGTAATAAAGTGAGGGAGGAGCTCGAAGGTGAGATGTTGCTGCCTGATAGTGAGCAAGTGAGTTCTCCAGGAAGGGAATTAGGGTTCTGGGTTGTAGGTTACTGTTTTCTTTCTTTTTTTTTATTAATGAATACAACAGCGTTGTTTTAATCCAAAATGTAAAAATCGGCCGGATTTTGGTTTAATTTGATCGGGCGATTCCCAATCGATTCAGTGGTCTAATCACGGTTTTTTGAATTGGCGGTTATGCCTTCTGACTGGCTTGCTTTCCTCGTCGGTTCACAATTCGATCGGCCAGTTCGAACCGATTTTTAGAACCTTGGGCTATTCTATATCTTGCCACATTACATGAATAGCGAATGATGAAGCTTATTTAACAAGAGAATGGTCTGAATTCGTACAAATTCTAAATGTTCAGACTGATGACATTATTTTAATTGGTTGTCATTCATAAATTAACTAAGTTAAAAAAATCTGCTAATAATAAATAATACATTTAATATGACAATTATTTTAATTAATTATGTGAAGATATTGTAATGATAAAATAATTAATAGTTAGGTTAAAATTTATCAACAACTGAAATTTTAATTGTCCAATAATATATTTAGTTGGATTAAAATATTTAGTTGTAATAATAAAACTTTGTTTTTATCCCAAAAGTACCTAAAGACAACACAGATCACTTTGATGAGAAAATATTCAGTTTGATCATTGAAGTTATACTCGAGTCTCAATTTAATCATTAACGTTTTAATTGCTTCTATTTAGTCTCTAAACTTTATAAATTTTAATCATCTTAGTCTCTGCGGTAGTTTTTGCCACATAGTCATTACCGGAGAGATGACGTATACAACAGAATGCCACGCTGGACTCCACTAAAACGGCATCGTTTTTGTTTGACGCTCAAACATCCCAAAACGACGTCGTATCATGTTATATGAGATGGCAAATGTTTTAGTTAAACAAGTACTACACCATATTCTCCCCCATAATAGGACTGTTCTTCTTCTTTCTCTTCTCTTCAATGGCGCTGCGAGTCTGACTTATCAGATTCGTTGAAGTCGCGATTCTCTTCTCTTCAACCACTTCATATTGCACCGGTCGTCTTCTCTTCACCTACGTTGACTAAGATTGAGGTAAGCAAAATAGTGAATAAAAAAACTTCTATATCCATGATGACACTTTGTTTTTTTGCTTCACTTTTGGTTCCTCCTCTTTTTTCTTTTTATGCATTCTAGCTAAATGCATTTTGTTTTGCATATTAGTATATGTTAATTTTTGTGTTTATTCTCTGTTAGGGTTTATATTTTCGGTGAATATCATTTAATTTCTTGGCTTATTAGTTAGATGTTTGATCATTCCCTGTTTCTGTACCATTATTTTGATTTTGAATATTTTAGGGGATTTTTTTTGGGTTAGGGTTTCAACATGGGTGTGTTTGTCTGATAATCAATGGATTAAGAAATAAAAAGATGGAATCAGAATGTCATATGCAATATGTTTTATTTAGAAGAGAGGTGCAGTTTTATCAAAGTCTTAATCTCATTAAGTCAATTGCTTATTGCATCTTGTAACATGGAGTAATTGATCTAATTTTCTAAATGAACTCGTTTTAGTCTGTTGTTCTCATAACAACAATGCAATTTATGTTTTAGCAAGTCTAACTGAGGAGAGAAAAAAATATTTTTAGGGTAACCTTATGTCTTATGTACTCGTTATGTACTCTATATGTACTCCTATTATAATTAATTATCATCAATATTAAACTAATAAAAAAATAATCTAAGTAACATAAAGCTTGTCAAGATATGGTAAAGAGTAGTCAAATTACATGATTTTGCCTTATTACATCTCTTTTTCTTCAATTCAATTAAATCATTGAATAAACATTGAGGTGAATTTTGTTAGTTTCTTATATTTACAATTGAAATTGTAGTGGTGGAATGAACTGAGAATCTACTTAGTTACACTAACATAAGAACTTATATATATATATATATATCAACCATACTAGTTCTAGTTGTTGTTATTGATGATATTTTTTAATTTTTCTGTGTGCAAATGGGAGATCAATTCATTAAAATTATATATCACCATAGAGGATTATTTGTCAAAAATGAAGATAGAAACTTGATAAGGTCAACTAAAATTACCTGAGTTAGATACAGACACATTGGATGTTTTTTCAATCAGCGACCTTGGCTATGATAAGGTTGAGCAATGCAGGTGGTTGGTTCCTAACATGCCCTTGACAACTGGTTTGAGGACCTTGACTAATGACGATGAGATGCTAAAAATGTGCTTTTATGCTGGGACAAAACAATGGAGTTGCTCATGTCTATTATGAGCATGGAGTCTCTGAATCGAATTATGTTGAGGAACAACAACCATCTAAGGAAAAATAATTGATGTATTCGGATGAGTCGAACCCTCCACCGAAATATCCACCGCTGCCACAAGTACCCACCCCTGCCCCAAATCTAACTCCCACACAAATACTCACCTCTACTCCAAACCAACTCTCATCCTAATACCCACCCCTGCCCCAAGTCCAACACCTACCTCTTCTCCAAAATGAATTCCTATCCCAATATTCACCTCTACCCAAATCGAAACTCCAAACACAGCAACTGAAGTTAGGCCCAAATCCAAGCCTAATTGCAACCCAAAGTTACAATCCAAGAAATCAAATGAGGCAAAAAAATCAACCCAACCCAATAAATCAACCCAACTCAACAAATCAAACCATCCCAACAAATTAACTGAATTCAAAGATAGTAGAGCAAAAAAGAATTTGACCAAGGGTGGAAGATATGTTAGAAGGCTTGTGACAAGGTAAGCAAGCAAGGGACCTCCAACAAGATCATCATCTAAAGGGAAGCCAATTCATATAGAGATAGATTTCTCATTAGACAGCCATGAGGACAATTGCTATGAATAAGGTGAAACTTAGGAGCCACATTAGAATTTTACCCCCAATACAGCGTAGTAGGTTGGAGAAGATAAGGAAGGAATCAAAGAGTTGGAATCCTATATGGTCTGGAGACAAAAAATATGAAAAGTTTGAAGTCATTGGCCATCCAACCAATATGGTAGTTGACTTGGGAGAGAGGCTATGTTCATATGGTTTTTGGCAACTAAGTGGTAGTTAATGAATTCTTTTTTGTTACATGATCAAGATTCATCTTATATGATACTATGTTTTGGTTTTCTGATGCAAATATATTTAATTATTGTTGGTTGTATCTATTGTAATTCTGTTTGCAGGGATGCCTTGTGTCCATGCTTGTGCTGCGTTGGCTAGGGCCGGAAAACGTCTTGATGAATTTTGTCACAAGTGGTTGACAATGGATACATATAATGACACATATGCATTCTATTTAAATCCTATTCCTGGCCAAGCAATGTGAAAGAAGTCTCCATACAATAGACCACAAGCTCCAAAATTCAAAACGATGCCAGGGGCACCCAAGAAAAAACGTAGAAAGATGCTAACGAGGACCCTGATGGAAGCAACAAGCAAAAGACCAAGATGAAGAGGATTTATAAAGAATGTTCATGTCATTATTGTGGGAAAAAAGCCCACACCAAGAGAAACTACCTAAAAAGAAAGGCTGAAGAAATGGCAGCTGCTGCTGCTAAAAGTGGTAATTCCAACCCTACTGTTCCTACCATTGCTGCTCCAATTGTGAACCCTACCCATGCTATTCCACCTGCTGATGTACCATCTCAAGTTGGTGCACACAAAGAAATTCAGCATCAAGGTCAGGATGAGGTTGAACTTGGCATAAGCCAACTAATTATGTCTCAGAATGAAGATTCTCTACAGGTAATGGTATATTTTAAATTATACCTTAAATTTAACCACTATGCCAATTTATTTTTTTTTCAAATTTCACTAACTTCACACTTTTTATAGCTAGAGACTAGTGTAGTGCAATATAATGCAAGGCCCCCAAAGCTTGCAACCAAAAGAACGGTGTCCCAACCATCTAGTACTCCACCAGCAACCAATGTACCAGTTGATCCAATGCAAGGTGCATCTTCAGGGACAGCCACACAACTATCTAGTTTCATAAAATTTGTCCCTACTCCCGGATTCAAACCTCCAAGAAAAAGAATTGAATTGTTGATCATTCTATCTTTGGGAGCTTTATATGTATTAGGGCATTATACTTTTGGATTAGTTACCTTTTGGATTAGTTATCTTATTTTTCTAAGTTTGGATAACTCTATAATGGTGGCTTTTAGTTAGTTATACTTGGAATAGTTCCTTTTGGATAATTTACTTTGTTTTGTTTGTGTGTTGCATCACACTAAATTTTTTAGTTGTGTTTGAATTCAGTATCGATGTGGATCTTTTATTAATGAATATAAAGAAATTGGATGATATTTCTTATCTGAAATTGTTATATTTTATTTTTTGTTGTTTGATTCATACTAACGCAGGTCTAATTTTTATTCATTGAGACTTAAAATAAAAATAGATATAACAATACATATAACAACATATGTTAATTTTTCTTCAAAATATTCCTTCAATTTGAATCAACACCATCAAAATTTGGCTATTTACCAAAAAACATCAGGCCAATCTTCACCATTTTCATAATAACATAACAACTACAAGCAAATTTATTGCAACCAACAAAGCTCCTCCCAATTTCAAAGCCTTAATATCAGATTCCAAACTTCCAATTTTTCAAGCAAAGTTCATCTTCCATTCTTCATCATTTTCATTTTTCGGTACTACTCTGCCTCTTAATTCTCCTTCTTTATGGAATTCATTAGCCCAAACAAACAACCCATACCACCTCTTGCCAACACTCTACAAACAGATTCAGCGGAGATGGAGAAGAATCAGATACTACAAGCTTTAGAAAAAGTTAAGAATAATCTTGCACTTACATTGTAGTTTGGAAACCCAAAAAAGGGTCTTCTTGGATTTGCATCTATTCCTGACCATCTCAGAATGGGTCTACACCCACACTCACACCACTCTGAAAATAATTCTTCTCTGCTTCGAGTGGTTCTCCAACCTCCATTAGAGCGTTGATTGCTGAAACTCCCAACGGATTTACTGCCATTACCCATCATGGACTTCATAAAAACGTCTCCCAAAATAGGAGTAAGAATCCACGAAGAAGTTAAGGGGCTTCAAATGGATTTGGGGATTAGGGATTTAAATAGTTCCTAAGGACTAAATTGATGCAAAAGTTTCAAATGCCACATAATATATCTGTTAGACGTCCAGCGTGGCATTCTGTTGTGCACGTCATCTCTCCGGTTATGACTCTGTGGCGGAAACCACCACAAGGACTAAGGTGATTAAAATTTATAAAGTTTGGAAACTAAATAGAGGCAATTGAAACGTCAAGGACTAAATTGAGGCTCGAGTGTAACTTCAGGGACCAACACTACAAGAAAAAAGGTCTGTCGGCACACTTTTTTCTTGCCACGCTTTGAAAGCGTGCCAAAAGTGGTCAATGGCCACGCTTTTCCGAGGGTGGCCACTGATTTGAGATTTGTCCACGCTTTTTTTTCCATGCTTTTTAGAGGAAAATCGACACGCTATTACGAGCGTGGCCACTTATTTGAAATTTGGCCACGCTTTTTTACTACCACGCTTGAAAAGCATGGCCATAAAGGGAAATCGGCACGCTTTTACGAGGGTGGCCACTGATTAAAAATTTGGCCACTCTTTTTTTTATTACGCTAAAAAGCGTGGCCATAGAGGGAAACCGGCACGCTTGAAAAGCGTGGCTATCCCGTGTTTATTTTGGCATCGTAAAAAAACGTGCCGATAGAGTTTCCTTCCCTAAAATTTAGTTTCCCACCTATTTTTTCTCACATTTAACCTTTTGTTTTCTAAGTTATCAAATTTAACCCTAAAATTCACTTTTAACCCTAAATTTCACTTTCAAACCCTAAAAGGCGCCATCAGCTTCATCTTCTCGAACCCAGCCTTCGTCGTTCATCCATCTTCATCGTTCAGCTTCATCGCACCTAGCCCATCGCCTTCATCGTCATCTTTATCACCGCCCTTCATCGCACCCAGCCTTCATCACCTTCATCATCACCTTCATCGTTCATTACGGTGGTTTTCCTCGAGCTTCCCGTCGCCATCACCGTCAATAGTCGTTGTCTTCCTCGACGTTGCTTTGAAAGGGTTTTGAGTGGCTTTTCCTTGAAAGGTTTAGAAAACCCTAACCTCCATCATGCCGCCATCTATCTCACTGTTGCCAGCCTTCGTGCTCAAGATCGCAACCAGGTTCATCGTTGTGTTAGCCAACTCACCATTCCTCTTGCTGTTTTGCTTGTCGTCCCTCTCGCTGTTTTGGTCGTCGTGCTGCTCGCCTCTCTCTTGCGATTCTGCTCACCTCTCTCTCGTGGTTCTGCTCGCCGTGCTACTCAAAGGTTAGTGCTCAGTTGTGCTCCATCTTTGTTTTTTCAAAATGCTCCATTTAGAAATCAATCAAGAAAATTGAATGATCAATGGAATGTTTTCTGCTGTTAACTTTTTATTGAATTGATTAGTGATTAGCTCTTGCTATGCTGTTGTGTTAATTTGTAAAATAGATGATTATTGGATGATTATTGAATGTTTTCTGCTGTTTTATTTATTAGTGATGAGCTCTTGCTGTGCTGCTGTTTTAATTTGTAATCAAGAAAATTGGATGATTATTGAATGTTTTCTACTGTTTTATTGAATTGATTAGTGGTTAGCTCTTGCTTTTTATTGGATGGTTTCTGCTGTTTTCTGCTATTTTAACTAATGTGCAATATTAGAAAATAGCAAAATAGCAACTCTGATTCCATTCTTAAACGAAGCACAAGATATTATTCCACTGCAACTCCAACCTAAAACACCACTTAGGCTTGGGGTTTTAATCTCTATCTCTTTTTTTTAATAATGGAAAGATGTGTAAAATACTATATAATGTTTCTTCTACTGAGTCAATTCCTATGTTCAGGTAATTTTCCTTCTTCTTCTTTTTTTTTCTTTTTTTTATTTAGCTTCTTCAGTTAAGTTCAGTTCTGTTCCGTTCTATTCTGTTCTGACATTTGTTGCTTAAGTTTGAAGATACTGTTTGTTTGTTTCTTGATCCTCACTTCTGTTTCCCTTCTGTTTTTGGTTTAATGTATTCAGTTGCTTTTGTTTGCATACTTTATCTTTTGAATATATTCTCTGCTCTCTCTTTAACTGAATGGTTCTATTTTAAGTTTTTTGAAACCACAAATTGCTTTGTTCTTCTTTGTTATTTTGTGTTCTTTCTAATTGGAATTTAGTTAACTAACTAAGCACTTTTTTCTCTTCTTGTTTAGTTTAAAATGTTGTCTCTTCTATTGTTTAGTTAATCATTACTTTTACTATGCCTTGTTTGGATGATTAATTAGTTTCTTAAAGCAATCATAGAACAAATTTTCACAACAGAAATTTGAACAAGGTTCTTTTGTTGCTCATGTTTTCTAAGGTTTCATTCACATAGGTCTGTAACTTGTAACAACACCTTTCTATGGTTCCACCAATTCTTGAAAAGATACAATAACAAGGGGCCCAACCCAACTACTCTGACTCATTACATATGCCCTCTCTTCATAGGGTACCCTTCTTCTCCATCTACATACCTTTAATTACTAAAAATTATTAAGAAAAAAAGAGATAGAGATTGATACCCCAAGCCTAAGGGGTGTTTTGGGTTGGAGTTGTGGTGGAATAATATGTTGTGCTTCGTCTAAGAGTAGAATCAGAGATTCTGCAGCTTCATTTATTCCTTTTTATACTATTTTAATATTTTTTTTTTAATTTACCTTTCATAAATCACTTGTCACAGTAAATTATATATAATGTAGGGACTTATAGGTTTAATTCTATTTGAATTAACTGCCATCTTTATTTTTGTTACAGCTTCTAATGATATTTCATTAACAAGTTCAGGTCAATGCAACTCTCAAGGGGTTTTTAGCCGAGATAATTCAAGCGGAAGAAAATTGAGGGATCTCCTCGACAGCTCGAAATACGTGCTTACCTTTGGGATTAAGTTCATCTTTTCTGGTTTGATTTTTATTATTTGAACGAGCATGTGGCTGCTCATTTTTGTTGAAGCCTTTTCGCTAGTTAACTACTTTATTTTTTGGGTTACACTCATTATCTAACCATAAAGCCAAAATTAGTGATTATAAAATAATAGAATACACCCATCCAATATGATTTCAGTCTTGTTATCACAGATCATAGTCTTTTGTAGCTCAGATGTGTGCAGATTTCAGAACTTTTTTTTTTAATCTGATTATGATGATCAAGATCATCAACACTGCTCCACGCTAATGCTACCTCTTCATTTCCAACTTTTTTTAACCCCTTTAATTTGTTCGTTTCTGTTTTGTTTTTTGATTCGTTCTCTTTGGCTAACTAGTGTAATTAACGAGTCAAATTAGGTTTGATTTTGGTTAATAACTACTAATTAGGGTTACTACTGCTTCTGCATGTACCACCGAGAAGGATCATATCTTTCTGATATTTCATTTCATTCCTTTTCAAAAAAATTTTACCTGTATTCGATTTAATTTTTAATATCATGTCAATTGTGTTTGTTCTAGTATTCTTACAGTGTGCAGAGTTTTTTTAGGCATATTTAAGTTACAACCTCGATTTAAAAGAAGGGTAGAGTTCGATGAATAAGGATCCAACCTCATGTTATCTGCTCTAAGCTTCTCATTTTCCACTCTAACTGTGAGTTCTCACTTATTTTAGTTTGAGACTACAACAAAATTTAACTTATTCAAACACATACACTTTGTTTTTAGTTTGCTTTATCAACACTACGCCCAATTGTATTAAAATTTACCTTCACTTGAGTGCATTTGCCACTTTAAATATTGAGGACTCTGTATACTAGTACTACAGTTTGCTGGTTTGCAAATTGCAAAGAATACCTTATCTTTATTTGTATTTTACTTTGTAAAGTAAGTACTATATACTATGTAGGGTTTGATCTCTGTGTTAAGCATAGCAACTCAGTTAAATGCAATTACTACTACATGTGTTTGTATGTAATGCACTAATGCAGTCATATTAAAATTGAGTGAGTCACAATTTTAATTTAATTGAAATTTAAATGTGTGCATAACAGGAATAATGTATCTTAGCGGTTTATTTTGAACTACTTAAAATTTTTTAATAACTTTTTTTTATTCCTCTTTGTCTCGCTACAAATAATCATCATAAACACTCTGTGTTTGTTTGCTTGAACTGAATCTTGTGTTTGCTTGGTTGCTACTGAATCTTATTAGTATTGATTTAAGTCTATTTTTTTATTACAAGCTTTTAATAATTGTCTTTTCGCTGCTGTTGCCACTGCCACCTCTCTTGGTTTGCTTCTGCTGTGGTACTGCTGTTGCTGCTAGGATACGGATTTAGTTTCTGCGGTGGTAGTTGACTATCTTTATTTTAGTTTAATTTTAAAAATTCTGATAGCTTCTGTAGAGGCAACTACGCTAATGAATGTTAAGTTGTTATAACTTATTTGTTTTGTAATAGAACCTCTATCATTAGAGGTCATGTGATCGTGGTTCTCTATGTCCTAACCTCGTATAAACTACACTCATTAGTTATCATTAACCCATTTTTGGTTGATTCCTTCAATTGCTTTTATCAATAACAATTTTTGTTATCAATTTGCTAAACTTCAAAACAACATCCATTAATTTATTATTCATGTTATGTATACTACTTAAGTGCTTTCTTGAGTCAGTCACTTCAAGACTTTCTTTAAGAATTGCAAAAACTCAATTTTCTTTCATATTTTTTGTTAGTTATCTTCAAAGTATTTTGGAGGTTTGGAAAACATTGTCTCTCCTTAGTTACATAGGAAGCTAGATTCGCAGTTAGTGACACTAACATTAATTAAGGACTTTAGAATAGGAACTTAGCTATCTATTTGAAATACATAGGTTTTCGATGGATGTCTCCAAGGATTGGATGGATACGCCCCGTCATTTGAAAGAATATAAACTCGGTGTAGAAAGGTTTTTTACATTTTGCTTTTTCATCAGCGGGAATTCCTCAAGGGGAAGAAATTCAATGCCCATGTAAAAAGTGTTCTAATAGTTTTTGGTTAAAGAGAGAGGACGTGTATAACTATTTAATATGCCACAGATTTGTAGAAGGTTATAGGCGGTGGTTTAATCATGGAGAATCACTTGCTGCTATGGATGTTGACAGTGACACAGACGGTGAATATAACTGTAATGATAACATTGATGAGCTGTTACGTGATAGATTCAGAGATACTACACAATTTGATGGAAAAAATACAGGGCCCAACGAATGTGCAAAGAAATTTTATAAATTGGTGGATGAGGCAAGCCAAGAACTATACCTCAGGTGTAAAGGATTCACAAGATTATCTTTTACTATCCGTCTTTACCTGTTAAAATGCTTGTATGGTTGGTAACATAACTTATTTTTTTTGTGATTTCTCCTTTATATCTATGTTATATTGTCTAGTTAGTATGCTTCATGTAAATTTTTCTCTTCATACTCTAGCGTGACTCTAAAGAGAACAATAAAGAGCCATCAAGGGCTGAAGTTTTCATAACAACTCGGACAAGTAAAAATGAAAAAGAAATTGTTGCTAAAACATAAACAACAATTGTGAGTTGTTTTGTATTTGTATTTAGATTTGTACAATATAAATGCTAGATAGATTTGTATCTATATTAAGTTAATGTGACTTTGTATTTTTGTTGTTGTTACTTTTGGTAGAATGAACTTCAAAGCCGCATAGAGGCAGGGGAAAATCATGAGGATGCATTTGTAGTAGTGCTAGGAAAGGACTAACCAGGTCGAGTTCGTTGTTATGGGACGTCAGTTACAAGAAGCTCTCTTAGAAAGGATGAGGAGATTCGCCAAGTGAAGGTTGAATACAATGATAAGGTCTTATCATTAGAAAAGAAGATGGACGGTGTTTGTGGTCTATTAGAGGTGATGTTGCACCAACTCAATCCTGGAATGAGTGTCGAAGAGGTAGCAGCCTTAGTGCAAGCGGCCCAAAATTCTCCTTTGGATGCCTCAAGTAGTAGACCAAGAAATACTCCCCACTACTCCGAAGCAACTCACATTCCACCAACCAATGATGTAAGTAACTATCCTAACCTCGTATTATTGTCATTACTTTGATTTAGATTATAGAATTTCATTTTTCATGTTAAATTTATGTTGCGGGCTAAATATGTACTATTGATTTATGTCCTAATCTCGTATTATTGGTTGTTGAATTTTCTTGTAGTGTACTGTTGGTTGAATATGTACTGTTGATTGCTTAACTATAATTTTTTCTATGCTTTATCTTCTCATCTATTTGTTGGCCTTGGCAAGTTTCCTACCTTATTTCTACTTTTAAGCTGAATATGTGACGTTAGGATTTTTGCTAGTAAAGAATTTTATAAAAATAGTCGCGTTGTAGATATAGTTTCTAAACCAACAGAAATTCCTTCGTGCAAACGTTTTAGTTGTCACAAGTAACAAACCCCTAAATAAATTGATAACCGAAGTATTTAAACCTCGGGTCGTCTTCTCAAGGAACTGCAAGGAAGTATGTTCTTATTATTGGTTATGAGTTTTGTAAATTGGGGGTTTTAAAAGTAAGGAACAAGTAAATTAAATGACAAGTAAAATAAATAAATAACTATAAAATAAACTCTTGGCAAGGTATGAGAAATTGGAAGTCCTATCCTAGTTATCCTTATCAATGGTGATGAGAATTGAGTTTAATCCCACTTAGTTAACCTTTACTAAACAAAGGAAATTCAAGTGGACTAATCAGTTTGATCCTCAGGTCCTAGTCAATTCCTAAAGAAAGACTAAAGTTATTGGAATTCGATTTGATTAGCAAAAATAACAATTATCAATCACGATGAGTTTGATAACTCCAGAGTTACCAATTACTTAACCAAAGCCAAAAGGGGAAAAATAAACTTACTCGAATAAAAATATCTTCAGATTGGAAGCAATAGTAACATAAATAAAAGAAAGCAATCATGAACTAAAATAGCTCAAATAACATTAATTAAGAGAATCATATGTAACATGGAAGAATTCATAAATTAAATTGAGAAAATAATAAAAGGGAATATTGAACCTGATAAAGAGTTGGAATACTTAACTTGAAATAATAAGAAATCCTAATCCTAAAACCTAAGAGAGAAGAGAGAACCTCTCTCTCTAAAAACTACATCTAAACCATAAAAGTGAATAATTCAATACATCCTCATGAATGGACGCATTCCCCCACTTTATAACCTCTAATCTGTGCTTTTTGGACTTGGATCTGGGCCAAAAAGGCTTCAGAAATCGCTGGGAGCGTTTTCTATAATTTCTGGTGCGTGGCGTCTGTCACGCGTCTGCGTGGGTCACGCGGTCGCGTCATCTGGAGTTTTCCTTGTCACGCGTTCGCTTCAGTCATGCGTCCGCATCATCTGTGTTTTGCTTAAGGCGCGCGTCCGCGTCAGTCACGCCTTCGCGTCGTTGCCTTTTCGCGCTGAGCATGCGGCCGCGTCGTCCTTGCGTTCGCGTTGCTGCCAGTTTCTTCAAAACCTCCATTTTGTGCTTTCCTTCTATTTTTGTATGTTTCCTTTCCATCCTTTAACTCATTCCTGCCTTAAAGGATCTGAAACTTCTCAACACACAAATCACGGTATCGAATGGTAATAAAGGGTAATTAATAATTTCAAAGCATAGGAAACACGTATTTTACCTATATCACCTAATAAGGAAGGAAAAGTAAAACCATGCAATTTATATGAATAAGTGGGTGAAGGATTGAATAAATCTCTTGAATTGAGCATAATATATGTCATAAAATATGGGTTTATCAACCTCCCCACACTTAAACAATAGCATGTCCTCATGCTAAGTCCAAGATAAAGAGTAAGGTAAGGTTAAAGTGGTGGAATTTCATGCAATGCAATCTATCCTAAATGCAACTACCTAAATGGATCATGCAATTCTAATTGTCATTTACTTGTATATAAAACTTACATGTAATTAAATTAATTCACATTCTCAAGGAATCATATATGCATAGCCAACCTTAGATAATGTTAAAGCGCTTTTACAATTGAGATGGGTAAAATATTTTACAAACTTACAAGACAATTAACAATTTAAGCAGAGATATATGGTGATGAGCTATCGAACCCTCACTGGATTATATGTTTACTCTCTGGTCACTCAGTGTTTATTGGGTTAATCACTCTATTCTTCTTTTTATCCTTACTTTCTATAACTTTGTTCTTCATCTAACCAATCAACAATTATAGAATATAGGCATACAAAAATCATGAGGTCTTTTCCAAAGTTGTAATGGGGCCAAGGTAAAGGTAAGGGTATATGTATAAGGCTAAGTGAGCTAATAAGTGAATCTTTGATTAGTCTAAGATCTCACCTAATATACACATTTTGCAATTCAAAGTTTCTTAACCTTTTTGCCAAACTTTTCTCACTGTGTTGCAAGCTCATGCATTAACTTTAATTTTATCCCATGTGCATTTATTTTGCAATTGGAGAATTTTTTTTTTGTATCCCCTTAATTAAATACCGAAAATAAAAACTTTTTTTTCTGTACATGGTAATTCAATTGATTTCACATGAGCATGCTTCCCAAAATTTTTATTTTGAATATTTTTATTCTTTTTAACTTTCTACCTTTGTTTCTATCATCCATGTTTCCATAAAGTTCCCCACACTTAAATTATACACAATATCTTATCTTAAGCTAACCAAGGATTCAACTTGGGATTTATTTGTTTTTCTGCTTAAGGCTAGTAATGTGGTTTACAGAAAAAGAGGAGATTAAAAAGCTCAAGGGAGCTAACAAAGGTGATGTAAAAGGTAGGCTAATTTGGGATAAGTGAGGAAAATTTTAAATGATGGCCTCAATCACTTTCTTGGTATGTATCTATATTCTACAATCGGACATATAGATTAAAACAAAGTAAAGAATATCAGAATAAAAAGAAGGGCAAAACACACAGGAATAAAATTTATGGTTTAAATGTAACCATACAATTAAGCTCAAATTTCACAGGCTGTGTGTTCTCTAGCTCAAAACTTATATATCAGTTACACATGTCATGTAAGTAAAAATCAAGAGTTCCCATTATTCTCAATGTAAAATTTTGGGTGGCTTTAAAGTTTTAGTGTTCCTCCTTGATGAAATGTTGTTAACTAACTAACATGTAATGCTATATATACAAGGTGTGTGGATTGTTTTTATTATGTTAAAGTATCTAGTTTACTTCCTTTTTATTTTCAATTTAAACCAAACTATCATATGCTAAAGGGGTAAACTATATTAATTAATCCACATATTCTATAACTACTAAGTTAGAATTGCAACTAAACTAAATGGCTAAAATATGAACTGAAGTGCAAAATGTAGAAAATAGAGTAAAAACACATGAAAAGAACAATGTATAAGTACTGAAAGATAAAAATAAAAATAAAGATAAAAATACAGAAAAATAAGCAAAATAAAATAAAAGAGTCTGTAGTGGTTCACCAAAAAAATACGCCAGAGATGGCGACCTCCCTACACTTAAAATAAAGCATCGCCCCCGATGCTCACTCAAGCTGGGTGTGAAGGAGTGTCATCACTGGAAGGATGGGCTGCTGGAGTCTCGTTAGTGGTCTGAGGATCTGCAGACTGGATGAGGGTAGGAGGACCTGTCTGCTGTAGTGGAGGCTCTGACTGGATAGGAATCTCTGTATCGGCGGCCTGAAGCTGCTGTGGCTCCTTCTGCTGTGGCGCAGCCTGCTGTGGTCCTGCCTGCTCTGCCTGGGCCTGTGTCTCCTCCTCATGAGTGCTTGCCTCTGCCTCAGATGTGTCAGAAGAGGTGCAGGCTCGGAGGGAATGTCGCCGCCGGACCGGATCATCAACTTGAGGTGCTCATAGCATCGCTTGTGGCGACGCTCCATACAGTCCAATCGGGCGAAGAGGCGATGCACCAAATGGTAAATAGGCTCAGGAGCAGGTCGGGGTGCAGTGGGTGGGGCAGGTGTAGCAGTGGAAGAAGAGGGGCCAGCTGAAGGTGTGGCTTTCTCATCGGAAGCAGTAAGGAATGAAGGTCTGTGGCCTAAAGCCAGAAAGTTCCTGCTGTGAGGAATGATCTTCTTGCAGTCCGCAGCAGGTGGCTTCTCATCAGCATCCTCCCAAGGCACGTCAGCTCGACGGCCTAGCTGGGTGACCAGATAAGGGAAGGGGAGGGTGCCTCTGACATGTACCCTGGCCATATAGTGCCGGATGAATCGTGGCAGGTACAGGTCCTTACCCTCCAGCACACACCAGAGGAGGGTGATCATAGTAGCAGGCAGCTCCGTCTCACGAGTGCTTGGCATAATAAAGTTACTCAGGATCTGGTGCCAGAGCCGAGCCTCATCATTCAAGTATATCCGCTTGATTCCTTTAGGCATGGTGGTGTTCTTACCCGTGACCCATGGGACAGTAGGGTCAAGGGCTATCCTCTCCTTGACAGCATCCTAGTCAAATCTCAGAAACCTCATATCCTCTTCAGCCTTTTGGTAACCGTCAAGCTGATCTGACTTAGGCTGAAGGCGCAGAATATCCTCAATGGCCTCTTCAGTGACTAGTAATTGTTTCCCTCTGAGGTGTACTGCATCCAGGGAAGTCTTGAAATAATTGCAGTAGAATTCTCTTACCCAGGAAGCATTGACCTCAGTCAAATTCCTCTCCAAGAAGAACTAGCCTCTTTGTTTGATCTGATCGGAGGTGTACTGCTGTAGTTCTTCTGGAATTTTCAGAGTCCTCTCCAGGTATAGATTTCTGGAGGTAGCAAACATCGGATACTTGAGCTCACAGTATCGGTTTGCAAACTTAATTGGATCATTGGCAGGGAGGAGCTGGTCAGCCTTCTCCTGCAGGGTGAAGTGCTTCTCCCGCCAGGATTCATCATGCATAAGCTCCAGGAGAGACATAGAGGATTTACCTCTTTACCGTTTGCCAGTTGTTGCCTTTCCTTTTCCCTTTCTTTGAGGGTCAGACATCCTGAAAAAAAACAGAAATCTAGGATATAATAAAAGTAGGAAAACAAGTAGGCAAATAACAAGATAAGCACAAAGTGGCAAAGGAGCAGTAGACTATGAAATGAGTTGAATAATTGTGCATTTTGGATTGTTTCGGAGTGAAAAAGCTGAGATGAGAAAGTTCAATTCAAAATGTAATATAGAATTCATGTTAATTAGGAAAAACCATAATTATGCCAAAAGTAAAAGTAAAGAGTGAGTCAAGTCAGTGGCATGATGATTGGTTTCTAAGTAACAAGAATTTCACAAATTGAAGCAGCAGACAACTCATATTCAAGTAAGGAAATCAAGTTGTTGATGATTCATATAGATATACCAATAGCGAAAATGGAAATCTAATCAACAATAATGTGATTTATTAACTGGGAAAACAAAAGGAATACGAATGCTGGTCCGTACATTCATGAATTGGTTTGGTGAAAGCTAAGGAAAGCAAAATTGAAAATGCCAAAACCAATACATGAATGAGAATCAAAATGATTTACATAAAATTGGGCAGCATTTCGGCTAAAATTGGATTTTCCCAGAAAATAAACAGCAAGCAGAATAGGTCATATGAATTTAAAAAAAAAACTGCAAATAGATATAAATAATATGAACATGAAAGAGCAGTCGCAATAGCAGCATGAACAGTAAGATCATCATATGAACAAAACTAATATCATAGCAACAGCAGAATTGCGAAAATTATAAAGCAAGTAGCAAGAACAGCGCAATGAATCAGGCCTAAATCCACTAACCACATCCTAGTCTACCTAACCACCTAGAATCCACTACAACATACATCTCTAACTAGCATAATGTTAAACATAAACTGAAAAATATGCAAATAACTAGGAATGAAAGAAGGGTGGCGTTCGACGGAACCTGGTGGGCATATGAATGAAGCTAGGGAACAGAGAGATGGCGGGGGTGTCATTGCGGTGGTGCTGGGAGAGGCACGACGGTGCAGTGGCAGAATAGGGCTGCGCGGTGGTGGTGGTGGCTATTTGTGGTGGCAGGGGGGTTTCGGTTCGGGTTATCGGTGGGTGGGTTTAAGAAGAATGGGCCGCGGTGGTGGAAGAGAGAAGAGAAGAGAGAGAGAGAAGAAGGAGAGAGAAGGAAGAAGGAGTGGGGGATGGTTGGCGCGGTGGGTCTGGGTGGTCGGCGCTGGGGCGGCGGTCCGGTGTGGGTGGTGGTGATGGGTGCAGAGGGAGGAGGGAGGGAGAGCAGAGGGGGTTTGGGGGAGAAGAATAGGGACGTGGGGGGGATAGGGTTTCGCGTCACTGGGGTTAGTGAATTTGAATCCACGCAATCGCGTGGGGCACGCGGTCGCGTGGCCAGGGTGGATTGTGGTTGACGCAATCGCGTGAGGGACGCGATCGCATGGAATGGGTAAAAGGACGAATGACGCGGTCGCGTGAGACACGCGATCGCGTCGCAGGAAATTGTGCTAAACGCACAATTCCAGCGTCGTTTCAGCGCAACTCTCTGTCTCCTTTGGGGTGTTGTGCAATCCACGCGACGCGAACGCGTCGCTCACGCTTTCGCGTGGGATGGGTGTTTTGCTAGTGACGTGTTCACGTGATGGACGCGAACGCGTGAGCCGTTTTGTGCTAAACGAACGACAGCCGCACGATTCCAGCCCAGATTTTTGGGCGTTGGATTTTTACGCCGATTTCCAGATCACGCGGCCGCCTGAGTGACGCGGACGCATGGGGGGTGTTTTTCGTAATTGACGCGAATGCTTTAGCGATGCGATCGCGTCGCACGCCTTCTTCTCTTTTCTTCTTCTTTTTTTTTATTTTTTTATTTTTTTTATGCAGGTATGCAATGGTGCAGTATGCAGTGCTAAATGCAAATGTTATGAATAGCATCCAAGTTCAATAAAAATAAAACAATATAAAAATAAACAAAATGAAATAAAATGGAAACAGGAACGATCATACCATGGTGGGTTGTCTCCCACCTAGCACTTTTAGTTAAAGTCCTTAAGTTGGACATTGGATGAGCTTCTTGTTATGGTGGCTTATGCTTAAATTCATCCAGAAATTTCCACCAATATTTGGAATGCCAACAGCCTCCGGGGTCCCAAACTTGGCATGTAAATCTTCTGAGCAGCTTCAGACAGATTTTTAGGCTCCCGGGGTGACGAATATCAGAATATTTTCTAGGATCCCAAACCTTGCTTTTAAATCCGTCTTTGTTTTGATCTATATTTTTCCATCCGAGCGGTTTAGAAATTGTATTCTCACCAAGATGATCAAACGTCTTCCGAGATCCATTCGATTGAACATGATACCAATCCGTGCACTTCGAGTTGAAGCGTGGAACCTTATTGAACCTTGTGCATCAGCTCTGAGTACGAGCCATTTCCCTCTTACTCTTAAAGCCACAGAGAGCTCTAAGCTGGCCATCTGTTTCAAGCAAACCATATTCAAGTGGAAAAGTAAAGTTAAAGGTTAAGGATTGTACCCACTTGAAGCTTGTATTGGGTGGTAATGGCCTTGGGATAGGTGTTTCTAGTGGTTCTGTAAGTTCTACTCCCTTGTAATCTTCTGCGAATTCCTCCACTTCTTTGCAAAATTCTTCAAATGCATCTGTGTCCTGATCAAAGTCTCCTATGTCTTCCTCATCACTTAAGTCATAAGCTGGAGGTTGAGAGAAATCTACCTCCGCATCATCTTCGTATTCACTTAGGGAAGATTCTTCGATCTCAGAGAATTCACTTGCGGATGCAAGTTCATTACTTGGAGAACTTGACTTGTGATTATCATCATCAAGGAAACTTGCATCTTGGGTTATTCCGTCTAGTTCTTCATAAAATATCTGCCTTGGGGGTTGTGCACTATCCTCCTTGGCATCGATTGTAACGTCCTTGACAGAATTTTTCACAACTCTGGATTCCCATGAAGGTTCAGCATCTCCTAAATTTTTGACCAGTACTTCATCCTCTTGGATAACTTGAGCTTCCTCCAATTGTTCCAGAACAAAGTTGTGCTCATTACTGCCCTCGGGGGTTTCTAGTGTCTCCTTCATGCTACGTTCGTCATTAGATTATCTACATAAAGCTATTGGAGTTCCTTGAGGGTTTGAACGTCTGGAAGATAATTGATGTATTGCTTGCTCCAGCTGATGAAGGGTTGTATGAAGTTGATCTACTGTTTCCTTGAGGCGAGATTATGATTCTCGAGGTGATGGATTTGGACATGGTACATAGGGAAGTGGTGGTGTTTGGGAGTAATTGGATTGGAATTGGGGTAAATAAGGATCATACGGTGTTGAATGGTGAAAAGGATCTTGTGAGTGTGGTGGTTCAAAGTTATGTTGAGAGGGTGGTCTATAGGCACAGGGCGGGGCTTGTTGGTAGTTACAAGGTTGTCCACCATATCTATTAGCTTGGTTTGCATTGTAGAATGGTCTTTGTCCATGATATCTTGGAGGGTGTTGTTGCCTGAAGGGTTGATCAAATCCTCTTGACTCCATCCATCTTTGATTGCTTAGACCTTGATGCATATTCCTATTATAGCTTTCACTCCTTTCAACAATATTAGAACCAAACTCAAAGCGAGAGGGGTGAGAATTCATAGTGGCTAAATAAAAAGGGAAAAACAAAAACAATTAAACAAATAAAAGAAAAATATTTACAATAACTAATAATAAGGCACACGATTGCAATTTCCCAGCAACGGCGCCATTTTGACGTTTGGATTTTTGCTAGTAATGAATTTTATAAAAATAGTCGCGTTGTAGATATAGTTTCTAAACCAACAGAAATTCCTTCGTGCAAACGTTTTGGTTGTCACAAGTAACAAACCCCGAAATAAATTGATAACAGAAGTATTTAAACCTCGGGTCGTCTTCTCAAGGAACTGCAAGGAAGTATGTTCTTATTATTGGTTATGAGTTTTGTAAATTGGGGGTTTTAAAAGTAAGGAACAAGTAAATTAAATGACAAGTAAAATAAATAAATAACTATAAAATAAATTCTTGGCAAGGTATGAGAAATTGGAAGTCCTATCCTAGTTATCCTTATCAATGGTGATGAGAATTGAGTTTAATCCCACTTAGTTAACCTTTACTAAACAAAGGAAAGTCAAGTGGACTAATCAATTTGATCCTCAGGTCCTAGTCAATTCCAAAGGAAAGACTAGAGTTATTGGAATTCGATTTGATTAGCAAAAATAACAATTATCAATCACGATGAGTTTGATAACTCCAGAGTTACCAATTACTTAACCAAAGCCAAAAGGGGAAAAATAAACTTACTCAAAAAAAAATATCTTCATATTGGAAGCAATAGTAACATAAATAAAAGAAAGCAATCATAAACTGAAATACCTCAAATAACATTAATTAAGAGAATCATATGTAACATGGAAGAATTCATAAATTAAATTGTGAAAATAATAAAAGAGAATATTGAACCTGATAAAGAGTTGGAATACTTAACTTGAAATAATAAGAAATCCTAATCCTAAAACCTAAGAGGGAGGAGAGAACCTCTCTCTCTAAAAACTACATCTAAACCATAAAAAGTGAATAATTCAATACATCCTCATGAATGGACGCATTCCCCCACTTTATAACCTCTAATTTGTGCTTTCTGGACTTTGATCTGGGCCAAAAAGGCTTCAGAAATCGCTGGGAGCGTTTTCTGTAATTTCTGGTGCGTGGCGTCTATCACGCGTCCGCGTGGGTCACGCGGTCGCGTCATCTGGAGTTTTCCTTGTCACGCGTTCGCTTCGGTCATGCGTCCGCGTCATCTGTGTTTTGCATAAGGCGCGCGTCCGCGTCAGTCACGCGTTCGCGTCGCTGCCTTTTCGCGCTGGGCATGCGGCCGCGTCGTCCATGCGTTCGCGTCACTGCCAGTTTCTTCAAAAACTCCATTTTGTGCTTTCCTTCCATTTTTGTATGTTTCCTTTCCATCCTTTAACTCATTCCTGCCTTAAAGGATCTGAAACTTCTCAACACACAAATCACGGCATCGAATGATAATAAAGGGTAATTAATAATTTTAAAGTATAGGAAACACGTATTTTACCTATATCACCTAATAAGGAAGGGAAAGTAAAACCATGCAATTTACATGAATAAGTAGGTGAAGGATTGAATAAATCTCTTGAATTGAGCACAATATATGTCATAAAATATGGGTTTATCAATATGTACTGTTGATTGCTTAATTTGCTGCATCGTCATGAGTTTTTCTTTCAATTTTCGTAGATAAATAGAATGAAATAAGTATATGTGTTCAATTCAATTTATTGCAGGAGCTGACCTTTTATTTTTCTTAGTTTTTATTCAAATAAAGTATCTGTTGAATTAGGATATAGGTATGTTATCAATAGTGCTAGATAAAAAAAGTGCCAAGGGGAGCATATATGGTTGTGACCTTGTATAGGGACTATTTTTTGTGTGTTTAATATGTGTTTTTTGTTCTAATGACTGAATATGCAATATTGCGGGACCTAATTAAAGTTTCCTTGACATTTTCATGTTTAATTAATTTGGATTTAGAATTGGATTTGTTGGAGTTAATTGAAGTCGCCTTTATAACATGCACTAAGACAAGATTATTTAAAATTCTGTAGGGCAGTGATAAAAACAATGGAGCTCATAATGGATGATCACACTACTCATGAAATTTGATATTTTGTAACTAAGTATATAAAAGAAGTAGATATGTGACACTTGTTGGAATTGTAATTCTTATTTACTTGTTATGACTTTACTTTTTGGTACTTTGTCATCAAAGCCTACTTTTGTGATGACAAGTTTTATATGTATGTCTTTTTTTATGGGGAAGTTTATATATTTGTTGGATTAGTTCAATATATATAATTTTATTTTGGTCTATGATTTTAAAATTATATATGAATTTTGCATGAAATATTAAGAAGTAAAATGAAAAAAAAATTCTGACCAAACTTATGGGCACGCTTAAAAAGGGTGGCTATATCTTAATTTTGGGCTTAACAAGCACGCTTAATAAGTGTGGCCATAACTTGGCAACCGGCATGCTTTAAAAGCGTACCCATATCCTCATCTATTGGCACGTTTTCTAAGTGTAGCCGTATCTTTTCGTATTTATAAATAGCCACGCTTTTGGAGCATAGCCATATGTTTACCCTATTGGCACGTTTAAAAAGTGTAGCCATAGCTTCCCCTATTGGCACGCTTTTAAAGAGTACCCAAAGCATACCTTCTGGGACGTTTTAAAAACGTGGCGATATGTGCACTTTTCGATACGCTTTTTAAATGTACCTATAGGTTAAGACCTATGGCCACGCTTTTTAAGCGTGGCAAGAGATGAAAGCGTGCCAACAAAAAAAGCGTGCCGATAAATCCACAAAAGCGTGGCGATATAGCAACCGGCACGCTGGCGGATGTGACCCTTTCAAAAGCGTGCCGATAGCTCAAAAAGCATGGCAAAAAGCTATCGACACGTTTTTTTGCACGTTTCGACACGCTTTTAAAGCGTGGCAGAAAACTTATTTTCTTGTAGTGCAAACTGAGTATTTTCTCCACTTTAATTTAATTTACATCATATGCAACATGTGCTCTGAATCTATTACTTTTTTTTCACACAAATAAGACAAATACATGCAATACTTAAAAAGAAAATTTTAATATAAAAAAAATTATTAT
>NC_029793.2:45395281-45405062 GCF_000816755.2 Arachis ipaensis | reverse complement strand
TCGTCACACTTTTAATGAATACCCAAAGCAAATATTCTGGAACGTTTCAAAAGCATGGCGATATGTACACTTTTCGGTAGGTTAAGACCTATGGCCACGCTTTTTAAGCGTGGCAAGAGATGAAAGCGTGCCAACAAAAAAAGCGTGCCGATAAATCCACAAAAGCGTGGCGATATAGCAACCGGCACGCTGGCGGATGTGACCCTTTCAAAAGCGTGCCGATAGCTCAAAAAGCATGGCAAAAAGCTATCGACACGTTTTTTTGCACGTTTCGACACGCTTTTAAAGCGTGGCAGAAAACTTATTTTCTTGTAGTGCAAACTGAGTATTTTCTCCACTTTAATTTAATTTACATCATATGCAACATGTGCTGGTTTATCATAGTTAATTTATCTCTGTTAACCTAAATTTTGATAATCTAACTAATTAATTATAATATAATTTTTGTGCAATTTATAAAAATCATTAAAAATAATTCCATTTAGCATTTATCATCTTTTCTCAAACCACACCTATTAATAAACAAAAAAATCCCAATGAACGGCTCAGGATATGCACGCCGATTGACTGGCAAGACCCATCCTAAGCAAATTCTAATACTCAGGAGACTGTCCTTTCTTCTCCTTCAATGGGTGGCTCAGGTTACACGCACCAATTTTGTATACTTTTGCTTTTGGCCGAAACTTGTATTTTGTAATATATAGCTTTGCATCACAATGTAAGAGTAGAAATTCACAGTCTTTTTTCTATTATCTGCATACCAAATTTACAACAAGAATAGTAGCTATCTTTTGAGACTTTTCTTTAGTTAATTGGTTAAGTTATCATGACATAAGTTAAATTAAGAGTTAATGTTAATTATGATAAGTTAATTTATTTTATTTTTTAAAGAATTATTCTTTACATTTAAGCAATTTTAACATCTAAGTTTATTCAATTAATTTAGAGGCATGTGCTTCTTCTTTTTTTTCTTCTTCTTCTTTTTCGATGCTTATTCTTCTTCTTCTTCTCCTTCTCCTTCTCCTTCTCCTTCTCCTCCTTCTTCTTCTTTGCTTTCTTTTTTGCATTCCTCCTCCTCCTCCTCATTCTCCTCCTTTTTTGCGTTACTTCTTTTTCACATATTTTTTTCTTATCGTCATTCTTTTGTTGTTGTTGCTGCTGTATTTTTTTTTTCCTCCTTCTCTCTCTGGTGAAAAAGCAGTAGAAAGTGAGGAGGAAGAGTTTCAAATTGTGCGGAACAGAAATGAACCGAAATTATATTCAGAAATGAACTGAAATTATATTTAGAATGAACCGAAATCATTAAGTAATTTCAATTCATTCTAAATATAATTTCAGTTCATTTCTGAATATAATTTCTGTAACACCGTAACTATCAATATGTCACGCTTTTGGCTGCGTCACTCTGATAGCTCGAGTATTACAACGACTCTTATAATATTTAATACTAAAATATGAGTCTGTTTAAAACTTAAATCGAACATTACAAAAACATACATTAATACTTACAAAAATAAATTACAATACTCATAGGAATTACATATATATATATATATATATATATATATATATATATACATATTACTTTACAAGCATCTCATATCAAAATCCTATCCCTCTTACAAAACTTGCAAAGTTAAAGACAAGGAAAACATAAATACTAAAATAACACAGAAATATCGTCTAACAGAAAAAAAATAAGCTTTTCCAAACTTCGTCGTCCATAACCTGAAAAAGAAAAGACCTGTAGGGAAGTGAGAACATCATCCTCGAAAGGGTTCGCACTATAGGTTGCAGAATTACTATAATAGGATACACGAGATAAAATCGTTACAGCGATTAATAACCGCCTTATGCGTCTTTTCAAAAGCAAAGGTTTACTATAAAAGAAAAATCTGAAATCTTTTCTGAAATATCAACTGTTCTTTTCTTAAAAATTCAAAAGGCTTTCAAAAGGTTTATCTATGCTTAACCAAATTAGTTTTCCATACTTTCCAAACTAGAAACATCAACCAGACATGGCCTTCGGCCCACCTCATGATCAACCATGGCTCTAGGCCCAGACAACCCAAACAACAACCAATCACCACAGTCCAACAGAGTCTCAGTCGCAAACACAAATAGGAAAGTTCAAGTACAAACAAACAGTTACTGCAAGTAGAACAATTAGCAGTTAATTACAAGTAATCACAAAGGAAAACCAAGTACAATGTGCACACCCAAACAATGTCACATAGATGCATATGATGAATGCTTGTCCTAGTGGCTGATGATATCATCTGTCGGTTATAGAGCCAACCCACAAGTCCTGGTAGCTAACCATTGGACTGTCCCTCTGTCGTGCATCCCCAACTCGAGTTATTCACAATCATAGTCATAATTCACATCCAACACCCTCACTGGTGTATATTCACGGGGGCGAGCTCATCCGGAACTTTCACAGTGTCCAGCCATACTTACGACATAGGGTCAGCAGAGTATCGAGTCTCAACCTGGAGCACGTGGTGGCTAGCCACTGCTTCTACCAGGAAAACTCGTATCTCAGATAATTGGAAGTGCAACAATTACAATATCAATAACTCAGCATATATGCATTTATTCTCAGCCATAAATCAACATTCATCTCAGCCATCCGGCTTAAATTCGTGATTCATAGTCAGCCATCCGGCTCATAACATATTCCGCAATCAGCCATAATTCATTATCATACACAGCCAGTCTGGCTCATAACAAAATAGCACTTCCACCATCCAACATCATCAAATTCATAAAATAATCATTCAAGCCATAAATCACTTTTTCTCAATTCACTTCACTTTGAAATCAAAATCAATTCTTTTCAGCCTTGGCTTTAAAGTTCCCATTCCTCAAATTTTCTCAGGCTCATAAGCCACTTTTACTCAAAGTAGGTTCCCCTTTTAAAACAAAGCCACACTCGGAATCCTCTTTCCAAAACTTCCAAAACTATGGCAATTTAAATATTTCGTTCGAAATATTTAAAATCATCCATTCAACAACGGGATTTTATAACAAAAGTTCCTCGGCAGAGTCTCAAGTCTTTAGGGGAGAATAACATAACCCATTTCCTCAATTTCGTTCAAAATCTTAAAAACCTTGGCTTCCTTATTTGAGTAATAAAAATAGAATCTAACCCAAACCGAGTCGTGAAATCAATTACTCCTTTCAAAATCGTTTCCTTTACTTAAGCAAAACCAGCTTCAATTCCATGATTAAATCTAAAGCATTTCAAACTGCTCAAAGAAATTGTTTTAGTCTTGCAAAAATTCATAATTCAAGGAGTACTTAAAACTTTTCCCCAAAATATTGAAAAATGAAACTTGTCAATAGACATTCAGGTTCTTTCAAAGTCACTGAAACTCCTCCAATTGAAATCCTCAAGTCAAATTCAAAGATATTAACTCTTTTCACATTTAAAACAACCTTAAAACATAAGTCTCATCTAAATAACTTGCTCCCAAAAGGGATACAATACTTTTCTTGAGAAACAAGACTAAATCACAATTTTCTTTTTAATAATTTATTTCGAAAGCATAAGTCATCCCTTTCTTAAATAATCCAAATAAAATAGTAGAAGTCTTTAACTCATAATTTTTCAAATAACATTTCAATGGAGTCCCGAATTCTATCGGAATTTTGACAGCACCTCCCCTAAAACTTGGACTCTGCCACGCTTTCTGGGTCCCATCCAAACCAATCTACAACCCTCTTTATAGGGTTCAAAACCAAATCAGCTCAAATTCCAACTGAACCCAAAGGTACATTCCATTTTCATATTTCAAAAAAACCAAATCAAACTCAAGTAAATTTTCAACGGATTAAACTTGATTTCAAAGTTGTAAAGAAGCGACTTTAAAGAAACACTTCAAAACCGTCCGTTTTACAAAACCAAATAATAATCGAATCAACCAAGCATTCATATTCATCCAAAATAACCAACATTACATAAGACTTATACAATCACTCAATTATACATTTTTACCACATAATATCCATATATAATAATTCCAATTTATAAAATATACTTTTCTAAAAAGGCCCCTACCTCGATTGTTGAAAATCGAAAACTCAAAAACGCGCCACAAACACATTCTCCCTCGGCCCGCAACTGCGGCAGCCGCAACCTCCTCTCCAAACCACTTTCTCAGCAACCACACGACTCTAATCGCAACATATAATAATCAGGTCTCGACCCCACGTTACCAAAACTCATATTCATTAACCATACACAACAGAATACTAACACGAGACTTTTCGAAACATAATTATTTACCGAAATAACAAAATAAAGCAGCTGCGATTCCGAATCGACCCGGCAATAGCTCCAACAATAACCCTAAGTGACAGTCGCGAGCAAAAACCCCGGTGATGGTGACTGTAACAACCACGCGGTGTTAAAACCTTTCCGGAATTCCAAAAGAACAGAAACTAAACTTAAAACTCTTACCGGCGGTGGAACTCTGTTGCAGCAGAGGCGTTCCTAGCAGTAGAGGCTCGGCCCGAAGCTTCGGCGGTGGTCCCGGAAGTCACAAAACCCCTCCCGGCGGTCAGAAACACCGAGACGCGGCTTCCTTCTCCAGCAGCGACACCTGCGGCGGCCTGAACCCTTTTTTTTACAGCGGTTTGGCTTACCATCATCAGCAGCGGCGAGCTCAGATGGTGGCAGTGGCGAGCCCTAGCGTCGACGACCACCACGGTGACAGCGGCGATGGCAGCATCGCTATTTGTCTCTGTGGCTGTTGCATTCTCTCAGCGGACTCCCTCTCACTCTTCGGGTTCTTCTCAAGCGACGACGGTGACTTCCTTCGGTGACGCCAGGAAGCGACGGCGATGCACGAAGCTCCTCCAGCAACGGTGACGCGTTGTTGACAGCTCCTCCAGCGGCGGCGACACAATCTCTCTCTCCTCTGGGCTCCTTCCTTCGCGACAATAATGGCGGCGACGGCTGGGCATCAACGACGACAACCCATGATTGCAGCGGCGCAGCTTGCTCGCTCGATCCCCAACTCTCGTTTCTACCATTGGATGTGCGACGGCGGCGAGCAGCTCGGTGGCGACAGCGAGGCCAACCGGTGCTAACTCGTCCCTCTCTCCCTCTCTTTCTTCTCCTGTTCTCCCTTCCCTCTGTTCCCCCTTTCTTTCTTTCTTTCTTTCTTTTTTTTTGTTTTATCTGATGTGTTTACCGAAGGAAAGCAAGTGTAGCGACTAGGTCTCATTTGGAATAAAGGAAAATGTGTGTTAATTAGGGTTAGGGGTATTTTAGTAATTTTAAATAAAAATAGGGATAATATAGTAATTAGAAATAAATTTTAATCCAACAATAATAGTGTATAAAAATACTATTTGTTCATTAATTTTACAAATTATTTTCAATAAAATGTTCAAACCCAAGAATTAGAAAATACTATTTATTCATCAATTTTATAAATTATTTTCGATAAAATGTTCAAACCCAAGAATTGAAAATAATATAATTAATTTCTTTATTTTCCAAAACAGCAGAATTAATATTTTAAAATATTAATTATTTAGTCCAAATCATATAAAATTCTTATTATCTCATAACTACTAACGTTATAATTTAAATATAGAAAAAAATTGAAATATCATGAAATTAAGCAAAATCTTTATTTTAATTATCAAAACTTGATTTAATTATTCTCAGTTAAATAATTTCTAAAAATAAAATCTCTAATAATAAATAAATTTAAAATCAGCTCAGAATAAGATTTTTCAAAAGTTCTAGTTCTTACAATTTCGGTTCATTTCTGAGTGAATTATTTTGTTATGATTCTTCTTGTTTCACTATCTTGAGAGAAATAAAACCAAGTAAAAGTGAAGAAAAATCAAACAAAAAAAAAAGAAATAAGAAGAAAAAATTCCTCAAACTTCTCATCATGTTCTTCTTTTCTTGTTTTGTTCATCTAATCAAATAAAAAAGAAAAAACACATAATGTTACAAAATCACTTGATGGATTTGGATGTGTTTTTGTTCATGATTCAATTTTATTTGTGTGTTTGTTTTCGAATTAAGTTTGTGTGTCGCAATCATTAAGTAATTCTGATTTATTCTGGATTTAAATAAGGTGCATTTAATCTGTACTTGTTTTGAAACGAGTTTACATTTTGAATTTAATTTTTGGTTCATTCTAAATATAATTTCGGTTCATTTCTATTCTGTACAATTCAAAACTCTTCCTCCTCACCTTCTACTGCTTTTTCACCAGGGAGAGAAGGAAGAAAAGAAAAAAAAATGCAGCAACAACAACAACAAAAAAATGACGATAAGGAGAAAACACGTGAAGAAAAAGGAACGCGAAAAAGAAGAAGGAGGAAGAAGAGGAGGAACGCGAAAAAGAAGGCGAAGAAGAAGAAACTCCGTGCGTAAACGAGCGTAAGAAGAAGAAGGGTTTGTAATCACGCTCTTTTAATGATAGTGGCTTTTGTTGGTGTTGAACCTATTTGGATGAATTTGAATGAAAAAAAATATTTAAATGTATAGGAAACATATTCTTTAATTGAGAAAGAATGGATACAATAATTAAAAAAAAACATAATTCTATAATTCTAATTGCCATAAATATACTACTAATGTTGATAGTGGTAAATTGATATTGATATCAATAATTAATTTCTATAGTTATTTTTGCACTACTAATTGCCATAAATATGATACTAATGTTAATAGTGGTAAGTTGATATTGATATTAATAATTAATTTCTATAATTATTTTTGTCCTACTAACCTAGGTTATATATATATAGTGTTTCTTTTGCGATTTGTGAGTCTAAATCTAACAAGCAAAGCATTCTTTTTTTCTAATTTGTTATTCTTTTTTGATTGAGCAATTGTTTCCAAGGAGTTTTGTAGGTCAAGTTTAAGTCTCATTCTCTCCACGCTTTCTATATTTATCCGAAAATATTCGAAGTGGAGCATCTAATAAGATTGAATTTTCTCAATTTAGGTTCATTTTTGAAAAATTCGTTCAAATTTGAAGATGCAATTTCAAAGATTGGTACTATATTTAAATTTTCTTCTCTTAAACTTTTGTATTAAAATAATTTTATAACATACTGTGATTTTTTCAGAAACTACCTGCCTTTTGGTGCATCAATGCAATGTCATTGAGGAAAATAAAGGTCAATTTAGTTTGGTAATTTTAACCAAAAAATGGTCTGAATTTGTACGGATTCTAAATATTTGATCTTATGATGTTATTTCAATTGGTTGTCATTACTAGAATGACTCTAATCTATACGTATCTAAGGATTAGAATAGCTTAAATATTATTTAAATAATTTAGTTCTAATATTAGTATTTGATTAAATTAGTTTTAGAGAAATTTAAATTGTTGCCTCAATTTATATATTATGACTGTTCTTTTTGGATATGTTATTTTTTAATTTTTCAATATAAAATTTCTTTATTTTTTCAATTTTTAAGTTTTTTTTTTTCTTGGATATATGCATCATTTTTTTTTATTTTTTGTATTTCAGATTAGGAATACAATTATTAAGAGAAATGTAATTCATCAATATACTGAAGTGATTAAAAATTTAATTATATTGTGTGGACACAAAATTGATTAATTAAGATTAAAGTATGAAAAAAGAAAAAGAGTCACAATACGTGATTTTGCTTTTCTTGTCCATGTATAAAAATATGCGAAAGAAAAGAAAAATTAAAACATCACCATTTAAAATAAAAATAGTTAATCATCATGCGTATGAAAGGGGATTGAGAATGCATAACATATTACTTTTTTATTAATTAAATTATTACAATTCAAAGTAATTTTAATAAAATAATTTAAAATTATAATTTCAACCTTATAAGACTATGCCATTTGAGTTATTACTCATTGGCAAATTTGGAAAGATAGGAGACTCGAACCTGCAACCTCTTAATTAAGTATGGGGAGTCTATGCCATTTGAGCTATTACTCATTGGCGTGCATGGTACAAGTTATTGAACAATTTATTATCATGTGCATAGCACGAGTTATTAATATATATAATAAGTAATAGTAAATTTTCTTTCACATATTTATCATTTAAAAATTTTATAATTTTGACATAGTCTTTTTTTTTATCATATCTAATGATTACTGTCTACTATCCTATCAATAGTATCACCTATAGTAAATTATACGAAGAAAAAGTATAGAAAATAAAGACCAGAATTATAAGGCTATAAAAAGTCCCATCCAAGTTTGGCAAGAATAAAATGGCTTACATAGAAATAATTATTTTACTGAATTAGTTGATTCTTTTACTAAATTTTTTTAAGTAATGCTAAGTTCAATTTGTAAATAGAGTTTAATTTTGATATACTGACAGTGTAAAATATTTTACACAGTCGTGCAATCACATCCGTTCTTTTGGATGACTATTCACGTATTCAATGTAAAAAGTAGTTATTTTTACTGATATGTCAGTATATAATTGGATGCATGTGTAAAACTACTTTACATTGTCAGTGCATCAAAATTAAATTTTTAAAAATATTTGTAATTCATATTTTAAGTTAATTTTATAAGTACGTCATTCTACAAGTTAAAGACAATTCTTTTTAATAGCTTTGTAGAAGCTAATAGCTCTTATATTGAATTTATTTTGTAGTACGATAAAATTTATTGTTCAATCAAAAACTATTTGACAAAAATATTTGAAAATGAATGGGTATAAAGGAAGGTCTATGTCTTCTCAAATTTTGAGATTGAAAAATCAAGCGGAATTTAATTTCTTATATTATTCACTCATTTATTCTTAATTTGGTACTTTTAATTTAATTTTTTTTGTTCAATTAGATGTTATTAGACTCTTGAGTGGATAAAAAAAACTTATATCATGATAAAAAAATAAGGAGAAGTGACCAGTACATTGTAATTGATCTTCATCATTTATGGTACGTATGTAAAATTTTAATATTTTAATGTGAATATTTTTTTTGGTAATAATTATGTGTTGTAGTGCAAAATCTTTTTTTTTTCTTTATATATTTCTACTTATTTCTCTTAATTCTTGCTTTCATTTAGAAAGGAGAAAAAAAACAAGATGTACACTGTGATGTCAATTTACAATCTAATTAATTGATCATCTATGTGATCACTAAACAACCGAATACATAATTATTCTCTAATTTACAAAATTTAACAAAGACATTGGTAAGCATATTGGTTTAGCATTTATTTATATATTTTATTTATTTATATTATATTTGTAATCATATTATATATATTTTTATCAATATATATTTTTTAAAAAATATCATTAGTGTTAGCACATGGTGTATTAAATAAATAGAATAATAGAAACACGTAACTATTTTATTTTCAGTCAAGATTCAGAAAAATATTGTAATATAGACTTGCAATATCAGCATATTAATAGTGAAGTGGAGAAAAAAAATGTAATATTATATCAATTTTTTAGGTGTACGGATTATTACACTTGTTGGTTATAATATAACCTAGTTAAATCGGTGAAGAGTTGGGTCCTTGATTATGAATAGTCTATTTTTGTGTTATTTGATTAATAAATTTAATTAAAATTATCTTTTTTTTCGTACTCTAATTCTTATTTTCATAACACCTTATAGATACGAAATTGATCTTTTTGACTAAGTTTTATTTATATTTTTACGTTCTTGTTATTTTATTTATTTGTTTATTCATTGTTCTATTAACTTTATATTTTTTTATATTTTTTGTTGTATAATTTGTTGAATTATAATATCATCCTTTGATGTGAATGATGATTT
>NC_029793.2:45375099-45395223 GCF_000816755.2 Arachis ipaensis | reverse complement strand
TTCGGATATAGTCATTAAATGACAAATTTTTTTTGAAAGAGAATAAAAATTATATATGAAAATAAATAAAAAATAATGAAACGAATAGCATCTATCTTTGACTATGGGATTTTGCATTACTTTACCCACGTCATTGATGGTCAAAGTAGTCAGAATATAATTTTATGGAGAGTGTTAATACATACACGTTAAAATTTAGAATGTTTTATATAAATAAAATAAATATTTATTTATCAATATATATAATTCTTGAATACATCAATTATGTGTAATAAATATACAAATTTCAGACGATGTACTTTTGAAATAAGTAAGATTTGAAATTGTCCAGATTTTGATTTCACCTGTAATGTATAATTAGGATTATGAAAATATGGAGACATCAATTAATTAAAACACATCATCGAGATATTGAATTTTTGGGATTAGTGTTATATATTTTTGAGTTTATTTTAGAAAAAAAATTTTTATTATTATTTAGATTGTTTAGTTATATTACGATAATTTTAAGTTAATAGATCAGAATAAAAACAAAAAAATTTTAAGGCATTTTAGGTTAGTTAGTGTTTTGAGATGTTACCTAAAAACAAAATCAATTTCGACCTAGACGTGAGGTTCAAATGTTTTAGAGTGAGAGTTTCGACTTATTCGTCGAAAAGGCGGTTTATCCGACATCCTCGCCTAGACAGTAGTGGAGAATGCCTGCAAGAGATTTTGGTGCCTAAGTCAGCAAAAGTTTATGTAGGTTTTAAGGGACTCACATAAAATACGAGTAGTATGCCACAACTTGCTGTTCCTTGACTTAAAACCTACATAAACTTTTGTTGACTTAGGCATCAAAATTCTTTACAAGCATTCTTCACTATCATCCAGGCGGATAAACCGCCTTTTCGGTGACCAAGTCGAAACTCTCACTCCAAAGTATTTGGACTCCACGTCTTGGTCCAAATTAATTTTGTTTTTAGGTAACTCCTCGGAACACTAACTAACCTAGCTAAAATGCCTTAAAATTATTTTGTTTTTATTCGAATCTATTTAATTTAAAATTATTATAATATAACTAAACAATAAAAAATATTTTTTTCTAAAATAAACTCAAAAAATATAACATCAATCCTAAAAATTTAGTACCTTAATGATGTGTTATACCTTGTTTAGTTAGTTGATGTCTTCGTATTTTATAATCCTAATTATACATTACAGATGAAATTGAAATCTAGTCAATTTTAAATTTTACTTATTTTAAATCCACATTGTCTAAAAATTGTGCATTTATTATACATAACCAATGTATTCAAGAATTATATATATATTGATAATTATAAAGTCATGATCTAAAAAAAAGAATTTAGTAACTTGCTAATAGGAACCCACACACTAGTTTTCACGTGGTATTCTAAAGAATCATAAATTAAAATATTTGTAAATATGTATCATTTGTATCTTTACCGTAACATTCTCTTAAATTAAAATATTTGTAAATATGTATGATTTGTATCTTTACCTAAATTAAAATATTTGTAAATATGTATCATTTGTATTTTTATTGTAACATTCTCCTAATTTTATTCCCAATTATTTCTCTATAAATAGTCTTATTTTGCTTTTTCAATACGGAGAAATAGTTATTGTAACACCCTACCATACAGAGTCTTATGCTTAAGTCATAATTCAGAGATGGCAAGGTATTACGACCTCTAAAACAAAAATTTAGTACGTATAGTAGTATGAATAATTGATTATAACTAGGAGCCTTTGTAGAAAAAGGGGTAAACAAAAACCGTAACTCGAACGCGCAACACTCCGATCGATAACGTAACGAGCAAAGGATAAGCTAACGCAAGATCATATATATAAAGAGTGTCAAAAACGGGAATATCAAGACTCGAAATCCGGCTGCGAAGATAACCGGTCCGAGCATAATAATATATACATATAATAAAATAAGGAAACCCCAAAGGAAACCCAAAGGGACACAAATACATACAACCTATTCTCCAAAATCCCCTCTAGAAGGAGTCATCACAGTGTATTATTCAATGGAGATAAAAGTATCTAAAAAAGATATATAAATCAAAATTTAATAATTATCACAAAATATTAATATCAAAATAATGTATATTATAAAAAATACATACACGTTAAAATTTAGAATGGTTTATATAAATAAAATAAATATTTATTTATCAATATATATATAATTCTTGAATACTTTGATTATGTATAATAAATGCACAATTTTTAGACGATGTGCATTTAAAATAAGTAAAATTTGAAATTGACCAGATTTCAATTTCATTTGTAATGTATAATTAGGACTCTAAAGATACGGAAATATCAATTGACTGAACAAGGTATAACACATCATTAAGGCACTAAATTTTTGAGATTGATGTTATATTTTTTGAGTTTATTTTAGAAAAAAAAATATTTTTCATTGTTTAGTTATATTACAATAATTTTAAGTTAAATAGATCAGAATAAAAACAAAATAATTTTAAGGCATTTTAGCTAGGTCTAGGTTAGTTAGTGTTTCGAGGAGTTACCTAAAAACAAAATTAATTTGGACCTAGACGTGAGGTCCAAATGCGTTGGAGTGAGAGTTTCGACTTGTTCACCGAAAAGGCGGTTTATCCGCCTGGATGGTAGTGGACAATGCCTGTAAAGAATTTTGATGCCTAAGACAACAAAAATTTATGTGGATTTTAAGGGACTCACATAAAATACAAGTCTGCCACATCCTGCAGTCCCTTGGCTTAAAACCTACATAAACTTTTCCTGACTTAGGCACCAAAATCTCTTGCAGGCATTATCCACTACTGTCCAGGCGAGGATGTCGGATAAACCGCCTTCTGGCGAATAAGTCGAAACTCTCACTCTAAAACATTTGGACCTCACGTCTAGGTCCAAATTATTTTTGTTTTTAGGCAACATCTCGGAACACTAATTAACCTAAAATGCCTTAAAATTATTTTGTTTTTATTATGATCTATTTAACTTAAAATTATCATAATATAACTAAACAATCTAAATAATAAAAAATATTTTTTTCTAAAATAAACTCAAAAATATATAACACTAATCCCAAAAATTTAATATTTCGATGATGTGTTACATCTTGTTTAATCAGTTGATGTCTCCATATTTTCATAGTCCTAATTATATATTACAGGTGAAATCAAAATCTCGACAATTTTAAATCTTAGTTATTTCAAAAGCACATCGTCTGAAATTTTTATATTTATTACACATAATTGATGATTCAAGAATTATATATATTGAAAAAAATATTAATATCAAAATAATGTATATTATAAAAAATACATACACGTTAAAATTTAGAATGTTTTATATAAATAAAATAAATATTTATTTATCAATATATATATAATTCTTGAATACATCGATTATGTATAATAAATGCACAATTTTTAGACGATGTGCATTTAAAATAAGTAAAATTTGAAATTGACTAAATTTCAATTTTATCTGTAATGTGTAATTAGGACTATGAAGATACGAAGACATCAACTGACTGAACAAGGTATAACACATTATTAAGGTACTAAATTTTTGGAATTGATGTTATATTTTTTGAGTTTATTTTAGAAAAATAATATTTTTCATTGTTTAGTTATATTACAATAATTTTAAGTGAAATAGATCAGAATAAAAACAAAATAATTTTAAGACATTTTAGTTAGGTTAGTTAGTGTTCCAAAGTGTTACCTGAAAACAAAATTAATTTGGACCTAAACGTGAGGTCCAAATGCTTTGGAGTGAAAGATTCGATTTGTTCACCGAAAAGGCGGTTTATCCGCCTGGATAGTGGTAGAGAATGCCTGTAAAGATTTTTTATGCCTAAGTCAACAAAAATTTATATAGGTTTTAAGGGACTCACATAAAATACGAGTCTGCCATAACCTGCAGTTTCTTGACTTAAAATCTACATAAACTTTTGCTAACTTAGGCACCAAAATCTCTTGCAGGCATTTTCCACTACTGTCCAGGCGAGGATGTCGGATAAATCGCCTTACGGCGAATAAATCAAAACTCTCACTTTAAAACATTTGGATCTCACGTCTAGGTTCAAATTAATTTTGTTTTTAGTTAACATCTCGAAACACTAACTAACCTAACATGCCTTAAAATTATTTTGTTTTTATGCTGATCTATTTAACTTAAAATTATCGTAATATAACTAAACAATCTAAATAATAAAAAAATATTTTTTTTTCTAAAATAAACTCAAAAATATATAACACTAATCCTAAAAATTCAATATCTCGATGATGAGTTACATCTCGTTTAATCAATTGATGTCTCCGTATTTTTAAAGTCCTAATTATACATTATAGGTGAAATCGAAATCTGGACAATTTTAAATTTTACTTATTTCAAAAGCACATCTCTAAAATTTTTATATTTATTACACATAATTGATGTATTCAAGAATTATATATATTGATAAATAAATATTTAAAAATTAATTAACATTAATTTAAATATAAAATAAATAAGAATATTAATTTTAAAATAGACCATAGTTATGGACTAATGACAGTTATAAAGTTAATAAATAAGAATATTAGTTTAAAAATAGACCATGGTTATGGACTAATGACAGTTATAAAGTTACTGTCTAATAAAACAAAATTAGTAATTTACTAATAAAGACACACACTAGTCTCCACACGTGGTACTTTAAAAAATCAGAAATTAAAATATTTGTAAATATGTATTGTAACACCCTCACTATCAGAGGTCACGCTTCCGGCTGCGCTACTCAGATAGCAAGAAGTATTACCACTACTATACATACTAAATACTAGAATAGGAGCCTGTGACTTGATACTGTATCGGTGATTTCTTTGAAAATTAGAAATAAATACTTTATTTTAAGAAAAATACAAGCAAGCATAGATTCATATACAAGATTCCTTACATAATAACTCAATATAATATACGTATAAAACATACAATTCCTATCCCTCTTACAAACTTGTAATAACAAAGACGAAGGGAGAAAATAATCTAATTAATACAACAACATATAAACTAAACGTAGTATAACTCTTCTTAATGCTTCTTCATCTGGTTCCTGAAAAGGTAAAACTGTAGGGGGTAAGAACCTAACCACACGGTCTAACCACGGAGTTTCAAAGTTGTCATAAGAAGATATTCAATAAGAAAACTGTTTTTAAATTCAGTGATTATCATTGCCTTATGAATCCTTTTAAAATCCAAGAGCTAATCGTTCAAAACCTTTTCAAAGAAACAATGTTTAATATTTTCAGAAATCCAAAGTCTTTCTTTTCTCATAAGCAAATCTCAATCAGAAACCAACCACGCAATCAAACAACACAATCATTAATTCAGCACCAAAGTCCATTCTCAAATGTAACACGCCAGGACAAACACAGGCAAGACAGACAAGGAAAGCACAAGTAGGAAGCAGTTACAGCAAATAGTTCAAGTAGTGGTTAAGAACAGTTTAGCAATTAGGAAAACCAAAACAAGTTCAAACGCAAGCAAAGCATACAAATGCATATGATGCATGCCTGTCCTATGGCTGATGAGGCTCATCTGTCGGTTATCCAGCCAACCCGACAAGTCTGAATTGTCCTTAGACTGTCCCCCGACGTGCATCCCCAAGAGTCTATGCATAGCTTTTTCTCAAATAATCAATATTGCTCAATGGGGGTAACATTCCCGGGAATTTATATAGTGTCCGGTCACACTTACGTTGTAGGGTCAATAGAGTATCGAGTTTTCAACCTGGTACACGTGGTGGCAAGCCACGACACTTAATCCAGAGAACCTCGTATCTCAGATATTTCAAATTCATAAGCTATATAAATAATTCAAAGATCATATCTCAATATTCTCAACATGATAATCATTCATCAATCCAAATCTCATTTCTAAATTCATTGAAAAACCATATTTCAAAGAAAATCCTCATCAATCCTTATCATCCTTCTTTCTATCCCGTTCATTAACAATCCCAATTCAAAACATAATTCTTTCTTTGATAAATAAATCAATCTTAAAACATATAATGTTTAAAAACAAATCTTTCTGATTAGTTACTTCAAATAAAACTTCCAATTTTATAAAATTTCGGCAGCATCTCCTCTAAAAAATGGACACTGCCACCCTTTTTGGGTCCAACTAAACCAAACCAAACGCCTGTTAATCAGTCAAATCACTTCCAATAACCATTATCACAACAACACTCAATCCAAGAAAATTGCAAAATCCAGAATTCAATCAACCAATCCTATAAATCACAATTTAAACCGACTTCAACCAACAGCATCAATCAATAGTTAAGAATTCTCAGTCTTCTCAAATAGTTTCAAACAAAACCATTCCTCAAACACTTTTCGAATCATTTCCAAAATAGCAAGTCATGCTCAATAAATAACCCGTTTTCAAATATCAAGTCCTTTCCAAATTTATTTTAAAATCAAATTCCGATATCAAAACAGATTTAATATCAAATCAAATCTCAATATTAAATCTTTTCTAAAATCAAACCATTTCCAAAATTAACCTAAAAGGCAATAATAAATCTTCTCTAATAATTCAAGGAAAACCACTTTAACAACATCAATCAACTAATCCAAATATCCAACTTTCTCAATCGATCAGTGTATCAAATAAACTAATAATCTCATTCAACCAAAACAACTCGATTCAATTCATAAGACTCACAAAATCACAAAAATATATTTTACTGGTCAATATCGATTTATAACAACCCTGTAATGTAAAATAGATTTAAGAAAAATCCCTACCTCGATTAACCGAGTTCGCACAAATTTGTTGTGATAATTCCCTCCCCTTTTAATTCATGGCAGCAGCTGCGACTCTCACGCAATTGGAACGGCAGTGGCAGGAACCGGAACAGCAACATTGTTAATCTTCACAGCAGTGGCCATGGTTGCAGCAAAATGGAAGATTCAAATTGGATAGGAATTAAAAGCAATTACAACCCTGGGGATTCAAGACAAAGTAAGGACTAGAATTAAAATCAAAACATGGAAACCATAGCAGTAATAAAACAGAACATACAAATTGACCAAACCTAAGGAAAAGATCAGACCAGTACCAAGATAATAAAATCAGATCTAGCAGCAGCTTCAGCAACCCCGCGGCAACACTAGCGTCAATACTCAACCTAATTGTAGCAGAAAATAGGATAAAAGCAAAGTAAAAATAAAAGTAGAACAAGTTTAAGGAAGCGAAGGACCTAAAGCGGAATAGAGGCAGCAAAGATACATCTATCAGTGACTAACAGCAGTGTAGAGTTCAGTGGTGGTCACGGCGGCATTTGACGGCGGCATACAACAGAGAAACTTGTGATGACAAGCAGACCTAGGCTTCAGTGGCGGCAGAGGCGTTCTCCGGCGGTAAGGGCGCGGCCAGAAGCTTCAGAGGCGGTGGATCTGACAAGGATGGCGATGGTGACAAGGCTCGGGCTAGACGGGCCGGCGGCGACGGGTCAAACACGCATCTCCTCTCCCGCGGTTTTGGCGGCGGTGATGGCTTGGTGACGACGAAGGCTACTTCCTCCTCGCGCTCAGCCATCTCATCGGCGACTGGGCAAGGCGCGGCAACAGCGGCGGCCTTCACGCCTGCGACCGTGACTACGATGGTGACGTTCCTCTCTCTCCTAAGCTCTCTCTCTCTCTTCGCGGCTCTGATTCCTTCGGCGACGCGACGGCGGCGACCGTGGGCTCCTCGCCGGCGCCGTTCCTCCCCCACTCTCCTCTTCTTCTCCCTGTCCGCTTTTCTTTCTCTCTTCTTCACCCCCTTTCCCTTCCTTTCTTGCTTCCCCGTTCCTTACTTTCCCTTTCTGAAAGGTGTGTATGTGTTTAGATTAGGTTAGGTTTAGTAATTGTATAATTAAGGTAAAATTAGGTTTAGATAAAATTGGGATTAAGTTAGATATTTTTATTAAAATATTAGGTATAGTAGTATAATTTTATAAAATAAATAAAAAGTAGGATCAAAATATTAATATCAAAATAATGTATATTATAAAAAATACATACACGTTAAAATTTAGAATGTTTTATATAAATAAAATAAATATTTATTTATCAATATATATATAATTCTTGAATACATTGATTATGTATAATAAATGCACAATTTTTAGACGATGTGCATTTAAAATAAGTAAAATTTGAAATAGATCAGATTTCAATTTCATCTGTAATGTATAATTAGGACTATGAAGATACGGAGACATCAACTGACTGAACAAGGTATAACACATCATTAAGGCACTAAATTTTTGGGATTGATGTTATATTTTTTGAGTTTATTTTAGAAATTTTTTTTTCATTGTTTAGTTATCTTACAATAATTTTAAGTTAAACAGATCAGAATAAAAACAAAATAATTTTAAGGCATTTTAGCTAGGTTAGTTAGTGTTTCGAGATGTTACCTAAAAATAAAATTAATTTGGACCTAGACGTGAGGTCCAAATGCTTTGGAGTGAGACTTTTGACTTGTTCATCGAAAAGGCGGTTTATCCGCCTGGATGGTAGTGGAAAATGCCTGTAAAGAATTTTGATACGTAAGTCAACAAAAATTTATGTAGGTTTTAAGAGACTCACATAAAATACGAGTCAGCCATAACCTGCAATTCATTGGCTTAAAACCTACATAAACTTTTGCTGACTTAGGCACCAAAATATCTTGCAGGCATTCTCTACTACTGTCCAGACGAGGATGTCGGATAAACTGCCTTTCCGGTGAATAAGTCGAAACTCTCACTCAAATATTTGGACCTCACGTCTAGGTCCAAATTAATTTTGTTTTTAGGTAACATCTCAGAACACTAACTAACCTAAAATGCCTTAAATTATTTTGTTTTTATTTTGATCTATTTAACTTAAAATTATCGTAATATAACTAAACAATCTAAATAATAAAAAATATTTTTTTCTAAAATAAACTCAAAAATATATAACACTAATCCCAAAAATTCAATATCTCGATGATGTATTACATCTCATTTAATCAGTTGATGTCTCCGTATTTTCATAGTCCTAATTATACATTACAGATAAAATCACAATTTGAATAATTTTAAATCTTACTTATTTCAAAAGTACATCATCTGAAATTTTTATATTTATTACACATAATTGATGTATTCAAGAATTATATATATTGATAAATAAATATTTATTTTATTTACATAAAACATTCTAAATTTTAACGTATATGCATTTTTTATAATATAAATTATTTTGATATTAATATTTTGTGATAATTATTACATGAACTCTTTTTATTTTGCTAAATCATAATTAGTTAATAATAATAATCCTATTTTAACATAAATATCAAAAGTATTTTCTATAAGAATAATATTATTATTTTTTTATATATTTCTTAAATTAATTTCATTTATTTTTTTAGCCTTTTTATGGTGAAATGAAAAATCAATATTTTTAATAAAAAATAAAAATGGATTAATATTAATTTAAATATAAAATAAATAAAAATATTAGTTTTAAAATAGACCATGGTTTAAGACTAATGACAGTTATAAAATTATTGTCTAATAAAACAAAATTTGTAACTTATTAATAGAGACACACACTAGTCTCCACACGTAGTTCTTTAAAAAAGGGGTAAGTACGATTTTGGTCCCTTAAGTTTAGTGCCAGAATCGAATTCGTCCCTCTTGTTATTTTGCCATTAAAATCGTAAGGACGATTTTAATACGAAAAAAAACATTAAGGACGATTTTAATGACAAAATAACAAGAGGGACGAATTCGATTCTGGCACTAAACTTAAGGGACCAAAATCGTACTTACCCCTTTAAAAAACTACAAATTAAAATATTTGTAAATATGTATCATTTGCTTCTTTACCATAACATTTTCCATAATTGATTATGAATCTTTATTTTTTTTACAAAGATGTACCCCTTAAAAATTCTAGCTTGATACTAATTGAAAGTGTAAAAAATGCATAAAAAAGGGGGAAATTATTTTAATTCTGACTTAAGAATTAAAAATCATTTCTAGTCTTTGACTTGTTTAAAGCGGTAATGAAAGTTAACATATTAGAGTGCAAGCTAGATAAGTTTGTTAAAATAGATTTTGAGATAACAGATTTTTTAAGAGATATCTTTTGAAGTATTTGGATGACTTTAATTTTTTTTGAAGTTTTTGAACTATCTTAGGTATGCCAAAAATATGTAAGTTGCTTCTAAACTCAAGAAAAAATAAATGCACAATCAAAGAACTGAAAATAAGAGGTAAAGGGATCAAATGAGGTACACAAATAATATATATTAGTTCAATTTAAAATGCCTACATCTACTCCTCAACTAATTTGAGACTTACTCTAATAAAATGAGGTGGATTCTTTGGTGTAGAACGAGGTATTGCTTCTACACATAGAAAATTGGTGGCGATGTGAGATGAGGACAAGTGTCCGTTAAAGAACAAATTCTGCGCTGTGTTGCAGGTTGTGCAGAAGGCCTGTCCTAGAAGCTCCCGTTGTTAGTTAATGATAATATTACTAATTAAGAGTTTTTTTGTAAAGGGCCTCATAATGGGTTGAAAAACAAATTTTTTTGTGTAAAGTGAGTTTATTGATTAACGTTGGGACTATTTTGGGCTATAAGCAATTTATTGTGAATGAATTTGAATAGGAATGCCTAACGTGGGCTTATTTTATATGTCAGAAAATATGGGCTTATTTGGTTGCTTTAGGTGTTTAGGAAATTAAAATGTAATTTAAAAAAACATATCAAAATCAAATACAAAGTGAAGTGGTGTAAAAAGAAAATGAAGCATGAAAAAAAAATATTAAGAATGGTACATTACTAGAACAAAATAATAATAAAAAGAATTGGATTAATAATAATAGGGTAAATTACCAAAAATACAATCGAATAATTTTATCATTGAAAGAATGTATTTGAGTTTTGTTATTGACAAAAATTCTGTCAAATAATTTTAAAATGCGACAAAAATATTCAACATTAAATAAGTATTTATCAAAAAAATACTTTAGAGATTGTGCTTTTAATGCGGTATTTTGCAAGTATAATTAAAAAAATGTGGTATTTTTTCTTAAAATTTGCAAATTTTTTTGTTAAGCATATAGTTTTTTGTGATTTGTGAAAAGTATTATTGATTGTTGACAAAAAAAAGTAAAAAAAAATATAAAAAATAACGAAAAAATCACCAAATTTTACGGATAAAAATAACTCATTTTTTCTAATCATATTTGCAAAAATTTTCATTAAAATTCAATCTGTAAAGTATTTTTTAAAAAATACGTATTTAATGTTAGACAGTTTTGTCAATATATTAAATTATTTGAAGATATTTTTGTTGATAATGAAATTCAATCAACGTTCAATTATTCGGATACATTTTTGGTGTTATATCCATAATGTCATCTTTTTTCTCCATTTTTTCCTAAAAAAGAAATCATTTTACCATTTGGCTGTAAAAAGAACGTTTATTTTTTTCTTTTAATTAGATGAATGTTTTGTCCTTTTTAATTTGGTTTAATTACTCTGTTGGTCCCTATAGTTTCGCGAAATTTTCAATTAGGTCCCTATACTTTTTTTTTCTTTTAATTGAGTCCTTGCACTAATTTTTTTTAATTGGGTCCCTACACTTTTTTTTTTCCTTTTATTTAGGTCCTTATACCAATTCTTTTTTTTTAGTTGGGTCCCTATAAAATTAAGCCAATTACTACTAAGAGGGACTTAATTGAAAAAAAAGTAGTACATGGACCCAATTAAAAAGAAAAAAAAGTATAGGGACCTAATTAAAAATTTCATGAAACTATAGGGACTAACAGAATAATTAAACCTTTTAATTTTATTTTATAAAATCAAATGTGAACTTCATTTTGTTTTCCTCTTTTCATTCACATTTATCAACAAGAAAAAGTCTAGAGGGCTAGTAACTTTGTTAAATTCTGGCCAGCATCTAACCAGTAAAAAAAAGTGAGCCATTGGATGAAATCTCACACCAATCTCACACCATTAAAACCATCATTGATAGCTATTTGATGGCTGCAAATCACAAAAGTTGCTGCCCCTAACATTCCTCTATCAACAATATACTCAACTACTCTATAACAATCATTATGCGGTCATTCATACCTTATACATGAATATTCATATTCATTTTACACCAAATAGCATCCAATTAGTTTTTATCATAATCAATTATGAAAAAACAAATTATACATATAATAATTGATATAAGTCACTTTGTGCACAACTAATCTAAACAATTCCTACAAGAGTCTTCAATGTATTTATAGAAATATTTGTTCAAGAGACTTTTAGGATACAGAAGCTGCTACACATTCTCAGGCTACAACGACACAACTCTTAGGAATGCAAATATGGCAGATTCTGCAAAAGAAGCAGTCGAAGACTACGCAGCTAAAAAGGTGGCGTGAAGAACAATACAACAATGTGAACTAAGCAGAAAATTCTGCAAGATCAATTTCCTTGCACATCTACAAAGCAATAGAAAGTAAAAGATCAGATATTTAGATGATGTTCAATCTATAATCAAAAGGAGTAAAAAGGGACCACATTAGTTGTAGCATTTCAAAATTTTTCCTTTCTCTTTTGAATTTGGGAGGTTTGTTTCAGCTACATGTCCATGACTTTTATGAATCAGTAACTTCCATAAAATATTTTGCAAATGTAGATAAGCTCATGGTCAAAATTCTGTTTTAAAGTTTTAGGTTCCTATGACCATTAAAACTTCCAAAAACCAAAAAAAAAAAAAACAATGGTTTAGGAAAAAACATTTAGATTTAGCTTTTCTTTAGGTTTTCTTCTTTACTTTGCAAACTATAAAAGGCTGAAAATGATGATTGAGTGAAGGAAATGAAGGACATTTGTAATTTATTTTTAAATGAGACAACAAAATGGATAAGGCCTGGTAATAGTGCATTGCAGAATGTAGAGTTAAAAAAAAATAAACAAATCAACCATCACAATATTTAACTAATTCAAAAGTTCATCCGGCGAAAAGAATTTTTCCTAAACAATGAAAACGATTAAACTAGCTTCTATAATGATGAATATTGTCCTATAAAGGTAGAATAAAAAATATTGTTCGCATAAAAAATTATAAATATTGTCCTACAAAGGTAGAATCAAAATTCTAACCTTTCCTTAGGAAGCACATGACATCTTCGCCCAAACAAGACCATACCCACATTTCAGAGACAAAAAAAACTTACGCGATAATAGTTTCATCTGGATTTTGGTCAAGGAAAATACACAATGCTTACCTCTACTAGCAGATTACGATTGACGCCAGTCTTGACCAACTCTTGTCCTCCGTTTTTGGCGCAGTGACGTCGTTCTACTCGCCGAACCGCGCACTCTCTAGTGAAGTCAACCAATCTATCCCAATACATGTTGAGCCGCCATCCAGAGGAGATTAATCTTGCTTTGGTGCCATCGGAGGAGGACCAACTTCTTCTCTCTATCTAGGGTTTTTTTTTCTCCTGTGTCAAGTTCTTTATCTAGGTTACACTCTTTTTATTTTCTGCGAAGCAACCTGAAGCCACCAGAGCCATTTTTTCTCCTCCATTTACAAATAGTTTAGAAATAAAAAACCCCACCTCAGCCATTTTTCTCCTCCATTTACAAATAGTTTAGAACAAAAAAAACCCACTTCAGAGAGGCCCATTATTAACTATCATAACGGATTGCGTAATACAACCTAATTAACATATTTTATTCGGTAACATCCTAAACTCATGTGCTTCAACACTCTCATGTTTTCACTGTCTTCACTGCATATTATCACTAGCTTTTTCAAATTTGGTCTCCTAGAGTGAACAAGTGTCGCTGAATTATCCTACCACCAGCTTTCTATACGTGTGGAACATACCTCCTTTTCTACACCAGAGAATCCACCATAAAATGAATGTATAATAAATATTGTTTGTATTGAGTATTCTTAGGTTACTATTTTAGTTCATATTCCACCACAGCACAGTCTAAGAATTTTTGATATTATATTGAACTTTTTAAACAAAACTCAAGATAAATCATAACCTAAACTAAGAAATTTAGATATTCTTTCTACAATCATTCTTAAGACTATAAATAATGCAGATTAGATACCCCACTATTTTAAAATATTATATATTATTATCTAAAACCTTCTTAGACTAAGAAGTAACTTAATTGGATATTCCATCAATAAAGAATCTTAGATATTCAACTGACTTTTTCTGAAAAGACTTAGATTAGATATTCTAAGAATGTTAGATATTGTTTCTCAAGCCTTATTAGGACTATGAATAACTTGATCGGATACCTCACCAACTAAGAATTTTAGATATTCAATTGATTGGATAATCTAAGAATGTTAGATATTATTACTTCACCAAACCTTAGATATTTTTCTGTAACACTCTACCACACAGAGTCTTATGCTAAAGTCCTAAAACCGAGGTGGTGAGGCATTACGACCTCTAAAAGTAAAATTATATATAATATAATATAGGTGAAAAATTGTTTTATCTAGGAGCCTTTGAAAGAAAGTTAAAACAAAAGCGTTAAACCGAAAAGCGCAGCCAAGAGGTGACTTCCAAGGATACAAATAACAAAGCTTCTGACTCGATTAGCGAAGTTAAAACCGATCAGAGCATATATATACATACATATATACAAGGATAGCCCAAAATACCCAAAATACTGTTTACAAAATCTGTTTCCAAGTCAACCTTTAGAAGGGACAAAACATAATATATACATAGTGGAAAGATAAGTGTATCCATATATACAACATAACCAAAACGTAAACCCAAAACCCAAGAATCCTTTGTTGACAGATGCTCTCAAAATGCCTCAGCGAAGTGTCACTTGACCTGCATCTGAAAACACAAAATATGTATGGAGTGAGAACCAGAGGTTCTTAGCATGGTAACAGTGCCCACATAACTTACATATAATGTCCCAGAAAAGCCGAAGGCGATCCGAGAATTTTCGACAACAGATTCAAACTTAAAGCTAATCTTTACAACCATAAATAAGCCATAAACAAAGTGGGGGTAGCTAAGGATTCAAAATTCTAACTCATAACTTGATCCTTTAGCCTCTCACCTTCCTCCGTTCCTCCAGAACTCTATAGCATAGACAATCAAAATACAGATAAAGCAAGCACAAGTAGAATTTAATTACAGCAAGTAGCAAATTTAGTAAGTAGGCATAATAATCATATAGGCAAGCCCAATTAAATGCAGAATCAAACAAGACATACAAATGTATATGATGCATGCCTGTCCTATGGCTGATGATATCATTTATCGGTTATATAGCCAACCTGACACGTCCTGGTTGCTAACCATGGACAGAAACATCCATTGCGAAACAAGTGAGTTTGAGCTACAACCCCGTTGCTACTACCCGCTTAACCCAGAGCAAGTGGAATAAGCACTACTGCTGCTACTACCCAGATGGGTGTTTAAAAGCTCAACCTGGAGCAAGTGGAACAATTCACTACTGCTGCTACTACCCAGGTGTCACAAACACTAACCTGGAGCAAGCGGGACAAACCATAATCTTTGCTACTGCCTAGGTATCTCAATCAATAATTCATTTAATCTCAGTTCAATCATCAATAAACATATCATTAAGTATCATGAATTTAGCCATCAATCACAGCATATATATAATATCATAGCCTTTCTTTATTCATCTTCATCCACTTTACCTCTTTCTTCACTAACAAGATATCTTTCCTAACAGTCCCAACCATACTCCACTACCCAAAATCTATCTATCGGGCTTTAAATGAGAGTTATAAAGGTTTTGAAAGCTAGAGAAATGGTTTAAAAATACAAAAACTCATATTTCAGAAAAGTGGGGTCTGCGTACGCATCATCCTACGCGCGTACGCATGAAGCAATCCTCAACACTCTCACATACACGTCACTTGGTCTGCGTACGCGAGCCCCTTAACCCGAGAGTATTGCTCGCGTCACATGCCATGTGGTCGCGTACGCAACCATGAAAATTACACTCCCGCATGCACCACATAGCATGCGTATGCGGGACCTCTAGGCAGTGCCCAGTGGCCATGTTGCGTGTGCCTTCGCGTACTTGTGCTTCAAAAAATGTGCCAAAAAGCTGTTATGTCCAGGATTCCCTATTTTGCACACCAAACTTCCGACGCGCATAACTTTTTCGTTTTAAAACAATTTTCATCCGTTCTTCGATTGACATAAACTTCTCGAACCTAATTTTCATTCAAGATAAGTTTGGTAAAAATCGGGAGTCCGAAAGTGATGATAAGAATTTTTTCCAGTCTAGAATTTCTCAATAAAAAGAATCACTTCGTTGCAAGCATAGTCTAGACCAACAATGGATTATCCATCAAAGTTTAACTTGGTTGTCACAAGTTCAACCCAATAAAAATTAACCGAGAGTATTGCTACCGGGTCGTTCTCCCTAGGAATTATAATTGAATGCTCAATTATTAGTTATGAGATTTACGGGGGTGGGTTGATGATAAAAAGGCAAGAATTTAAATGACAATAAAATAAAAAAAAACAGCTAAAGATAACAAACACTAAAGAGGCATTTATGGCAAGGATTGAGAATCAAGGTTTTCTATCCTAGTCATTAATCTTTATCAAGAGCTAAGCCTATTACGTTATCCCCATATTGAGAGAAAGTCAAATAGGCCTAGTTAATCCCAATCTATAAGTAGTATCAATGGAAACAAGATTAACTAACAACTCTAGATCACCAATCCAAGTTGGGTATTAATGACTCATGATTGCCTAATTTCTCTTTCCAAGGCAAGAATGCTAAAAAATCTACTCTAAGACTAAGCCAAGCATTTTATCAAACACTTGATGTGCAATAAAAATAAAAGCATATTAAATTGTAATAATAATGAAATCTACTACTATCAAATGCAAGAAAATAACAATAATGACTCAAACAAGCATTAAAAGAACATAAAATATCAAATTACATTAAAGAAAATTGAATTTAGCAATAGTGTTCATAAACATAAAAAGTAACCAAAATGAGAAATAAACAAGATAAACTAACAAAATTAAGGCAATAGAATAAGGAAAGGTAAAAGAAACTAGATGAAAATAAGAAATAAAACCTAAATCTAAGAGTTAACTTAATTCTACCCTAATTCTAGAGAGAAGAGGAATCTTCTCTCTCTAGAAAACAACCCTAAAACATATTTCTAACCTACCCTAATTGTTCTCCCCTTATTTCTTCTTGAATTCGGCCTCAAATACTTTAGAATTGAGTTAAATTTGGGCCTCAATGAGCTCAGAAATCATCCCCAGCGTGTTTCTTTAAGTTGGTCACGTGCTGCTTATCACGCGTACACATGGCCTGGCTAAATCCTCCCTCACACGCATGCGTGAGACACGCGTACGCGTGGCCATGAATCCACCAAATCCTTATTTCTTCATGAATTCTCCATCATGCATGCTTTTTCTTCACTTCTTTGATCCAATCCTTGCTTCCTAAACCTGAGATCACTAAACAAATACATCAAGGCATCGAGTGGAATCAAAGTGAATTAAATTTAGAAAATTAAGGGCCTACAAAGCATGTTTTAACTCTTAAGCACAAATTAGGAGAAATTCACAAAACCATGCTATTTCATTGAATAAATGTGAGATAAGTTGATAAAATTCTCTAAATTCAACACAAGATAAACCCTAAAATTGGGGTTTATCATTGATTCAATACTTATACCAAGGGTTTGAGGGTGCTTACATGACCCATAACTCAATTGAGCTAAACCCGACAATACCCGCGAGTTAACTCGAACCTAAACACCGAAATCATACAAAATTTAACATAATTTCACATTGAATTTTTGAAATTTAGGGAGAAGGAAATTGAAACTGAAAAGTGGATTTCATACCTAATCAAGGACTGGGCTTTGTAGAGCTCGTCGTGCTAGTCGCGTGGCCGCAAACGGTGCAGCAATCGAATTTGGGCAAGGGTTAGGTTTTGTGGCTTCTCCTTTCTTCCCTGCTCCCAGTGTGATTTCTTATGTTTAATGGGGAAAAAGTGGCTGGACTAAGGTTATATATGTTGGGCCTTGGGCCAATATGGGCCCGATTTGTCTGGTTCGGCCCGTTCCTTCCAATCTTCGGTCAAATTTTTTAAAATTAGTGTCAAAATTCTTATTTTAATTATCTCTATCCCATTAAACTATAGAATTTTATTTTCTAATATTTTTTATTAATAATTAATTTATTAGCTAATACAAATTTTGCGGATTTTACATCCTGCCCCCCTAATAGGAATTTTCGCCCTCGAAAATATCGTCCGGCACACGAGTTCATGAGCATAATCCTCCTTTTAACTCGACATATAGTAGTCCTAAGGTCTTCCTAATCTATGCGCTTTTCCTGTCGCACTCTAATTTGCTTATCTCTAAGAGTCTTGATCATTCGTCCAACGCCAACCAAAAGTCTCACTAAACTCTACAAGCTCCAATGGCAATACCCTACTCGAAATGATTCGGTTTAGTTCTAAGTCTAATACTAAGTTTGACATTTCCAGTTTTAGGTTTTCATCCTTATTTTAGGCTATGAGTAAATTTGGTATTGTAAAATCATGCACCGTTCTTTAAACCCGGTTATTGCAATTACCTCAAACTTATTGTCACGATCGGCTCGCATCCTGACTTCTTCCATATTGACAATTTCTAGATACATGCCCTAGTAACCCGCACTTGTAACATACACCTAATCCAAAATGACACGGCCTATTCGGATGGTAGCATCTACACCTCTGAAAAGTCAGATCCTCCACAGTAGCTCTTGTTTGTTTTCCTTTACTGTCTCCTTGGTAATCGTCATACGTTCCAACCTGGTTTCGACCATGAGGAAATGGTTGAGTGTATCCTCTTCGCTTGAATTCCTAGCCCCTTGCTGCTAAATTCTAATTGTGGCCTCTTCGATGGAACTCCTGGTTATCGTTCTTTGCCACAGTAGCCTTTTCACACATTCTTCAGCAATTCGGCTCTTGTTCACAAGTTCGAAAAATACCCTAATCTCCATCAGCCCAACAGAGCTCAGAATGTCACTCCAAAGTACTCCCTCATACTTAATACATTTCCACTCAGCAAAGTCCTCCGAAAAACCTTGATAGATTCAGAAAAATTGGCACAGTTCTTCAAATTTGTTCGTATACTCAGCAACTGACATTTGCCCCTGTTTTAACTGTAGCAGTTCAAGCCCCTTAGCATTCCTAACTGAATTAGGGAAGTATTTTCGATAGGATTCAGTTCGAAACACCTCCCATGATATCGCAGTGCCGTCTGGTTATAGAATACGTCGTGTTCCCTGCCACCAATATTGAGCTTCACCTTGTAACTGGTAGGTCGCAAACTCCACCCAGTGTTCCTTGGGAACCTGTTTAGCTTGCAGAGCCCGCTCTATTGCTTGGAGCTAGTTGTCGGCCTCTGTAGGGTTCGTAGTCCCCCCGAAGGTCAGACGATGCACCTTCAGAAAAGCAGCAAGTGTCATCGGCTCGTCATCCCTGTTATTACCATTTCCATGGTTCGCCTGATTTCCTAGCGCTTCGGCTGTTGCCTGCATAGCTGCAATCATGTTTCCGAGGGTAGTCATAAAGTCCACAGGGTTGTTCCCTACCGTTTCAAGTTTTGTATTGCCTAATCTACCACTGCCTCGCCCGTGACCGCACCCGCGAGTCGACATCTGGTTCCTGTTCATACCAAACAAGTGATATCAAATTGATCAGTCTCAATATTGCAAGTTTAGTGCTTCAAAGTTCCAAATGCATGTTCATGAACGTTTATGCCACATATATCATTTAGATATTCTAATAGCACATAGACACACATACACATAGAGTATGCACAGAAGCATAGTCAATCCGTCCCTCAGGCTATACAGAAAAGAACTACTCTGATACCATAATGTAATACCCTATCACACAGAGTTTTATGCTTAAGTCATGAAACCGAGGTGGTGAGACATTACGACATCTAAAAATAAAATTATATATAATATAATATAGGTGAAAATTTGTTTTTTCTAGGATCCTTTGAAAGAAAGTTAAAAC